>NW_028247848.1:600000-952227 GCF_964263255.1 Lissotriton vulgaris
GGAGATCCTTGTCCGGCCATTCTCACAAGGGGGATTTGGCATCCCTGACTTTGAGCTCTATTACCGGGCTGCTCAGGCCCACTATGCTTACTTTTGGGTGCGCCAGCAAAGATATATGCCTCAACTGGCGGCTGAACACTGGTTGGCACACCCGATCCCTATCGAAGGTGCGCTCTACTCCCAGGTTGAAGGTAGGGACAAGACCCCTTCCACTGTGTCGAGCACGGTGACGGCGTGGCACTCTATTGTGTCTAAGCTGGACTTGCACTTCCTATACGCACCGACATTGCCGCTGGCCTATCACCCACAGATGCCGCTCCTACAGGAGGCTGGCTTTCAAAAACTATTGAAAAAGATTAGTGTCACTACGTGGGGAGACTTATACCTAGATGGCGTCTTCCGAACTAGGGAACATTTATATGAAGGCATCCACCCAACACCTCTGGACTTGTTTTATTATGTCAGGCTCAGACACGGTCTGCAAGCTATCACCCCGGATTTCCCCTGCGAGCCCCCGGTGCTACCTCCCTTACATAACATGCTGCTTCACGACCATCCTATTAAACTAGTGTCTGCACTCTATAAATCTATACGAGCCAACATGACATACACTGCTCTGCCCGCTAGGCAGAAATGGGAACGGGATCTAACCTTGACTCTCACGGACACACAATGGGAATTTTGCCTACAGCAAACTGAGCGCATATCCTCTAACAGCCGTTATAGGATAATCCACTATAAATTTCTGCACAGGCTGTACCACACTCCGGCGCGTCTACACAGATTCCAGCTTAGGCCTACAGATGCTTGCGACAGGTGTGGGGCCCCGGGGGCTGATTTCCTTCACCTTGCATGGGGATGTCCTGAAGTGAATAGATACTGGACTCAGGTATTTCAGGCCCTCTCCAAAATGATACACATGACGGTGGATCCATCCCCATTGGTGGCCCTTCTGGGGTATGTTGCACCTCTACAAGCGGCTCACCGCAAATATGTGGCACTGGCTATGCTTCTGGCTAAACGCAGGGTGGCCTGTAGATGGGGGCGGGGAAGAGCACCCAAGTTCAAGGATTGGTTGAGTGATATGGTATACTGCCAGGAACAATTGCATACCTATTCTGAACTATTACCGCCGGCTTCTAGGCCTACTGATATATGGGCCCCACTACAATGTTATTTGATAACTGATCCGCCCGAGGATAACAGCAATTGAAGGTGGGCGGTGGAGTTCCGTCGATGATGTGTCTTGGTCTTGCAATGTAGCACCTGGCCTGCGAGATATAGCTTGATGTGTTTGCTACCCCCTCCCTTCCCCCCCCTCCCCCCCCCTTTTTTCCCGCCCACGACTGACAGCAATTGCAGTTGGAAAGTAATGATCCTTAGATGATGCTATTTTGGACTAGCGATACAGCCCCCCCCCTCCCCCCCCATTCCCCCTCCCCCCCCTCTCTGTTCCCCTCCCAGCCCCCCCCCCCCGTTCAGGACCCTGTGAAGGGAAACCCATCCTTAGCGACGTCCCCGGATGCCTGTCAACCCGCTGCTTCCGATACTATGGCTCAGCCTTCCCTCTTTTATGGCCTTATGACTCTGCCACTCTGACAGCCCCGTGCCTACCGAGATTAGATATGCCCGCCTGGATGCCCATGTGCCCCCCCCCCCCTCCATCATTCCTGAGTTTGTATGGACACTGCACATGTTAATGGTTATAAAAAAAAAAAAAATTTAAAAAACTCGAGACTCATTTGTTTAGCTGTGAAGACGCGGCACTTGTCACTTCGATGGGACTGTTGGCAGAATTGTTTCTTTTTGAGCACACGTACATGTCGACAATGATTTGTATTTATGTATGCACTGATAGCGGCCGGCCTCCGGGTTGTTGGCGAGACGCTGTGTAATCCTGACAATGCTCAATAAATGTCTTGAACCAAAAAAAAAAAAAAAAAAAAAAAAAAAAAGATGGCACTTAAAATACCGATCGCGAATTCCCCACACTAATAGTGTGCGATTCATATTACTGCGTTCAGTCTTATAATGAATACGTGCAGAACTAGGTTCAAAACGGTTTCAAAGATGCAAAAGGTGGCACAATCAAGCATAAAACGCTTTGGGAACAAGTAGTTCTTTTACAGAAAGAACTACAAAAGACTCACGTGATACATACACTGAGTCATCAACGTGATGGCGTTCACGTTGCGGGGAATTCATTGGCTGATGAAGCCGCAAAGGCAGCTGTGCAAACGGCTTCTGTAGCTGCTATCACACGGTCAAAAACAAAAATAGACAGTGATATAATGCAAGCTGTCAGTGCGTCAGTAAAACAGGACAGAAAAACACTCCCGAAAGGCTTTCCAGTAAAGTACTCATACATAACTGATGCGAATAATTTTCCATTTGCTCGAATCCCTGGAGTGAGGGATAGGGCAATTCCAAACATGGAACACAGGTTAGGACTAATTACAGCGGCACACGAAGGGCTCGCTTCTGCACATGCTGGTGTTTCCACCACAATATCATTATTAAAACAGAGATATTGGTGGCCGCGCATGAGAATACAAACTAAGAAATATGTTCTAGAATGCGAAATATGCCAAAAAATGAAAGTATCAACAGTGAAGCGACCAGCACAGACGCCCCTTCTAATTTCAGATAGACCTTTTAGCTTGTGTTTACCTGGACCACTGTGGTCCCTTACAAAGGGATGGTAACTATGGTTATAAAATAAAATCATGGTCGCAGTGGATTCCTGCACGAGATTCATTTGGATGTGGCCCCAGCGCTCGGCTGACGCCAGAACTGTGTAAAAGATTTGCGAGTCTTTATCGGCACATACGCAATTGGCATGCTACATTCTGACCAGGGTCCTGCTTTTAGCTCTCGCGCTTATAAGGAGGCCATGACCAACATGGGCATTGCATTGTGGTACTCTTGTCCCTTCCATCCTGAGGGAAATGGGATTGTGGAAAGAAAAAACCGGGACATAAAGCAATCTATAACGGCGAGGGTATTAGGTTCGGGTGATGGGTGGGTCCAACATTTAACAAGTGTCCAATGTAGTCTTAATAATCTGCCAAGAAATTCTCTAAAAGGTTTCAGTCCGTACGAACTATTGCTCGGTACTAAAATGCATATTCAGGACTTAGATAGTCAGACTTCAGTGGTAGAAAGAAAATGCTTTGATATCAAAGATCGTTTGGCTTTTTTACAGGACTTTAATGAAACAAGAAAAGCCTTGAGCAACATAAAGTTAAAACAGCAGCCAACAGCCACTGAAGATAAACCGCCTGTCCCAGCAAGGCCTGTCTGGATTCCAAAGATTGGGGATCTGGTCAGAGAGAAGATCGCGGTGAAGAAGGAATTTGGGCCTTCTTACAGAAAAGCAGTACCTGTCTTAGCTGTCAGCGGAACAAGATCAGTTTTACTACCGCCCCTTGCTGGTAAAAAGGAGAACCGAGTTGTATCCATCGACCTAGTAAAACCACAATCATGTGGCCAATAATAAGTAGTAGGCCCAGTGGACTCCTAAGAAACAGCAGAATACCAAAATGTGCTACAATCCAAGAGGTTCAAACTGAGAGACTAATCACATTTGATAAACCTGCAGTGAATGAAAAAGGACTATGCAACAATGCCATGGAACTTGTGCCTCTTGAAACCCAAATTGCAACAGTTTGTCAAGAAACACCTGTCTAGAACGATGTAGCCTCAGACTATGCTAATGAAAGAAAAAATGAAAAAGCAAAGGAAATTTCGGAAGCAATTCCAACAATTGACAGAACTGCATCTGGCTACTTCATCAATTTCGATAACTTCTCTGAAGATCCAAGCGAACCTGAAGAAACGCCAACAACAAAAACTTTCAAAGACAAATTAACTAAACTCTTTCATCAACTCAAAGAAACCTATCTGATTTCTCCATGGATTGAATTTTGGATTGTTAGGTGTACTTTTCCTCCTGCTTTGGCTCATCATGGTACTTTGTTTGGGAAAATTAATTGAGGGAAAATACAGTACAATGGACACAGCAAGTCAAAACATCAACTTGGTCCTAAAGCCACACAAGTCATCTCACATCGAGAAAAGAGAACTATCATCAGTGAATGTCACAGCCATTCCAATACCCGGTGGGGTAGCTTGGGACAAAACGGATTACGAAATCTATGGCCCGGTTGAACTCTTGAAATATCCACATCAGTTCAAGGTTTCATTAAGTGACTTTGTAAAACCAAGTACATTCTCTGATGATTGGGACTTTGAAAGCATAAATAATATGATGTCAGATTTAGTAATGTCCGCAAAATTTACAGAACATGATTACTTACAGGGTTCGTCGAATTATGAACAAATGTACTGTTACAATCACTTTGCACATCACTATTTACATAAATCTGCTCAACCTAGAAATGTTTTTAAGTATAATCAATGGGAACATTGTGGAACTCCACCTAAAAGCAGTTCGAAAACATTTTATGAGAAATTCCCATACTTCTCAGGGTTTAACACAAGTGATGCAGAAACGTTTTATTTTAAACTGTTAAATAAGACAGGGATAAAAAAAATGTTGACAAATACTACATTGATTTATTCTGAAACATTTTATGAAAAAATGATTACATTTGGTTTTGAATTCTGGAAAGACAACATTGAAACGAAAACCATGTGGGGTACAAAAAATTGGCAGGTCCAAGGTTTAGAAGCATTATTTAGAGCCTGCATGATCCCAGAACAAATAATATTCTTGAATGACACCATTCAACAGACTACTTGTCTTGGCCTAGCTAAGATTAAAGACTTAAACAAACAGTCTATTCCAAAGCCAATACCTGATAATAATACCACTACAGATGTTGAGATAGACGTATCCCATATTTTACACCAAAACAGAACACATCCTGATTGGAAAAAGTGGTTGATCTGGCCAACAGACACAAATAACTGTCAAGATAGATTCCTGAACAAAAAACAGGGGTTCAACATGACCAGACCAGACCCTAGATACTCCCAGAGACAACATCCAGGTATAGTAACAACATACTGTGTATGGAAACTATGCCTTGAGTGGCTACAGAAATCCACACTGGCTGAAATTAAGCAATACTTGACTTTACTTAAAACGGTGCTGACTTGCGTGATTTCATAATGGGACCACGCAAACAGCGTCAATAACGTTTCATAGCGGCCGGTATATACGCTGCGTACAACGAAGTTTGGAAAGGAACTCAAATTGAGACAGCAGAAAAAATACGAGAAATTGATCGTATTAATTTGGAAAAATCACTTTCTGTTGTGGACAATGGGTTAATGACTCTGTCCTCCAGAATATATTCACTGGACAGTATTGTATCATCTGCTATCGATATAATAGATCAGGACTTACTAATGTTACAACACGGTCAGTCCCAATTACGTTCTATTGTACAGCTTGGCTGGACGTTGCAAAATCTGCGTTCAGGCTATGTGCCATGGCGTTTGATAAACACAACGTCATTATTCTCTATCTTTAACCTTACTGATAAACAAATCAGTTTGGCACAAAAAGGAGCAGACTATATGATTCTGAGTATTGAAAAACTTGAGAGATTACCATTGACAATGTCAGAAAGACCTGTCATTGAATGGATAATACACGGAATAATTACAATTCCGATAACAACTTAAATACTGCCAAGAGTATATACCAGCGGGCCAGTATGAAAGGTTGGGTAAAGGGTACATTAAGTCATCATGGAAATTGCCTTACACACATACATGTTATAGTGAAAAGAAACAGAATGTATTCCTTAGTGGTAACAATTGTAAACAATCACTAAGCAGTATACTTCTGTGCCAAGGTATTAATTTGCATGGGGCCTGTGAGGGGACTTCAAATAACCTTTCATGTCACCAGCACGGCACACCTGCAACACAAATAGAGCCATTCTTTAGACGGCTTTCTAATGGGAGCTATATTCTAATAGTGGACCACAGCTGATGTGGCATGGGGCCAGGGAAAGCCTATCTCGTAAGCGTTAGTTCCATGGTCACTTGCTGTATGCAAGTATTGTATCCAAACAGCACTCCAGATACGAAGGCGACGATTTGGCCTTCTTTGAATATCTCTTCTATTCGAATTGATACTTTAAGCAGAATGAAGTCTGTTCTTTTACAGACAACCGTGCCTTTAACGTCATCAAAAGAAACGTATGATCTTCTGGTTGTAAGGACAACGGCAGAGATACATACCCTTTTATCAACAAATTGCCCCGTGCATTTCGTAGAAATGCTAAGCCAAATCCTAAATATGTCTGATACCAGTGGTATCCCACATATATTTAAGACAATTTTTTCGGGACTGTTAACACCCTTTGAAACAGTTCTGGGCATTTTTCCCAATTTTGTCCATTCTGTCTTTGGCGGCCTACCACTACTTTTGGGACTCATAGCAGGAAATTTATTTTTGACCCTTCTGCTCCGATATGGCAAGCCAAGTCGCAGACAAGACTCCAGGAATGATGGAAGAAACAATCCTAGCTATACGCTATCGGGGCCGCATAACTAAAGATCTGAATATGACCTGGTTTCTTTCATTCAGACCAATCTGGCAAAATTGCATCCTACCTGTGCTTCGATGCATGCTATGCGGAGAAGAATGCGTGTTGGATGTCTGTCTTACACTACCATCAGCAGTACCATTGGATACAGATACTTTGCTAAGTCCTGTAACGGCTCATGCATCGTGTTGTCCCCAGCGGCTACCCATTCTGATGACGGCATTCGTTGAGACTTCACCACTACGATTAGGTGGCAGTGAAGTACGAGATGAGAGCAGCATCACCCAGGTACGACCTTCTGTGAGCATTGCTGATCCTGACATCGATGATAGCAATCATTCTCACGACTGCACTGTTGCAGCACTTTCAAACTTGGTCGAACTTTCACCTGATGTCGTAGACCAATTTTTTGTGAGTCTGTCTGAAATGATGTTCTCCCCTGAACAGAAAAAATACCTTTTTAAGCAACGAGCGCACAGCGTTCCCCTGAACTCTGAATTCGGCCTTCAGCTTAGATAAACAAAAGCTACTGAAAACATTTGGAACTATTTTCTCCCCTGAAAGCGAAATTATTTTTTTTCAAACTTCCAAAATATTTACCTTTTTCTGGCACATGTACTCTGCTTAAAGTAGAACTATTCTTAAAGAACAGAGCTTCTATTTTTAGGAACTCTAGAGACAATATATTACCTCAGGCTCTAGCACATTTACAGCAACTGTATTTATATGTGATGGAATGGTCTTGACTTTCTTTTCTGTATTAAGAGCCATTTCATGTGTAATTTTCGCAAATCGTTCAGCTAATATATATAAGCATGTTTAACTGAATGATTACACTGCTTGAAAAGCGTACAGTACCAATAATCATTTTCGTGTATTTCGCATACACCATTTCGAATGCAAAAAATGTTATTTTGGGGTGGGTTGGAATACACATGCACCTTTAAATGTTTACTATTGCTTAGTTTTAGTAATGATGGACATTAGATCGTGGAGTGGGTATTGTGTTTTTATCTAGGAACCTAAATCAATATTGCTATTTTATGCCCTTGGACGGCTATAATCAATAATATCCCTATAATGGCATAAGAATCAGATCCATATTTAGTAAATAGCCCTTGCAGTCCAAAGCACGGCAAAGCTACTTCCTTAGATTCCTAGAGAGCACAACTAGTTCTTTCGACACACCAAACCTCCAGCAACCTGGGAAATCCTCATTTGCTTTTGTTTTGATTTGTCATTGAACTCCTGCGAACACTAAAGGAACAGTCAGTTCTTAGTGACATCTTTATTGATGTCTTATGTCCAAACCTTACGTCAAACTCGGCACCTTTCAGGTATAAATATACCAACGTTGCCTTAAGCAAACACACAGTGGTGGTTTTGGAGCCGAGCAGCTATCTACTTACCCGAGAGCCCAGCTGATGCGAGAGCCCACGGACGCTGCCCCTCCTTTTTGACGCATTGAGAGAGACGCTGTCTTTTCTCCTGCCGAGAAATCCAGCTCCGGTGTTCTAAGCCGCCTTCGTGGGCTGCTGGGATATCGAGTCCTGAAAGAGAGATACCAGACCTCCTGCATTCTATTACCCAGGTACGGAGCTGACTAAACCCTTAAAGAGAATTCTTGAGTCAGATTCTTGGCAAAACCAACTTAACTTAAACTGCTACTTACTTACTCCTTCCCACGTATTAGGCTTAGGTCAGGTACACCGGGGTAGGTGTATTTAGAAGCACCAGTTAAGTACGTTAGTCAATGTATATATGTATGTATATATTTTATCTATTTTAAAGTATCTTATGGCTAAGAAACCATATCAATGCTTTTACAGTATTATTTCATAATACTCCTTTTACTGTACGCACTTTACTTTACATTAAGTATTGCAATTATGGCAATTCATTTCTCTTGCATGAGAAAAAAGACTGCTCAATAAATTACACCTTTTATTGAAAACGCCCGTCTCTCTTGTCTCTGCACTCTGGTGAAACTAAGTACGCACAATTGACTGAGCGAAATAGCTGTCTATGGTTTTCACACGACTCTAGAGATACACTCTTATTCTGAGGGAGCAAAGTTGTCATGTTATATGGTTGTCAGAAGCTAATCCCTTCTTGTCTATCCAGGGAGGTTAAACTCCTCCTCGTTTATTCGAGAACGTTTCTAGTGACCTCTGAGCTAGCTGGCAAACCTTAAGTCTAATATAGTCAGTAGAGACCTAGTCGACCTCAGTCCTACGTCTACACTGCTGAATATATTATTCCAATGCGCAGAGCCTATTGGGAATATAGGAACTATACTACATGGCGCCCAACGTTTGGTAAGGCGATAAATCGAACCAAGACGTTAGAGTAACTCAGTCGTGCTTTTTCACACAGACCCTTTTTCCCGTAAATACTCCAAAAGACATCTGCAGTGGGTAAGACGTTAAAATCCGCCGGAACTTAGTAGGAAGAGATTCCTATGTATAGTTTTTGGTTTAGTCAACGTTGAAGGATACAGTGTTCCAAAATATTGTGCATCTAATCTTTGTTTCCTTGGAAACCTGCTCTGCAAACTTTCATTAAAACAATGTCAACTAACGGCGACAGCAACGAAACCGGTGAAGCTGCAGTAGATGCGAATCAACGGGGTTTCGATGTTACAGGGTTTAATGAAAATGAACCGGGTGCAATTATCATCCCGGCAAATATAAGAAAAACTATAACTATTAAACTTATAGAAAACGGACTGACATCACGAGGTGGTACAGTCATATTCGTGGTAGAGGCCCATGAATATCGGCAGACAGAGGTATTCTATTCATGGATAAACTTTCCAGCAGCAAACGCTGTAACACACGAATTCCACTATTACAAAATAGAGGAACCTCCGGATGAATACACTCCTTTCGATGACGTTGAAATCCCACTAAATTACCAAGAGCACCTGCTCTGGTTTAAAGGAGCCCTAAAACATAATAATTACAAAACCAGGCTCGGTCCACTAGGTAGACCAGGAGCAACGTGGCCGGTTCTAGCCAGCTACATACCACATCCAGACATTGATAAAATGTCAAGCGAAGAACTCTTAGTTAAAATAAAAGAATTAACAAAGGCATATAGAGAGTTAGTTCAATTGGCAATGGAGGATATAACTTACCTCCATAAATTGAAAGAAACAGATATAACAGCACAACCAATTGAACTTGGCAGATTCATAGAAAAATCCTATGAAGAACTAGGTAGAGATAGTTTGGGTGGGAAACCGGTAAAACCCCAACTAACTGAAAATCCTGAAAAGATATTTATTAAAAATAACCTAAACACTCCAAAAAAGAGCTGGGATGGAAATAAACAATCCACTCCCAAAGAAAAAAGATTCCAGTCCAGAGGAAGGTCTCCTCGGTGGAGAGAAAGATCTCCGGACCAAGGACATAAGTCTCCCCAGAGGGAGCCCTCTGAGAAAAGATACAACCTTAGAAATAGGGATAATTTGAAAAAGCCTGATAGATATCAAGATATTGATACACGTCCCTCTCGATCTTTTCAGAGTTCCTCGCAGAAATCGGAAAGAAGAGGACAGTCAGAACACAGGGAAGAGCACGTCAAGTCCAAAGACAAGGAACCTGCTCAAAGTAAAAAATTACAATTTCCAAGAAAGAAGGAAGCCAGTATTAAAATAATCAAACATGCCGAGGATACTGAGGACACAGCTGAAAAATGGAGAGTGGGCCCAGACAATGCTAGACAGTGCAGCAGAAGTGACAATAGCTCGCAAGATCCTGATGAATCATCTGGAGACAGTGGACACGAATGAATACATTCAGGTGGAAACTGCAGATACCAGAGTTAGCAAACCTCATACAATATACGAAATAACATTGCGTATAGAGGGAGATAAGACTAGGAAAGTAAGGGGTCTGTTTTGGGATAACCTTTCAAAAGGCTGTGACATCCTATTAGCTGAGAAAGACTGGCCACCAGAGTTTGTCAGGGAGTGCCCTCATGGCGAAGAAATTATTATGCCTACCTTCTCAAATCATATTCCAATTCATAGAAAATACACATATGCAAGAAAATGGGCAGTAGCTCAAGCTCCTGCATTATATAAAAATCATATAGGATGGGATGAGGACTCCCCTTCTCACAAAATCCAGTTAAAATGTCAACCAACTGCACAAAGGCAGTACCCAATTAAGCAAGAAGCTAAAAAACAAGTCAGGGAGATCTTAGATCGACTTGAATACCAAGGGGTGATCGAAACATGCATCAATAGGATTCATCAAAATATTATTGGCAACAATATTCCCATTCCCACTTTCATGAACAAATCAATCTTTAGCAAACTCACTGAGCAGGTAAACTCCCCAGGTTCTCATGTCTTCACAATGTACTACACAACGATGTCCTTTGTTTGTTACTTTGAACAGATCTGATGGTTAAGACCGTTCTTCTTGTGAGTCGGGCTTCCTGCCATCTCCTTTCCTCCCCGTATGAACCTCACTATCAGTTGTCTAATTCATAACAGATGCCTATTCACTAGCTAAGAGAAGGCTTCTGGAAAATTGCAGCATCGGCAGTAGGAAGAAAAACAAAACATCTTGTGCAAAACAACAGTTTAAACATGAAAATAGGCATCTTGGCCTTAACTTGTAAAATTGACTTTTAAATTTACACCAGCAGTAAGGCTAACTTAATTCATTACAATATGTAAATTCATGTATTTACTTACAATGTGTAATTATGATTACCTACTAAAAATGTTGCAATAAATGTGTGGCTGTTATTCAATATTGAAATTAGCACTTTACAGTTTAATATGTTTATTTAGTAAAATTAGGAAATTCGCTCTATCAGTAGAAAGAGTGTATATGTATATCCTCAGTGCTACTTGGGAAATGTTTCGGTGTCATGCATGTATGGCAGAGACTGTTGAAAGGGTATAGCAAAAAGTTTGTAGATGCGCATACATATGAGGATAGCAGAAAAGAGTGAGAAAAGATGCAGTTGGGCAGGTACATGGACACCTGAATTGCAGATCTACCTTTGTCATACAGTTTAGATGACATTGAATATGGCATAGAAAGTGCCTAGCGCTGAAAGGTGCTAACCTTTGTGGGTGCAATCTTGAATCAACTATATATGCTGCTGTGTTCACTTAGATGAAGGAAAGCATTAATCCATGGTAATGGGCATTATGCAGCCAATCATAATATTAGTTCTAAGTATGCCCAAGAGTGGCTTTAGAAAGGGCATTTTAGAACCAGTCATGCATTTTCTTATAGGTTCACTGCAACGTGACAGAGGAACATCCATTGTAGGATCATCAATAGGATTTTCCTAAGGAGTTCACTCATGTGTCAGTGAGAAACCCCTTAGAATGGGGATTGTACAGCCAGCCACACTTTATCCTCTGAAGGGTCACAGTAGAAAGAGAGACGAGCAATCATTATGAGATCAGCCACAGTGTATGCCTGATATGTTCACTCGTGTGGCAAGGAGAAGCCCAGAGAAATGGGCATTATACATCTATAGTATTTGGTATAAGGAGGTCACCCAGTAGCTATAGAGAGCAGCCAATAGAAATGGGCATAATGCAACCAGCCATAGTATAGGATCTGATGGGTCCAATGTGAAGATTCAGGGAGCACATCACAAAAATGCAGCATTACAGAAGCAGCCATAGTTTAAGCCACATTGGGTCCACCATCGAGCACCAATAGAACAATTATTATACGACCAACCATAGTATGTCCACGAGGAGTCCACTTACATATGGCAAGGGTCAACCCATAGGAATGGCCTGTATAAAGCAAAAGATATATGCTGTAGGTAGTCTATTCAAGAGCGTCTTTAGAGTACCCATTATGCAATCATTGTTTGGAAATTAACTGACTGAGGAGTCCACAGAGGAGCAACACAAAGGACTGGTGTTGTAGCGTGGATGCGTGAGGCCATGTTACTCCGCCACGCGGAAGTCAGACAGCTTATTGTTATTGGTATAGCGCAAGCACTTTCGGACCAGGTGCTTTGTTGAGTGCGGCTCATGCCACCGCCTGCCTGCGTGCTAGACCAATAGGTGACAGTTGGGTTAACGGCTGAGGGGGCATTGAGAGTGGCAGCATTTGCGTCGCTCTCCCCAAGGTCAATTGCTGCAAAATATTAAAGGTGTTATTTTAAACAAGTTTAAGGCAACATACACTCACAGCACTGCATGCATGACAAGCAGTGTGTGCACACCAAACATACCAGTTCCACACAGATATGAGTGCCACACCATGAAACCCTACAACACAAATCACCATAGCACACAGACAACATCACACTCAGGAAGGGAAGAGGTACCTCAGCAAACACACATACAGCTCACCCATCACCCACAGATGCACAACTCTGGGACACCCAGGTGAAAACAACATGACCATAGGGCTGTGCAGCACAAACAGTCGAACTGCATATGAGCAACCATGACTGCAAAACAGTACAAGAAAATCACATATAACCAATTGAGAAACTGTCCTGAGTGCCACTTTGGTTCTGTGCACAGATCAGCACCACAAAGCAAAATGTAACAAATTAAGTGGTGGGGAGGCACACACACTGGCAACCCAAGGGGACAGCTGACATGAGAGTGAAGTGTTGATTACATCAGTAATGGACATGTCTGGAGTGCCCCATACACAAATAGATGGAGTGCCCACTCACAATGGGTAGGCATCTGAAGCACAGATAGGGGATGTCATAACTCCACATCCCACATGCCATACTGGAGCCAAAATGCCTTAAGTGACAACAATACATGCGAAAACACACCCACAATGTCAGTGTGGCTGAGCAGGTCTGCACAGTGAGCACATACAGTAACAAGACACATGGATGATCAACAAAACACAACACTGACTTGCCAGTCACACACTCTGCTTACTCATAATTGGCACCAACAACAAGTATGTGTCCCCCAGAACTGCAAGGACACACCAACACACTGTTCAGTGCACAACCTACAACTCCCACATGTGCACACAATCATAAGCACAGGGTTGACAAATCCAAATAACAGGCACTCAAATCCAGGTTGACACATGTGTGCAGTTGGCATCTCAGGGGCACACACACATCAACACCACTGACAAAGTCACCCCCTTCACACTGCACACTTCATGAACACACAAGTGCACACATTGAAATATAGCCATGTGACTGTGACGACTGGCCATCACAAGATGACCATACACTAACACTGCTGGTCACACATCAAGAAAGATCACACAAACTTGATGGACCCCGGCCAGCCTGCCTGCAACACTGTGGAAAGAATCCCACTCTGTGCTGGCAGTGCATCCAAACATCACATGTGTACAAGTTAGCCAACATCACCATCCATTGTTTAGGATAACAGCAGCTCATCACAAACAACCATCATTGCACCCACAAGCCTCAGTCAAGAAGAACTGAAGTGCCTGTCACCTCTGCAGAACCCTGAAAAAAGTTAAAACAGCCATTGGCATTGTTAAAGTGGCATACAGAGCATGTGTCACATTAAAGCATACCCACACATAAAACCCTTTATTTAGCAGGCACACAGATAGGCTTTAAAAGTAGACAAGAGCAAGCCAGTGGCCAGTACAAAGTGCAGAGTAGGTACATTAGATCCTGCACAGGAAATGGGCAAACAGCAGTGAACATCAAGGCTAGTGGCCAGTCCAAAGTGCAGAGTAGATACATGAGAGCCTGCACATGGAATGGGCAAACAGCAGTGAACATCAAGGCCAGTGGTCAGTCCAAAGTGCAGAGTAGGTACATGAGAAGCTGCCCAGAAAATGGGCAAACAGCAGTGAACATCAAGGCCAGTGCCCAGTCCAAAGTGCAGAGTAGGTACACGAGAAGCTGCACAGGGAATTGGCAAACAGCAGTGAACATCAATGCAAATGGCCAGTCCAAAGTGCAGAGTAGGTACATGAGAAGCTGCACAGGGAATGGCAAAAAGCAAGGCCAGTGGTCAGTCCAATGTGTAGCGAAGGCACATGTGTGCATTAGATTCTGCACAGGGAATGGGTGAGACTGTACCCTGCCATGGCCAGCAACACAGTTAGGGGGAGAAAAATGGGCAGACCAGGCTACGCTGTGGGAGAGATAGGTGTGTGAGGGGAACTTTCACTCAGACTCGGCCGTCAGTCGGACTGGGAGGTGGCTGACTGTCGGGGCCAGTTGGAGGAATGGACCAGGGAGAGAGAGGCCCAGCTGAGGTAGAAGTATCAGTGGCATTGAAAGCCGGAGGGCTGCTTGGACCGGGTGTGTGGTGGCACTTGGAGGTGGAGTTGGGTTCCGCGAGGGACTGGGCACAATAGAGCAAGCCCTTAACATATCCCTATTAATTGACAAATATGTCAAGGCGAAGGGGGGGCCATTTACATGGCATATGTGGACCTCTCGGCAGCTTTTGACTGCGTCATTCACAATAAGTTGTGGACCATCCTAGCTGACATAGGAGTGATAGGTCCCTGTTAACATCTTGAGAGAACTGTATTCAAATGCTACAGCCAGAGTTAGATTTGGAGTTGGTTGTGAATTAACAAAGTCTTTTAGAGTAGAGCTCGGCGTAAATCAGGGCTGTGTCCTAGCCCCGTTTTTATTTAATCTTTATACCAATGGCCTGGAAAAAGCCATGGTCGCGGGTTCTAAGGACCTCCCCACTATAAATAAGTGCCCTATACCGATCCTACTCTATGCGGACGACGCTGTCATATTAGCGCATACCCCCCTAGAGCTTCAGCGTGCCCTTGTAAAGTATCACGACTTCATGGCTAACCTGGACCTAAAGATAAACATCAAAATGACGTTTGTTATGTCCGCAGGCCCAAGGTTGAAGAATATCAAGCCCATCTATATTGAAAACCAAAAATTGGACTCCACAGCCACCTATCCCTATTTGGTAGTAGTATTTGATAACAAATGCACCTAGAAGCCCGCCATCGAATCAAGGAAGCTTACTTTTAAAAGGACAATAGCGGCCTTGGTTAACTTTGCTAATAAATTAGGCAGGCGCCCCCCGGTCGAACTTCTTGAAATCTACAAGGCCAAATGTATTTCGAGCGCAATATATGGTGCCGGGATCTGGGGCTTTGCCAAGCTTGAGGAGGTCCAAAGGGTGGAAAATAACTTTTTAAAATTTATCTTGGCTGTCCCAAAGGGAACTTCCAACTATGCTTGCCACATGGAGTTGGGCTTGACTTTCATAACAGATCTGATAAGGATACAACCCCTTCTTCTGTGGCACCGCATATGGTCCACCAGTGAAACCTCTCTTTGTAGGGAGCTTATTGAGGACTGTATTTCCCTAGATAAGGGCCCCCACATCACCTGGTTAGAATGTTATGTTATGTTATGTTACTTAGTTTTTTGAGCGCACAGCTGCCCCAGCAAAGGGGCGTCCTGGCGCTATAACTGAAAAGGCAACATAACTAACAAAGTAAAAGAGAACAGAAAATATTAATAAGGCAGGGGAAAGAGATAAGTTTTAACAGCCTTCCTGAAAGCTAAAAGATCTTCTAAAGATCTAATGTGCGCAGGAAGCGCATTCCATAGCCTGGCGGCCAACACAGTGAAAGAGCGACCACCTAGTCTACTTTTTTTAAAGCGCGGAACAAGTGTTAAATTTTGACCCGCAGAGCGCAGGCTGCGAGAAGGCGTGTACAGGGTCAGAAGATGCTGGAGAATGGTAGGGGTGTCGGTCTTGAGAATTTTGAACGCGAAACAGAGAGTCTTAAACTCTATGCGCCTAATTACTGGCAGCCAATGTAATTTACAAATTGTGCTGCAGGCTGAACAGAACTGTGGCAGGCCTACCAGAGCCCTGGCAGCCGCGTTCTGCACCCGTTGGAGTCACAGGGCCTCCGCCTGATTGGCACCCAAAAACAGTGAACTTGCGTAGTCAAGCCTTGATGCAATGCTGGCTTGAATCACCAACTGGCGAGTGGGGGCATCAAAAAATTTGAGGATAGGCCTCAAACCACGCAGGATGCCA
The DNA here is from genome assembly GCF_964263255.1 of Lissotriton vulgaris. Lineage (NCBI taxonomy): Eukaryota > Metazoa > Chordata > Amphibia > Caudata > Salamandridae > Lissotriton > Lissotriton vulgaris. The sequence goes on from NW_028247848.1 coordinate 616,531, forward strand.
AAGCATGTAGATGCCACCTTCTTAGTATGACACGAGAAGGTAAGTTTGGAGTCCAGCCACACGCCAAGATTTTTGAGTTCAGAGACCGGTTTAGGGGGGGGGCCCAACTCGTTAGGCCACCAGCTCGCGCCCCACAGATCTGGATGTTTCCCTAACACCATCACCTCGGTTTTGATGGCGTTGAGCTGAAGACAGTTGGTGGTGAGCCAGCCAGCAACAGCCCTCAGACCATCCGCAAAGTTAGATGCCAGTTGGTCAGAGTCCCCATTGAGAACCACTGCCAGCTGGGTATCATCGGCGTAAGATACCATTGTGAGACCCCAACTCTTCGCAACCGCCGCCAAAGGTTGGACGTATAGGTTGAAAAGAGTGGGGCTCAACGCCGAGCCTTGCGGAACTCCTTGAGTGATGGTATGAGGTTTTGATCTGAACGGTGGCACTACTACCTGAAATGATCGTTCCGAAAGAAACGATTGGAACCAATCCAGCGCCTTGCCAGATATGCCAGCCTCACCAAGCCTGCGGATGAGAATGGTATGGGATACAGTGTCGAAGGCGGCACTAAGGTCTAATAAGACCAGTGCCGCCGTTTGACCTGCATCTAGTACAGAGCGGAGATGTTCAACCATATATAGGAGTGCCGTCTCTGTACTATGGCCAGATCTAAAACCATTCTGTGTGGGATCCAGTAGGTGTGCAGAGGTCAGATGTTTCGTTAAGATGTTATTCACATGGGCCTCTGTGATCTTTGTCACCCATGGAAGGAGGGAGATAGGTCGATAACTCTCCGGCTTCACTGGATCCAGTCCCGGCTTCTTTATGATGGGCATGACACAGGCCGCCTTCCAACTAGGTGGCACTAACCCGGTGGTAAGGGATTGATCCACCAATTGTCGAATCGGTGGAAGGCAAATAGACGCCGAGTCCAAAAACTGGGCCGGTCTCAAAGGGTCATCCGGCGAACCAGACTTAACCTTGGCCGCTAGGAGAATAAACTCCAGTTCCGATGGTATGGGAAGCGTAACCAAGCACTGTGATGTACGCAATATAAAAGTCGTACTGTCAGAATCAGCTTTGGGAAAAGAGCGATAGATGGTGTTTACCTTCTCCACAAAGAAGCTAGCTAACAACTCACAGTGAGCAAGGGAGCAAATCTCCGTAGTAGGAAGTCTGTTCGCAGTGAGCTCCTTCAAGACCTTGAAGACCAGTTTGGAGGGATTGGAGCTAGCCTGGAACTCTCCAGCATAATAGTCAGCCTGGGCCCGGCAGACAGCTCTATGATATGTCTTAACCCCAGCCAGGTAGCGCACCTTTAGATCTCTGTCATAGTTTTTCCTCCACGCTCTTTCGGCTTGACGGCAGGTGGCTTTAATCCGCCTGAGTGCCTCCGAGTACCAGGGGTTAGGCTGAGAAGAGCGATTTCTGCTCCATTTGGCCGGAATGAGTGCATCAAGCGCTTGAACAATCCAGGCGCAGAAGATGTTATAACCAGTTGCAACGTCATCTTTGAGAACCAGAGGAGTGGTGGCCAAAAAACGGTGGAAGTCCTCTAGTTTGAGCTTTTTCCAGGGGCGCCTGAAAGATGCTTTATCAGGCTTCCCTGTAGAGCGTGTTACCATTGTAACACAGAGCTCAATGAGATGGTGATCGCTCCATCCCATGGGTCTAGGAGGAGAGACCTCGACCAGTTGGAGGTTAGTGAAAACCGGGTCAAGGATATGACCACCCTCATGGGTCGGAAGACGGACCAGTTGGGATAACTGCACTGCTTCAAGATCATCCAGCAAACTACTAACCGCTTGTAACTCAGTGGCATCAAAATGTATATTAAGGTCGCCGATGATGGTTATATTGGAGGAGGACAGAGACAAAGAGCTGGCCAGCTCTGGAAGAGCTTTCCTAAAGGCACAGTCACTCCCTGGGGGGCGATATATCAGAAGGCCTGATAGTGTTTGTGTCTGTCCGACACTGATGGAAAAATGGGCACACTCAGCCCCGATCAAGTCAGAATAATTCAAGAAATCCCTCTGCGACCTTGGTATGCAACAATTTTTCAACTCGCGCTCTACAATTGCAGTATTACCAAGGAAATGGTTTAAAAAGGCGTGTCGGACTCATCTAGAATCTTTACGATTATCCAGTGAGGTTTCTAAATCTACTGTACAACACTCACTACAGATTCAGACAACAATGACGGTCCAGCCTTATTTAACCTTCGGGTTTTCAGGATATGAAAGACTTTTGCTAACAAGGTTAAGACTTAACATTTTTCACCATCTAGTCACCTTCCCTAAGATTAATAATTGGGATAAAAACCCTCAACCATGCCCCTGCGATGATTGCTCCCGCCAAACTACGATCCAAACGTTACTTTTCTGCGAGTTTTATCAGGATCTGAGGAAACAGTGGCTCACTCCTATTTTAAAAATTATGGACTTACGCAGGTGTCGCCCGGCATTCCTTGCACTTCAATTTCTAGAAGTTGAATCTTTTGCTAAATCAATAGTAAACTTCTTGAAATTGACTATCAAGCACAGGCAGAACTTAGAGTAATAGTGACTCGTATCTTGTGTATCTGTAAAATAGATAAGTTTTATTCTTCTTTTAGATTCTACTGTATTTTTATATCAATTCATGACGCATTCTTTGTCACTTTTCTTAACCTGTACGTTTTTTACCTCGATTGTATTGGCTCATTCCGTGTCTACGCATTAGCAGCTTATACTCATATGGTCGTAGCTTCCATATAAAGAGTAAAAAGTGTCTGTCTATGGGATGAATGGAACCTTGGGAAACTGTCATATTGTTGAAATTGTACCATTTTTTTATCCAACTGTTTTTAATTGTACTTTGTTAGATGTAATATATACTGTGCTTTTATGGATGTTCTATGTACAACCGAATAAAGCTCAATTTGAATTGATTTGATTTGAAACTGCACAGGGAATGGGCAAACAGCAGGGCCATTGGCCAGTATAATGTGCAGAGTATGTACATGAGAAGCTGCACCGGGAATGGGCAAACAGCAGTGAACATCAATGCCAGTGGCCAGTCCAAAGTGCAGAGTAGGTACATGAGAAGCTGCACACGGAATGGCAAAAAGCAAGGCCAGTGGTCAGTCCAATGTGTAGCGAAGGCACATGTGTGCATTAGATTCTGCACAGGGAATGGGTGAGACTGTACCCTGCCATGGTCAGCAACACAGTTAGGGGGAGAACAATGGGCAGTCCAGGCTACGCTGTGGGAGAGACAGGTGTGTGAGGGGAACTTTCACTCAGACTCGGCCGTCAGTCGGACTGGGAGGTGGCTGACTGTCGGGGCCAGTTGGAGGACTGGACCAGGGAGAGAGAGGCCCAGCTGAGGTAGAAGTATCAGTGGCTTTGAAAGCCGGAGGACTGCTTGGACTGGGTGTTTGGTGGCACTTGGAGGTGGAGTCATGATGCAGTGAGATATAGTGTGGGTGGGAGAATGTAGATGGGTGCCTTTACACTTCTTGGGGAGTCTAAATGGCTTTCCTGTCTTGGTAGGAGTGGGAGGTGGGGTGGACGCAACAGGCACACTCACTACCAAAGCTGCATCAGGTGCAGTGGGTGACCCTCCCTCTGGGGACATGCTGGATCCAGCGGTACGCTTGGCATGGCCTTACCTTCGCCCCATCATCTCCTGTTTACCAGGTGTACCTCCTTCAGTGCCCTACTTTTCCTGGTTCACAGGGGTGTGGATGGGAGTTGAGGTTGTGGGTGAATCTGCCTTGGTGCTCTTTTTAGGTGTACTCTTAGCAGGCGCCAGCTTCTCCGCAGCCTCGGCAACTGTCAGCTTGTCTTTGCAAAACGCTTTTGGAACAGGAGAGTCCTTGGCTGGGGATACCTCTGAGGCATGTGAGCCTGATGCCTGCTTCTTGGCTTTATGCCCCTGAGTGTCACCTGAAGGGCTTTTGCCTTTGCCTTCTGGAGTGGCTTTGGTTTTTTGGAGGGATGGTGTCTGCGCTCTAGTCCGCTTGGGCTGCTGCTTTTGTGTGCTGCTTGTGCTGTATCGTGAGCCTGAGGTCTGTGGTGTGTGGTCACTTTCGGCAGATGTAGCCACTGGCAGGGGGTGGACAAAGGGACTGGAGCTGGACTCTGAGATTGTGCCAGTTGAATGGCTGCCGTCACTGCGGAGGGCAAATACTGGACAGTCCGGTGTAGCCGACCCACTACTGAATGAATGCCCTCCATGAAAGCAACAACCTTTGCCAACTTTTTGTCATGGTCTAGGGAGGTGTTGATGAGAGTTGTCTGGCCCACACACAGCTGGCGCAAAAGGTATACAGACTCAACACTGATGGCAGCAGGGGAGACAGGGGCAGCGGTGCCTGCGGTGAAAGACGCTCTTCCCTTCTTACTGGTGCGAACGCGGGCAGCACTAGTGAAAGTAGGTGGGAGGGTGGGCACTGGACGCTGTGTGGTGGAAGAGGAGGCAGAGTTCCCACTCCCTGTGCCCGCCAACATAGAGGTGTCACCGCTGATGTCAGATGAAGTTGAGGTTGGTGTCTCTGGCTGTGATTCCTCAAGCAGACTCCTGTCCCCCTCTGAGGCGCTGGTCACATCAGTGTCACTGTGCTCATGTGTAGCAGTTGTGCTTGATGCCTCATCACTGGTGTCCATCCCATGTCCTTCTGTGGACACAGTAAATGCTGCATGAGACAGAGATGTAGGGTCAGTTCAGTGGCATTAACACAAACATCATTTGCAAGAAAAGCACAAAACAAGATGATGATATCCCCATGTTGCACACCACCCTGTGCAGTAACATTGTCCAACCTCACTTCTAAGCTCGATTTTTGTGTGTTATCATGCAAACTTGGCATAAGTGACCCATGTGATGACCACACAGCCAAATAGCCTGCCGGTGGCTCCGTGTAACCAGACACACAGATCCCTCTGAGCACACCTGGGGCCCTGAGGGGGGAAAAGATGTACCTCCCAACATGTGGCCACTGTCACATCTGGAGGCAGCTGAAGTCGACAACACAGATAGAGACTCCAACACATCAGTCCACAATGGCCATGACCTCATGTCATCCACCATGTCGTACTTTGGGGCACAACTACAGTTGCACATTTTTGTCAGATGTGTAGTCCTCACAATTCTGACGTCAGGCAATGCACACAATAATGAAAGCACACTCAATGATTCACACTGCCGTTCCCTTCCATGGGATGTCCCTGACTGCCCCAATGCAGACGTTGACAGAAGGCCACAACTCAGAAGGCAATGTCAAGGGCCATTACTCAAATGACACAAGAAGGTAGGGCAAATGCATGACAGCTGCACCCAACACAGAGGTCACTTATAAGCCATTGCATCACGCTAGCAACATCACAGAGTCCAGCGTTGGCCCAGGCTTAGAACACATGCAGACACTCACAACCAAAGTCACCCTTCCCAGAATACTCACCCCCAGCTTGCTGCTGATGCTCCTTCAAATGTGCATCCAGCTCAGGCTGTGTCACAGCTAAGATGCGGGCCATTAGTGGTGTCATGCTCCTGCCCACCAACCTGCCAGTCCGAGGGAGCAGCCCCAGCGTCATCTCTGCCACATTTTTGCTCAGCCGGCAGATGTCATCCCACCTCCTGTGACAGTGTGTGTGCTGTCGGTTGGAGACAACCAGAGCCCGCACCTTGCGTGCAATGGCCCTCCCACGGCCTTACGCTGGTGAACGTTGAGCTGCAGACATGGGAGACATCTCTCTGACCAGATTGGGGATCTGGTCAGAGAGAAGATCGCGGTGAAGAAGGAATTTGGGCCTTCTTACAGAAAAGCAGTACCTGTCTTAGCTGTCAGCGGAACAAGATCAGTTTTACTACCGCCCCTTGCTGGTAAAAAGGAGAACCGAGTTGTATCCATCGACCTAGTAAAACCACAATCATGTGGCCAATAATAAGTAGTAGGCCCAGTGGACTCCTAAGAAACAGCAGAATACCAAAATGTGCTACAATCCAAGAGGTTCAAACTGAGAGACTAATCACATTTGATAAACCTGCAGTGAATGAAAAAGGACTATGCAACAATGCCATGGAACTTGTGCCTCTTGAAACCCAAATTGCAACAGTTTGTCAAGAAACACCTGTCTAGAACGATGTAGCCTCAGACTATGCTAATGAAAGAAAAAATGAAAAAGCAAAGGAAATTTCGGAAGCAATTCCAACAATTGACAGAACTGCATCTGGCTACTTCATCAATTTCGATAACTTCTCTGAAGATCCAAGCGAACCTGAAGAAACGCCAACAACAAAAACTTTCAAAGACAAATTAACTAAACTCTTTCATCAACTCAAAGAAACCTATCTGATTTCTCCATGGATTGAATTTTGGATTGTTAGGTGTACTTTTCCTCCTGCTTTGGCTCATCATGGTACTTTGTTTGGGAAAATTAATTGAGGGAAAATACAGTACAATGGACACAGCAAGTCAAAACATCAACTTGGTCCTAAAGCCACACAAGTCATCTCACATCGAGAAAAGAGAACTATCATCAGTGAATGTCACAGCCATTCCAATACCCGGTGGGGTAGCTTGGGACAAAACGGATTACGAAATCTATGGCCCGGTTGAACTCTTGAAATATCCACATCAGTTCAAGGTTTCATTAAGTGACTTTGTAAAACCAAGTACATTCTCTGATGATTGGGACTTTGAAAGCATAAATAATATGATGTCAGATTTAGTAATGTCCGCAAAATTTACAGAACATGATTACTTACAGGGTTCGTCGAATTATGAACAAATGTACTGTTACAATCACTTTGCACATCACTATTTACATAAATCTGCTCAACCTAGAAATGTTTTTAAGTATAATCAATGGGAACATTGTGGAACTCCACCTAAAAGCAGTTCGAAAACATTTTATGAGAAATTCCCATACTTCTCAGGGTTTAACACAAGTGATGCAGAAACGTTTTATTTTAAACTGTTAAATAAGACAGGGATAAAAAAAATGTTGACAAATACTACATTGATTTATTCTGAAACATTTTATGAAAAAATGATTACATTTGGTTTTGAATTCTGGAAAGACAACATTGAAACGAAAACCATGTGGGGTACAAAAAATTGGCAGGTCCAAGGTTTAGAAGCATTATTTAGAGCCTGCATGATCCCAGAACAAATAATATTCTTGAATGACACCATTCAACAGACTACTTGTCTTGGCCTAGCTAAGATTAAAGACTTAAACAAACAGTCTATTCCAAAGCCAATACCTGATAATAATACCACTACAGATGTTGAGATAGACGTATCCCATATTTTACACCAAAACAGAACACATCCTGATTGGAAAAAGTGGTTGATCTGGCCAACAGACACAAATAACTGTCAAGATAGATTCCTGAACAAAAAACAGGGGTTCAACATGACCAGACCAGACCCTAGATACTCCCAGAGACAACATCCAGGTATAGTAACAACATACTGTGTATGGAAACTATGCCTTGAGTGGCTACAGAAATCCACACTGGCTGAAATTAAGCAATACTTGACTTTACTTAAAACGGTGCTGACTTGCGTGATTTCATAATGGGACCACGCAAACAGCGTCAATAACGTTTCATAGCGGCCGGTATATACGCTGCGTACAACGAAGTTTGGAAAGGAACTCAAATTGAGACAGCAGAAAAAATACGAGAAATTGATCGTATTAATTTGGAAAAATCACTTTCTGTTGTGGACAATGGGTTAATGACTCTGTCCTCCAGAATATATTCACTGGACAGTATTGTATCATCTGCTATCGATATAATAGATCAGGACTTACTAATGTTACAACACGGTCAGTCCCAATTACGTTCTATTGTACAGCTTGGCTGGACGTTGCAAAATCTGCGTTCAGGCTATGTGCCATGGCGTTTGATAAACACAACGTCATTATTCTCTATCTTTAACCTTACTGATAAACAAATCAGTTTGGCACAAAAAGGAGCAGACTATATGATTCTGAGTATTGAAAAACTTGAGAGATTACCATTGACAATGTCAGAAAGACCTGTCATTGAATGGATAATACACGGAATAATTACAATTCCGATAACAACTTAAATACTGCCAAGAGTATATACCAGCGGGCCAGTATGAAAGGTTGGGTAAAGGGTACATTAAGTCATCATGGAAATTGCCTTACACACATACATGTTATAGTGAAAAGAAACAGAATGTATTCCTTAGTGGTAACAATTGTAAACAATCACTAAGCAGTATACTTCTGTGCCAAGGTATTAATTTGCATGGGGCCTGTGAGGGGACTTCAAATAACCTTTCATGTCACCAGCACGGCACACCTGCAACACAAATAGAGCCATTCTTTAGACGGCTTTCTAATGGGAGCTATATTCTAATAGTGGACCACAGCTGATGTGGCATGGTGCCAGGGAAAGCCTATCTCGTAAGCGTTAGTTCCATGGTCACTTGCTGTATGCAAGTATTGTATCCAAACAGCACTCCAGATACGAAGGCGACGATTTGGCCTTCTTTGAATATCTCTTCTATTCGAATTGATACTTTAAGCAGAATGAAGTCTGTTCTTTTACAGACAACCGTGCCTTTAACGTCATCAAAAGAAACGTATGATCTTCTGGTTGTAAGGACAACGGCAGAGATACATACCCTTTTATCAACAAATTGCCCCGTGCATTTCGTAGAAATGCTAAGCCAAATCCTAAATATGTCTGATACCAGTGGTATCCCACATATATTTAAGACAATTTTTTCGGGACTGTTAACACCCTTTGAAACAGTTCTGGGCATTTTTCCCAATTTTGTCCATTCTGTCTTTGGCGGCCTACCACTACTTTTGGGACTCATAGCAGGAAATTTATTTTTGACCCTTCTGCTCCGATATGGCAAGCCAAGTCGCAGACAAGACTCCAGGAATGATGGAAGAAACGATCCTAGCTATACGCTATCGGGACCGCATAACTAAAGATCTGAATATGACCTGGTTTCTTTCATTCAGACCAATCTGGCAAAATTGCATCCTACCTGTGCTTCGATGCATGCTATGCGGAGAAGAATGCGTGTTGGATGTCTGTCTTACACTACCATCAGCAGTACCATTGGATACAGATACTTTGCTAAGTCCTGTAACGGCTCATGCATCGTGTTGTCCCCAGCGGCTACCCATTCTGATGACGGCATTCGTTGAGACTTCACCACTACGATTAGGTGGCAGTGAAGTACGAGATGAGAGCAGCATCACCCAGGTACGACCTTCTGTGAGCATTGCTGATCCTGACATCGATGATAGCAATCATTCTCACGACTGCACTGTTGCAGCACTTTCAAACTTGGTCGAACTTTCACCTGATGTCGTAGACCAATTTTTTGTGAGTCTGTCTGAAATGATGTTCTCCCCTGAACAGAAAAAATACCTTTTTAAGCAACGAGCGCACAGCGTTCCCCTGAACTCTGAATTCGGCCTTCAGCTTAGATAAACAAAAGCTACTGAAAACATTTGGAACTATTTTCTCCCCTGAAAGCGAAATTATTTTTTTTCAAACTTCCAAAATATTTACCTTTTTCTGGCACATGTACTCTGCTTAAAGTAGAACTATTCTTAAAGAACAGAGCTTCTATTTTTAGGAACTCTAGAGACAATATATTACCTCAGGCTCTAGCACATTTACAGCAACTGTATTTATATGTGATGGAATGGTCTTGACTTTCTTTTCTGTATTAAGAGCCATTTCATGTGTAATTTTCGCAAATCGTTCAGCTAATATATATAAGCATGTTTAACTGAATGATTACACTGCTTGAAAAGCGTACAGTACCAATAATCATTTTCGTGTATTTCGCATACACCATTTCGAATGCAAAAAATGTTATTTTGGGGTGGGTTGGAATACACATGCACCTTTAAATGTTTACTATTGCTTAGTTTTAGTAATGATGGACATTAGATCGTGGAGTGGGTATTGTGTTTTTATCTAGGAACCTAAATCAATATTGCTATTTTATGCCCTTGGACGGCTATAATCAATAATATCCCTATAATGGCATAAGAATCAGATCCATATTTAGTAAATAGCCCTTGCAGTCCAAAGCACGGCAAAGCTACTTCCTTAGATTCCTAGAGAGCACAACTAGTTCTTTCGACACACCAAACCTCCAGCAACCTGGGAAATCCTCATTTGCTTTTGTTTTGATTTGTCATTGAACTCCTGCGAACACTAAAGGAACAGTCAGTTCTTAGTGACATCTTTATTGATGTCTTATGTCCAAACCTTACGTCAAACTCGGCACCTTTCAGGTATAAATATACCAACGTTGCCTTAAGCAAACACACAGTGGTGGTTTTGGAGCCGAGCAGCTATCTACTTGCCCGAGAGCCCAGCTGATGCGAGAGCCCACGGACGCTGCCCCTCCTTTTTGACGCATTGAGAGAGACGCTGTCTTTTCTCCTGCCGAGAAATCCAGCTCCGGTGTTCTAAGCCGCCTTCGTGGGCTGCTGGGATATCGAGTCCTGAAAGAGAGATACCAGACCTCCTGCATTCTATTACCCAGGTACGGAGCTGACTAAACCCTTAAAGAGAATTCTTGAGTCAGATTCTTGGCAAAACCAACTTAACTTAAACTGCTACTTACTTACTCCTTCCCACGTATTAGGCTTAGGTCAGGTACACCGGGGTAGGTGTATTTAGAAGCACCAGTTAAGTACGTTAGTCAATGTATATATGTATGTATATATTTTATCTATTTTAAAGTATCTTATGGCTAAGAAACCATATCAATGCTTTTACAGTATTATTTCATAATACTCCTTTTACTGTACGCACTTTACTTTACATTAAGTATTGCAATTATGGCAATTCATTTCTCTTGCATGAGAAAAAAGACTGCTCAATAAATTACACCTTTTATTGAAAACGCCCGTCTCTCTTGTCTCTGCACTCTGGTGAAACTAAGTACGCACAATTGACTGAGCGAAATAGCTGTCTATTGTTTTCACACGACTCTAGAGATACACTCTTATTCTGAGGGAGCAAAGTTGTCATGTTATATGGTTGTCAGAAGCTAATCCCTTCTTGTCTATCCAGGGAGGTTAAACTCCTCCTCGTTTATTCGAGAACGTTTCTAGTGACCTCTGAGCTAGCTGGCAAACCTTAAGTCTAATATAGTCAGTAGAGACCTAGTCGACCTCAGTCCTACGTCTACACTGCTGAATATATTATTCCAATGCGCAGAGCCTATTGGGAATATAGGAACTATACTACATGGCGCCCAACGTTTGGTAAGGCGATAAATCGAACCAAGACGTTAGAGTAACTCAGTCGTGCTTTTTCACACAGACCCTTTTTCCCGTAAATACTCCAAAAGACATCTGCAGTGGGTAAGACGTTAAAATCCGCCGGAACTTAGTAGGAAGAGATTCCTATGTATAGTTTTTGGTTTAGTCAACGTTGAAGGATACAGTGTTCCAAAATATTGTGCACCTAATCTTTGTTTCCTTGGAAACCTGCTCTGCAAACTTTCATTAAAACAATGTCAACTAACGGCGACAGCAACGAAACCGGTGAAGCTGCAGTAGATGCGAATCAACGGGGTTTCGATGTTACAGGGTTTAATGAAAATGAACCGGGTGCAATTATCATCCCGGCAAATATAAGAAAAACTATAACTATTAAACTTATAGAAAACGGACTGACATCACGAGGTGGTACAGTCATATTCGTGGTAGAGGCCCATGAATATCGGCAGACAGAGGTATTCTATTCATGGATAAACTTTCCAGCAGCAAACGCTGTAACACACGAATTCCACTATTACAAAATAGAGGAACCTCCGGATGAATACACTCCTTTCGATGACGTTGAAATCCCACTAAATTACCAAGAGCACCTGCTCTGGTTTAAAGGAGCCCTAAAACATAATAATTACAAAACCAGGCTCGGTCCACTAGGTAGACCAGGAGCAACGTGGCCGGTTCTAGCCAGCTACATACCACATCCAGACATTGATAAAATGTCAAGCGAAGAACTCTTAGTTAAAATAAAAGAATTAACAAAGGCATATAGAGAGTTAGTTCAATTGGCAATGGAGGATATAACTTACCTCCATAAATTGAAAGAAACAGATGTAACAGCACAACCAATTGAACTTGGCAGATTCATAGAAAAATCCTATGAAGAACTAGGTAGAGATAGTTTGGGTGGGAAACCGGTAAAACCCCAACTAACTGAAAATCCTGAAAAGATATTTATTAAAAATAACCTAAACACTCCAAAAAAGAGCTGGGATGGAAATAAACAATCCACTCCCAAAGAAAAAAGATTCCAGTCCAGAGGAAGGTCTCCTCGGTGGAGAGAAAGATCTCCGGACCAAGGACATAAGTCTCCCCAGAGGGAGCCCTCTGAGAAAAGATACAACCTTAGAAATAGGGATAATTTGAAAAAGCCTGATAGATATCAAGATATTGATACACGTCCCTCTCGATCTTTTCAGAGTTCCTCGCAGAAATCGGAAAGAAGAGGACAGTCAGAACACAGGGAAGAGCACGTCAAGTCCAAAGACAAGGAACCTGCTCAAAGTAAAAAATTACAATTTCCAAGAAAGAAGGAAGCCAGTATTAAAATAATCAAACATGCCGAGGATACTGAGGACACAGCTGAAAAATGGAGAGTGGGCCCAGACAATGCTAGACAGTGCAGCAGAAGTGACAATAGCTCGCAAGATCCTGATGAATCATCTGGAGACAGTGGACACGAATGAATACATTCAGGTGGAAACTGCAGATACCAGAGTTAGCAAACCTCATACAATATACGAAATAACATTGCGTATAGAGGGAGATAAGACTAGGAAAGTAAGGGGTCTGTTTTGGGATAACCTTTCAAAAGGCTGTGACATCCTATTAGCTGAGAAAGACTGGCCACCAGAGTTTGTCAGGGAGTGCCCTCATGGCGAAGAAATTATTATGCCTACCTTCTCAAATCATATTCCAATTCATAGAAAATACACATATGCAAGAAAATGGGCAGTAGCTCAAGCTCCTGCATTATATAAAAATCATATAGGATGGGATGAGGACTCCCCTTCTCACAAAATCCAGTTAAAATGTCAACCAACTGCACAAAGGCAGTACCCAATTAAGCAAGAAGCTAAAAAACAAGTCAGGGAGATCTTAGATCGACTTGAATACCAAGGGGTGATCGAAACATGCATCAATAGGATTCATCAAAATATTATTGGCAACAATATTCCCATTCCCACTTTCATGAACAAATCAATCTTTAGCAAACTCACTGAGCAGGTAAACTCCCCAGGTTCTCATGTCTTCACAATGTACTACACAACGATGTCCTTTGTTTGTTACTTTGAACAGATCTGATGGTTAAGACCGTTCTTCTTGTGAGTCGGGCTTCCTGCCATCTCCTTTCCTCCCCGTATGAACCTCACTATCAGTTGTCTAATTCATAACAGATGCCTATTCACTAGCTAAGAGAAGGCTTCTGGAAAATTGCAGCATCGGCAGTAGGAAGAAAAACAAAACATCTTGTGCAAAACAACAGTTTAAACATGAAAATAGGCATCTTGGCCTTAACTTGTAAAATTGACTTTTAAATTTACACCAGCAGTAAGGCTAACTTAATTCATTACAATATGTAAATTCATGTATTTACTTACAATGTGTAATTATGATTACCTACTAAAAATGTTGCAATAAATGTGTGGCTGTTATTCAATATTGAAATTAGCACTTTACAGTTTAATATGTTTATTTAGTAAAATTAGGAAATTCGCTCTATCAGTAGAAAGAGTGTATATGTATATCCTCAGTGCTACTTGGGAAATGTTTCGGTGTCATGCATGTATGGCAGAGACTGTTGAAAGGGTATAGCAAAAAGTTTGTAGATGCGCATACATATGAGGATAGCAGAAAAGAGTGAGAAAAGATGCAGTTGGGCGGGTACATGGACACCTGAATTGCAGATCTACCTTTGTCATACAGTTTAGATGACATTGAATATGGCATAGAAAGTGCCTAGCGCTGAAAGGTGCTAACCTTTGTGGGTGCAATCTTGAATCAACTATATATGCTGCTGTGTTCACTTAGATGAAGGAAAGCATTAATCCATGGTAATGGGCATTATGCAGCCAATCATAATATTAGTTCTAAGTATGCCCAAGAGTGGCTTTAGAAAGGGCATTTTAGAACCAGTCATGCATTTTCTTATAGGTTCACTGCAACGTGACAGAGGAACATCCATTGTAGGATCATCAATAGGATTTTCCTAAGGAGTTCACTCATGTGTCAGTGAGAAACCCCTTAGAATGGGGATTGTACAGCCAGCCACACTTTATCCTCTGAAGGGTCACAGTAGAAAGAGAGACGAGCAATCATTATGAGATCAGCCACAGTGTATGCCTGATATGTTCACTCGTGTGGCAAGGAGAAGCCCAGAGAAATGGGCATTATACATCTATAGTATTTGGTATAAGGAGGTCACCCAGTAGCTATAGAGAGCAGCCAATAGAAATGGGCATAATGCAACCAGCCATAGTATAGGATCTGATGGGTCCAATGTGAAGATTCAGGGAGCACATCACAAAAATGCAGCATTACAGAAGCAGCCATAGTTTAAGCCACATTGGGTCCACCATCGAGCACCAATAGAACAATTATTATACGACCAACCATAGTATGTCCACGAGGAGTCCACTTACATATGGCAAGGGTCAACCCATAGGAATGGCCTGTATAAAGCAAAAGATATATGCTGTAGGTAGTCTATTCAAGAGCGTCTTTAGAGTACCCATTATGCAATCATTGTTTGGAAATTAACTGACTGAGGAGTCCACAGAGGAGCAACACAAAGGACTGGTGTTGTAGCGTGGATGCGTGAGGCCATGTTTCTCCGCCACGCGGAAGTCAGACAGCTTATTGTTATTGGTATAGCGCAAGCACTTTCGGACCAGGTGCTTTGTTGAGTGCGGCTCATGCCACCGCCTGCCTGCGTGCTAGACCAATAGGTGACAGTTGGGTTAACGGCTGAGGGGGCATTGAGAGTGGCAGCATTTGCGTCGCTCTCCCCAAGGTCAATTGCTGCAAAATATTAAAGGTGTTATTTTAAACAAGTTTAAGGCAACATACACTCACAGCACTGCATGCATGACAAGCAGTGTGTGCACACCAAACATACCAGTTCCACACAGATATGAGTGCCACACCATGAAACCCTACAACACAAATCACCATAGCACACAGACAACATCACACTCAGGAAGGGAAGAGGTACCTCAGCAAACACACATACAGCTCACCCATCACCCACAGATGCACAACTCTGGGACACCCAGGTGAAAACAACATGACCATAGGGCTGTGCAGCACAAACAGTCGAACTGCATATGAGCAACCATGACTGCAAAACAGTACAAGAAAATCACATATAACCAATTGAGAAACTGTCCTGAGTGCCACTTTGGTTCTGTGCACAGATCAGCACCACAAAGCAAAATGTAACAAATTAAGTGGTGGGGAGGCACACACACTGGCAACCCAAGGGGACAGCTGACATGAGAGTGAAGTGTTGATTACATCAGTAATGGACATGTCTGGAGTGCCCCATACACAAATAGATGGAGTGCCCACTCACAATGGGTAGGCATCTGAAGCACAGATAGGGGATGTCATAACTCCACATCCCACATGCCATACTGGAGCCAAAATGCCTTAAGTGACAACAATACATGCGAAAACACACCCACAATGTCAGTGTGGCTGAGCAGGTCTGCACAGTGAGCACATACAGTAACAAGACACATGGATGATCAACAAAACACAACACTGACTTGCCAGTCACACACTCTGCTTACTCATAATTGGCACCAACAACAAGTATGTGTCCCCCAGAACTGCAAGGACACACCAACACACTGTTCAGTGCACAACCTACAACTCCCACATGTGCACACAATCATAAGCACAGGGTTGACAAATCCAAATAACAGGCACTCAAATCCAGGTTGACACATGTGTGCAGTTGGCATCTCAGGGGCACACACACATCAACACCACTGACAAAGTCACCCCCTTCACACTGCACACTTCATGAACACACAAGTGCACACATTGAAATATAGCCATGTGACTGTGACGACTGGCCATCACAAGATGACCATACACTAACACTGCTGGTCACACATCAAGAAAGATCACACAAACTTGATGGACCCCGGCCAGCCTGCCTGCAACACTGTGGAAAGAATCCCACTCTGTGCTGGCAGTGCATCCAAACATCACATGTGTACAAGTTAGCCAACATCACCATCCATTGTTTAGGATAACAGCAGCTCATCACAAACAACCATCATTGCACCCACAAGCCTCAGTCAAGAAGAACTGAAGTGCCTGTCACCTCTGCAGAACCCTGAAAAAAGTTAAAACAGCCATTGGCATTGTTAAAGTGGCATACAGAGCATGTGTCACATTAAAGCATACCCACACATAAAACCCTTTATTTAGCAGGCACACAGATAGGCTTTAAAAGTAGACAAGAGCAAGCCAGTGGCCAGTACAAAGTGCAGAGTAGGTACATGAGATCCTGCACAGGAAATGGGCAAACAGCAGTGAACATCAAGGCTAGTGGCCAGTCCAAAGTGCAGAGTAGATACATGAGAGCCTGCACATGGAATGGGCAAACAGCAGTGAACATCAAGGCCAGTGGTCAGTCCAAAGTGCAGAGTAGGTACATGAGAAGCTGCCCAGAAAATGGGCAAACAGCAGTGAACATCAAGGCCAGTGCCCAGTCCAAAGTGCAGAGTAGGTACACGAGAAGCTGCACAGGGAATTGGCAAACAGCAGTGAACATCAATGCAAATGGCCAGTCCAAAGTGCAGAGTAGGTACATGAGAAGCTGCACAGGGAATGGCAAAAAGCAAGGCCAGTGGTCAGTCCAATGTGTAGCGAAGGCACATGTGTGCATTAGATTCTGCACAGGGAATGGGTGAGACTGTACCCTGCCATGGCCAGCAACACAGTTAGGGGGAGAAAAATGGGCAGACCAGGCTACGCTGTGGGAGAGATAGGTGTGTGAGGGGAACTTTCACTCAGACTCGGCCGTCAGTCGGACTGGGAGGTGGCTGACTGTCGGGGCCAGTTGGAGGAATGGACCAGGGAGAGAGAGGCCCAGCTGAGGTAGAAGTATCAGTGGCATTGAAAGCCGGAGGGCTGCTTGGACCGGGTGTGTGGTGGCACTTGGAGGTGGAGTTGGGTTCCGCGAGGGACTGGGCACAATAGAGCAAGCCCTTAACATATCCCTATTAATTGACAAATATGTCAAGGCGAAGGGGGGGCCATTTACATGGCATATGTGGACCTCTCGGCAGCTTTTGACTGCGTCATTCACAATAAGTTGTGGACCATCCTAGCTGACATAGGAGTGATAGGTCCCTGTTAACATCTTGAGAGAACTGTATTCAAATGCTACAGCCAGAGTTAGATTTGGAGTTGGTTGTGAATTAACAAAGTCTTTTAGAGTAGAGCTCGGCGTAAGTCAGGGCTGTGTCCTAGCCCCGTTTTTATTTAATCTTTATACCAATGGCCTGGAAAAAGCCATGGTCGCGGGTTCTAAGGACCTCCCCACTATAAATAAGTGCCCTATACCGATCCTACTCTATGCGGACGACGCTGTCATATTAGCGCATACCCCCCTAGAGCTTCAGCGTGCCCTTGTAAAGTATCACGACTTCATGGCTAACCTGGACCTAAAGATAAACATCAAAATGACGTTTGTTATGTCCGCAGGCCCAAGGTTGAAGAATATCAAGCCCATCTATATTGAAAACCAAAAATTGGACTCCACAGCCACCTATCCCTATTTGGTAGTAGTATTTGATAACAAATGCACCTAGAAGCCCGCCATCGAATCAAGGAAGCTTACTTTTAAAAGGACAATAGCGGCCTTGGTTAACTTTGCTAATAAATTAGGCAGGCGCCCCCCGGTCGAACTTCTTGAAATCTACAAGGCCAAATGTATTTCGAGCGCAATATATGGTGCCGGGATCTGGGGCTTTGCCAAGCTTGAGGAGGTCCAAAGGGTGGAAAATAACTTTTTAAAATTTATCTTGGCTGTCCCAAAGGGAACTTCCAACTATGCTTGCCACATGGAGTTGGGCTTGACTTTCATAACAGATCTGATAAGGATACAACCCCTTCTTCTGTGGCACCGCATATGGTCCACCAGTGAAACCTCTCTTTGTAGGGAGCTTATTGAGGACTGTATTTCCCTAGATAAGGGCCCCCACATCACCTGGTTAGAATGTTATGTTATGTTATGTTACTTAGTTTTTTGAGCGCACAGCTGCCCCAGCAAAGGGGCGTCCTGGCGCTATAACTGAAAAGGCAACATAACTAACAAAGTAAAAGAGAACAGAAAATATTAATAAGGCAGGGGAAAGAGATAAGTTTTAACAGCCTTCCTGAAAGCTAAAAGATCTTCTAAAGATCTAATGTGCGCAGGAAGCGCATTCCATAGCCTGGCGGCCAACACAGTGAAAGAGCGACCACCTAGTCTACTTTTTTTAAAGCGCGGAACAAGTGTTACATTTTGACCCGCAGAGCGCAGGCTGCGAGAAGGCGTGTACAGGGTCAGAAGATGCTGGAGAATGGTAGGGGTGTCGGTCTTGAGAATTTTGAACGCGAAACAGAGAGTCTTAAACTCTATGCGCCTAATTACTGGCAGCCAATGTAATTTACAAATTGTGCTGCGGGCTGAACAGAACTGTGGCAGGCCTACCAGAGCCCTGGCAGCCGCGTTCTGCACCCGTTGGAGTCACAGGGCCTCCGCCTGATTGGCACCCAAAAACAGTGAACTTGCGTAGTCAAGCCTTGATGCAATGCTGGCTTGAATCACCAACTGGCGAGTGGGGGCATCAAAAAATTTGAGGATAGGCCTCAAACCACGCAGGATGCCAAAGCATGTAGATGCCACCTTCTTAGTATGACACGAGAAGGTAAGTTTGGAGTCCAGCCACACGCCAAGATTTTTGAGTTCAGAGACCGGTTTAGGGGGGGGGGCCCAACTCGTTAGGCCACCAGCTCGCGCCCCACAGATCTGGATGTTTCCCTAACACCATCACCTCGGTTTTGATGGCGTTGAGCTGAAGACAGTTGGTGGTGAGCCAGCCAGCAACAGCCCTCAGACCATCCGCAAAGTTAGATGCCAGTTGGTCAGAGTCCCCATTGAGAACCACTGCCAGCTGGGTATCATCGGCGTAAGATACCATTGTGAGACCCCAACTCTTCGCAACCGCCGCCAAAGGTTGGACGTATAGGTTGAAAAGAGTGGGGCTCAACGCCGAGCCTTGCGGAACTCCTTGAGTGATGGTATGAGGTTTTGATCTGAACGGTGGCACTACTACCTGAAATGATCGTTCCGAAAGAAACGATTGGAACCAATCCAGCGCCTTGCCAGATATGCCAGCCTCACCAAGCCTGCGGATGAGAATGGTATGGGATACAGTGTCGAAGGCGGCACTAAGGTCTAATAAGACCAGTGCCGCCGTTTGACCTGCATCTAGTACAGAGCGGAGATGTTCAACCATATATAGGAGTGCCGTCTCTGTACTATGGCCAGATCTAAAACCATTCTGTGTGGGATCCAGTAGGTGTGCAGAGGTCAGATGTTTCGTTAAGATGTTATTCACATGGGCCTCTGTGATCTTTGTCACCCATGGAAGGAGGGAGATAGGTCGATAACTCTCCGGCTTCACTGGATCCAGTCCCGGCTTCTTTATGATGGGCATGACACAGGCCGCCTTCCAACTAGGTGGCACTAACCCGGTGGTAAGGGATTGATCCACCAATTGTCGAATCGGTGGAAGGCAAATAGACGCCGAGTCCAAAAACTGGGCCGGTCTCAAAGGGTCATCCGGCGAACCAGACTTAACCTTGGCCGCTAGGAGAATAAACTCCAGTTCCGATGGTATGGGAAGCGTAACCAAGCACTGTGATGTACGCAATATAAAAGTCGTACTGTCAGAATCAGCTTTGGGAAAAGAGCGATAGATGGTGTTTACCTTCTCCACAAAGAAGCTAGCTAACAACTCACAGTGAGCAAGGGAGCAAATCTCCGTAGTAGGAAGTCTGTTCGCAGTGAGCTCCTTCAAGACCTTGAAGACCAGTTTGGAGGGATTGGAGCTAGCCTGGAACTCTCCAGCATAATAGTCAGCCTGGGCCCGGCAGACAGCTCTATGATATGTCTTAACCCCAGCCAGGTAGCGCACCTTTAGATCTCTGTCATAGTTTTTCCTCCACGCTCTTTCGGCTTGACGGCAGGTGGCTTTAATCCGCCTGAGTGCCTCCGAGTACCAGGGGTTAGGCTGAGAAGAGCGATTTCTGCTCCATTTGGCCGGAATGAGTGCATCAAGCGCTTGAACAATCCAGGCGCAGAAGATGTTATAACCAGTTGCAACGTCATCTTTGAGAACCAGAGGAGTGGTGGCCAAAAAACGGTGGAAGTCCTCTAGTTTGAGCTTTTTCCAGGGGCGCCTGAAAGATGCTTTATCAGGCTTCCCTGTAGAGCGTGTTACCATTGTAACACAGAGCTCAATGAGATGGTGATCGCTCCATCCCATGGGTCTAGGAGGAGAGACCTCGACCAGTTGGAGGTTAGTGAAAACCGGGTCAAGGATATGACCACCCTCATGGGTCGGAAGACGGACCAGTTGGGATAACTGCACTGCTTCAAGATCATCCAGCAAACTACTAACCGCTTGTAACTCAGTGGCATCAAAATGTATATTAAGGTCGCCGATGATGGTTATATTGGAGGAGGACAGAGACAAAGAGCTGGCCAGCTCTGGAAGAGCTTTCCTAAAGGCACAGTCACTCCCTGGGGGGCGATATATCAGAAGGCCTGATAGTGTTTGTGTCTGTCCGACACTGATGGAAAAATGGGCACACTCAGCCCCGATCAAGTCAGAATAATTCAGGAAATCCCTCTGCGACCTTGGTATGCAACAATTTTTCAACTCGCGCTCTACAATTGCAGTATTACCAAGGAAATGGTTTAAAAAGGCGTGTCGGACTCATCTAGAATCTTTACGATTATCCAGTGAGGTTTCTAAATCTACTGTACAACACTCACTACAGATTCAGACAACAATGATGGTCCAGCCTTATTTAACCTTCGGGTTTTCAGGATATGAAAGACTTTTGCTAACAAGGTTAAGACTTAACATTTTTCACCATCTAGTCACCTTCCCTAAGATTAATAATTGGGATAAAAACCCTCAACCATGCCCCTGCGATGATTGCTCCCGCCAAACTACGATCCAAACGTTACTTTTCTGCGAGTTTTATCAGGATCTGAGGAAACAGTGGCTCACTCCTATTTTAAAAATTATGGACTTACGCAGGTGTCGCCCGGCATTCCTTGCACTTCAATTTCTAGAAGTTGAATCTTTTGCTAAATCAATAGTAAACTTCTTGAAATTGACTATCAAGCACAGGCAGAACTTAGAGTAATAGTGACTCGTATCTTGTGTATCTGTAAAATAGATACGTTTTATTCTTCTTTTAGATTCTACTGTATTTTTATATCAATTCATGACGCATTCTTTGTCACTTTTCTTAACCTGTACGTTTTTTACCTCGATTGTATTGGCTCATTCCGTGTCTACGCATTAGCAGCTTATACTCATATGGTCGTAGCTTCCATATAAAGAGTAAAAAGTGCCTATCTATGGGATGAATGGAACCTTGGGAAACTGTCATATTGTTGAAATTGTACCATTTTTTTATCCAACTGTTTTTAATTGTACTTTGTTAGATGTAATATATACTGTGCTTTTATGGATGTTCTATGTACAACCGAATAAAGCTCAATTTGAATTGATTTGATTTGAAACTGCACAGGGAATGGGCAAACAGCAGGGCCATTGGCCAGTATAATGTGCAGAGTATGTACATGAGAAGCTGCACCGGGAATGGGCAAACAGCAGTGAACATCAATGCCAGTGGCCAGTCCAAAGTGCAGAGTAGGTACATGAGAAGCTGCACACGGAATGGCAAAAAGCAAGGCCAGTGGTCAGTCCAATGTGTAGCGAAGGCACATGTGTGCATTAGATTCTGCACAGGGAATGGGTGAGACTGTACCCTGCCATGGTCAGCAACACAGTTAGGGGGAGAACAATGGGCAGTCCAGGCTACGCTGTGGGAGAGACAGGTGTGTGAGGGGAACTTTCACTCAGACTCGGCCGTCAGTCGGACTGGGAGGTGGCTGACTGTCGGGGCCAGTTGGAGGACTGGACCAGGGAGAGAGAGGCCCAGCTGAGGTAGAAGTATCAGTGGCTTTGAAAGCCGGAGGACTGCTTGGACTGGGTGTTTGGTGGCACTTGGAGGTGGAGTCATGATGCAGTGAGATATAGTGTGGGTGGGAGAATGTAGATGGGTGCCTTTACACTTCTTGGGGAGTCTAAATGGCTTTCCTGTCTTGGTAGGAGTGGGAGGTGGGGTGGACGCAACAGGCACACTCACTACCAAAGCTGCATCAGGTGCAGTGGGTGACCCTCCCTCTGGGGACATGCTGGATCCAGCGGTACGCTTGGCATGGCCTTACCTTCGCCCCATCATCTCCTGTTTACCAGGTGTACCTCCTTCAGTGCCCTACTTTTCCTGGTTCACAGGGGTGTGGATGGGAGTTGAGGTTGTGGGTGAATCTGCCTTGGTGCTCTTTTTAGGTGTACTCTTAGCAGGCGCCAGCTTCTCCGCAGCCTCGGCAACTGTCAGCTTGTCTTTGCAAAACGCTTTTGGAACAGGAGAGTCCTTGGCTGGGGATACCTCTGAGGCATGTGAGCCTGATGCCTGCTTCTTGGCTTTATGCCCCTGAGTGTCACCTGAAGGGCTTTTGCCTTTGCCTTCTGGAGTGGCTTTGGTTTTTTGGAGGGATGGTGTCTGCGCTCTAGTCCGCTTGGGCTGCTGCTTTTGTGTGCTGCTTGTGCTGTATCGTGAGCCTGAGGTCTGTGGTGTGTGGTCACTTTCGGCAGATGTAGCCACTGGCAGGGGGTGGACAAAGGGACTGGAGCTGGACTCTGAGATTGTGCCAGTTGAATGGCTGCCGTCACTGCGGAGGGCAAATACTGGACAGTCCGGTGTAGCCGACCCACTACTGAATGAATGCCCTCCATGAAAGCAACAACCTTTGCCAACTTTTTGTCATGGTCTAGGAAGGTGTTGATGAGAATTGTCTGGCCCACACACAGCTGGCGCAAAAGGTATACAGACTCAACACTGATGGCAGCAGGGGAGACAGGGGCAGCGGTGCCTGCGGTGAAAGACGCTCTTCCCTTCTTACTGGTGCGAACGCGGGCAGCACTAGTGAAAGTAGGTGGGAGGGTGGGCACTGGACGCTGTGTGGTGGAAGAGGAGGCAGAGTTCCCACTCCCTGTGCCCGCCAACATAGAGGTGTCACCGCTGATGTCAGATGAAGTTGAGGTTGGTGTCTCTGGCTGTGATTCCTCAAGCAGACTCCTGTCCCCCTCTGAGGCGCTGGTCACATCAGTGTCACTGTGCTCATGTGTAGCAGTTGTGCTTGATGCCTCATCACTGGTGTCCATCCCATGTCCTTCTGTGGACACAGTAAATGCTGCATGAGACAGAGATGTAGGGTCAGTTCAGTGGCATTAACACAAACATCATTTGCAAGAAAAGCACAAAACAAGATGATGATATCCCCATGTTGCACACCACCCTGTGCAGTAACATTGTCCAACCTCACTTCTAAGCTCGATTTTTGTGTGTTATCATGCAAACTTGGCATAAGTGACCCATGTGATGACCACACAGCCAAATAGCCTGCCGGTGGCTCCGTGTAACCAGACACACAGATCCCTCTGAGCACACCTGGGGCCCTGAGGGGGGAAAAGATGTACCTCCCAACATGTTGCCACTGTCACATCTGGAGGCAGCTGAAGTCGACAACACAGATAGAGACTCCAACACATCAGTCCACAATGGCCATGACCTCATGTCATCCACCATGTCGTACTTTGGGGCACAACTACAGTTGCACATTTTTGTCAGATGTGTAGTCCTCACAATTCTGACGTCAGGCAATGCACACAATAATGAAAGCACACTCAATGATTCACACTGCCGTTCCCTTCCATGGGATGTCCCTGACTGCCCCTATGCAGACGTTGACAGAAGGCCACAACTCAGAAGGCAATGTCAAGGGCCATTACTCAAATGACACAAGAAGGTAGGGCAAATGCATGACAGCTGCACCCAACACAGAGGTCACTTATAAGCCATTGCATCACGCTAGCAACATCACAGAGTCCAGCGTTGGCCCAGGCTTAGAACACATGCAGACACTCACAACCAAAGTCACCCTTCCCAGAATACTCACCCCCAGCTTGCTGCTGATGCTGCTTCAAATGTGCATCCAGCTCAGGCTGTGTCACAGCTAAGATGCGGGCCATTAGTGGTGTCATGCTCCTGCCCACCAACCTGCCAGTCCGAGGGAGCAGCCCCAGCGTCATCTCTGCCACATTTTTGCTCAGCCGGCAGATGTCATCCCACCTCCTGTGACAGTGTGTGTGCTGTCGGTTGGAGACAACCAGAGCCCGCACCTTGCGTGCAATGGCCCTCCCACGGCCTTACGCTGGTGAACGTTGAGCTGCAGACATGGGAGACAAGAGGGGGACAAATCAGCTACACAGTGTTATGTACCACTATCGCTCAGTACAGGAGCATGATACTAACTCACCTCAACTTCACAGATATGTCTAGCAGAGACAATACAGCATCTCACATAGTACATTAGCAGGGGAGAATCATACAAAACTGCATGCAGGTATGAGGGTGGACACAGTACCTGCCCATCTCATACACATGTAGGATGCCAGCACAGAAAGCTATGTGTAGGCTACCCACATCTACTATCCAGTTTGTGAGTGAGCAAGACCTAAATTTCATCAGAAAATATGTTTAGGGGCAGACTGTGTCCAACACTGCGTAACCCTCAATGTCCTTGCCCTGTGAATGCCTCACTGTGTCATGGAGGTCCTATTTAGGGACATGATCTTATAGCCTCACACTCTACTCACAAGGCCTGTTGTGTGCAATCTACAGTGCTGAGATGGCTCTTTGATGGATAGTCTAGCAAACAATTCATATGTTGCACTCTATGCATTCAGTGATGTGTCCTTGTCAGATTGGGAACTGACTGTGCAGGCCAGGTAGGCTCACACTGAGGTGCAACATGGGGCATCAGGAATGTCACATGAAGGGACAAATTGATAGCGTAAACAGTGCATACACATGCGAGTCAGTACACATGCTGGTGGAAATGGAAGGGGCTCTGTACAAAAGAACAACAATCTGCTGTATCATAGGTGAATTGCCACCAAGAGTGTCACCCTCTGGCATTAAAGTCCTCCCCTGAGCACAGTGCTGACCTATGCATGATGCCAATTTTGAGTCAGACACAATTCCATCAGTACCCTCTAGGCGTAAACCCTTGCTAAGGCCACAGATGAGCCTGTGAAGAACATTAGGAACCCACATATCCATTCACACAGGAAATTTCTGTCTGGACTCTTGCATAACCAACTTGCTGCTTCACTGTATGGCTGACAAAACAATACATGCCCCTCCAATTTTGATGTGCAGGCAGGGAAACGTGTGAAATAGGCTACACACCCCTTCCCCTGGAGACAACATGCTAGGCAGTGCATGACACAGCCCCACACTCTCGGGCACATACTGCAGCAGATCCACTTCATGTGTGCACTCACTGCAATCTCACTTCCACTCTGAAACACTTACCATGACATCTGGAGCACCAAATATTCTCCCATACTGTGTGAGCACCTCGTCCACCAGGTCCACCAGGAACGGGCCCGGATCTTTTCAGTCCTCGACATCACTGGGTCCAGGAGACAGGAACAGCAGCAGTTGGTGGTGAGGGGCGTCAGGCAACAGGCCCTGAAGACAGGAGCAGCAGCAGTTGGTGGTGAGGGCTGTCAGCCAGCAGGCTCTGGAGACAGGAGCAGCAACAGTTGGTGGTGAGGGTTTCAGGCAGTAGGCTCTGGAGACAGGAGCAGCAGCAGTTGGTGGTGAGTGGTGTCAGGCAGCAGGCTCTGGAGACAGGAGCAGCAGCAGTTGGTGGTGAAGGGTGTCAGGCAGCAGGTTCTGGAGACAGGAGCAGCAGCCGTCGGTGGTGAGGGGAGTCAGGCTCTGGAAGCAGTAGAAATGTGAGGCTCTCCCCCACACATATATAGCCCCCTGGGGTCGTTTCAGTGGTTCTGAACTGCAGCAATTGGTGTTCCAGGTCAGCTTTTTTCAAATGCATCCAATGGCGGAGCCCGCCTACTGCGATTTTCAAAACTGCATTAGTCCACCGCAATTGTGGTTCCCATTAGCTGTAAGGTATTGGGCATTGGCAGTGACACACCGCAGGGGCCAGGCGGTAGCTACCTTGATATGGCTGCCATACATTTGAGCCAGTGACCATGATTTGGGTGGCGGAGCATGTCAACCGCCATTTGGCAATACACATATCACTATCACCACCGCAAGTGTGTCTTTGCCATTGGAGGTGACACACCGCAGGAGCCAGGCGGTAGCTACCCCACTATGACTGCCATACATTGCTAAGAATGACCGTGATTTGGGTGGCGGAGCATGCCAACCGCCATTTGGCAGTACACATATCACTATCACTACTGCAAGTGTGTCTTTGCCATTGGCAGTGACACATCGCAGGGGCCAGGCGGTAGCTACCGCAATATGGCTGCCATACATTTGAGCCAGTGACCGTGATTTGGGTGGCGGAGCATGCCAACGGCTATTTGGCAATGCACATATCACTATCACTACTGCAAGTCTGTCTTTGTCATTGGCAGTGACACACCGCAGGGGCCAGGCGGTAGCTACAGTGATATGCCTGCCATACATTGCTAAGAATGACCGTGATTTGGGTGGCGGAGCATGCCAACCACCATTTGACCATCGGTATATGTTTATCACTACCGCAAGTGTGGCTTTGGCATTGGCAGTGACACACTGTTGGGGCCAGATGGTCGCTATCACGATATGGGTGCCATACATTGCTAAGAATTACCGTGATTTGGGTAGCGGAGCCCTTTGAGAGCACCTATGGACACATCAAGCTGTGTCAATGGCCAATGGGCAGTTCTAAACAGTGCACAGTGGCCACATGATTATTGGCACATGATTGTGCACACAATGCCAATGTAACATTTACCCCACTGCTGACTACACATGTCATGTTTGTGTATATGATTTTAAACATTGGCATTTACTCCCTCACATGTCACTTGTGATATTGTTGGGCATGTACACAGAACAGTGTTGCGATGGACTCTTCAATGGGTACACATGTTAATATTTGAAAGGGCAGAGCAACTCGCAGTGATGAATGTCTGACTACCCAATGTGCATATTTGACTGTCTACTTTTCGTGGCTCATGCACAGACTTGTTGTTTACGCACAGATTGGGCTCATTGTGTTGTTGATGTGTGCTCGGTTTGACTTACGCAACAAGGCGTGGCAGGTACAGCAGCTAGGTAGGAGACAGTAGTGTTGGTGTTGCTGTTTCACACATATGCTGTCTGAACTACTCTCAGGGCTGCACATGCACGATGTGGACATATCCCTTTGGGTATTCACATAATCAGATATTGTTTGGGAGGTGCTAGCTGTGTGAAAAGTGGACTGGTGTATGGATGGTGTAGCTGAAGGGGATGTATGACGGTACCACGCGTACTTTTACAACGCGTACCGTTACCACGCTACTTTTACCACGCAAGTCGTTACAACGACTTGCGTGGAGGGGCGCTGGATAGTAAATTATTTAATTTACTATTCTAACTCCAGTCCCCGTGGACTCTAGGGAAAGGAGTTGGATAGTAAATTAAAGTATTTACTATCCTGGAGCGCCCCCCAGCGCATTTCGTTGTAGTGACCTGCGTGGTAAAAGTAGCGTGCTAACGGTACCGCGTTGTAAAAAATGCGTGGTAACCGTTGCATACCAGCTGAAGGTGTCCCTACATGTAAGTTGGGCTGTGAGCTGAACTGTGGTGATAGTCATTGTTGGCGTTGTGTCAGTCAAAACTTAAGATGTCAGACACATCTCCTGGTGGATTGCATTGACTTGTGTCCCCTTTCATCACACCTAGGAGGAGGCCAAATGTGCACCGTCCCTACACAGTGCTGGCAGACATGGAGGATGAGGAGGTCATATGGAAATTCGGTCTGGATCGACCCACCCTACAAGACCTATGTGCTATGTTGGAGCCTCACCTGCAGCCTTGCAGGACATAGCCGAGTGCTTTCACAACAACATCTAAGGTGATGGCGGCCCTGCATTTTTTTGCTTCTGGATTATTCCTGTACACATGTCCAGCACAGGTGGGATGTCACAACCTATGTTCAGCATGGTGCTACGTGATGTCTTGTCCGCTATGATGATCTACAAGGACAGATATATCAATTTCCCCAAGAGGCATGAATTGCGACTGTGAAGGGAGATTTCTATGCACTTGGACACATCCCCAATGTTGATGGTGCCATTGACTGCACACATGTTGACCTAGTTCCACAGGCACATGAGCACATCTACAGGAACAGGAAGCATTTCCATTGCATCAATGTGCAAGTGGTGTGCCATGCGGATATGATCATCTCAGACGTCTGTGCCAAATTCCCTGGCTCTGCCCATGACTCGTACATCAAACGTAACAGCATTGTGCCACAACTGATGGATAATCTGCTTCCAGAGCATGCATGGATTGTGGGTGAGTAGAAAGAGTCAGCGAGCGTGCTGTGTTTGTGAAATGCTGTCCTCTGTCACAGTCATATTACAAAGTCGGTCTGTGTATCTCCCACCTAGGTGATTCTGCATATCCCAACCGTCCTTGGATGCTGAGCCCACTGCATAATCCCAGGACCCCGGCTGAAGTCTGCTACAATGATGCCCATGGGAGGACACATCGTGTGGTGGAGGGTACATTTGGTCTCCTGAAGTCACGTTTCAGCTGCCTGGACAAGACCAGAGGTGCACTGATGTACTTGCCCAAAAAAGTGTGTCAGATTGTAGTTGCATGCTGCATGCTCCACAACCTGGCCTTGCGCAAGGAGATCCCCCTGCTCCTGGATGCTGATGAGCAGCCAAAGCCCCCGCCTGCAAACCAACCCATGTCCAGTGACGATCATAGTGGAGAGGAGGAAGGTGTCGACCTGCATCCACAGCTCATCAACCGCTACTTCACTTGAAGGTGAGTGACAATATACAACGGAGCCATTGTCTGGTTATGTCGTTGTTAGTGGAAAGGTGTGTGTGAGCTTTGTGACTGCAGCCTGTTGTTTACTCAGTGCTGGCTGACAATATTTCTGAGACTGGCTAGTTTGGCACAGATACAGGATGTTTATGTCGGTACTGTTGCTCTTTGTAATGTGTGCAGATTGGAGTACCCTGATGATAAGTGTTGTGTGATGGCTTTGATGCCACCACCTCACTAGTGAATATTCTTCTGTTGTGCTTTCCTAGGTCCCTTCAGCCTCTCCTTGCCTACAAACAATCCATACTCCAGGTATATTGTAATCATGGTGAAGGCTGCACATCCTGCAATACACACTGAGCAGACACAACAACATAGGTGTGTAAGGAGTGTTTATTTACAATGGGTACATGTGACAGGGGAGTGAATATTTACAAACAGGTTAATAGTGAAGCAATGAGTTTCCAGTGATAGTAGATGAAACAATTGAGTAGTCACCACATTGATGTCCTCAGACGGATGCCATTAACAAGACAGTGTGGGGAAGGACAGTCAACAAAATAAATTGCAAGGTGAAGAGGGTTGCCATCATGGCTGGCTCCTCGACTAGCGTTTGGCAGGTGCTTTGCCAAGGGACCCTCCCTGCTATTTCTTTGGACGGCCCCTTGGTCATTTTGTAGGGGGGCCTCTGCTGTGGGGCCAGTGGGGTCTGAGGAGTCCCCCCGCTCCGTGGACGCAGGGGAGGATATGCCACTGTCATCCTGTGGCCCACCAGAGGGAGGTGGATGTGTTGTTTGTGCCGCAGGCCTATCCCTTAGAACCGCCACTAGCTGGCCAAGAGGTCCATGATTTGTCCCATGCGGGTGTCGATGGACCTCAGCAGAAGGCAGAGCTCACATGAATCTTCCTCAGCCTGGCCCATTTGTCCCTGGGTCTTTTCATAGGCCCCAAGGACTCTGTTGATGTTGTCCAGGGCTTCGGTGCCAGTGTCCTGTTGGCTTCGACTCACCTGTACCCTCCCCCTGCTGTCACGGACCTGTTGCCTCACCACTGTAGGCACCCGCCTCCTCTCCCTGCCCTCCTCAGTTGGTGGGGTGGGATGGTCATCCTCTGAGGCAGGGAGAGTGTTGCAGGCCGCACTGGTGGTGGTGGAGGCCGCACAAGTCATTCCAGCAGGGGTCAGCGTAGTTGTTGTTGTTGCTGCTGAGGTGGTGGTGGGAACAGTGGGGTCCTGGGACCTGTTGCGCCCTGACACACCAGATGAGCTGGCTTCGAGCTCAGTGTCCGTAAAACCCAGGGAGTCCTCATCCAAGAGTCCATGTTCCAGGGTGGAGACTGGCTCTGCAGGTTGCTTTTGTTGTCCTCTGCAGTCAGGTATTGGTCACCTGTGGACAGAGGGGAAATGGTCATTGACATACACCCCTCAAGCTTTGTGTTCGATGTATCTTATCTATGGGTTATGCAACACACAGTTAACTATTTCACACATTGTATGTCTGCACAGTAATGTGCATCATGACATGATTTAGAGGTACATACATTACTTGTGCATGGGGTGATGTGTCAATAGATACCATGCCCCACGTGAAGATTTTATGATTACGGGGTAAGATTGCTATCTGACAACTGTCGGCAATACAACTTGATATGAAGCATCTTTGGTGATTACTCTGCCTGTCAGGGGTTACATCTGCGTGTGTACTAGGCATTGTCATCTCATGCATACCTTAGTCATGTCCTGGGCTTAGATTTATTTGTTCAACAGACCACGCTTGTTTTGTTTTCATATGGTCCTTCAATCTCAGCCCCCATGTAACTTACAGATAGCATTCATTGCTGTGCATGTTTGTGCCCTGATTTTCTTTCACATAGGATTTGGTGAGTCACACTTCTGTTTCTGTGACAGTTACATACGCTTGGCAGTCTGCACACTGTAATTTGTTATTGTATCTGTGTCAATTTTGGTGGGATGGGAGGGCTGGTGTTGTCATATGGCTCCATGCTTTTTGAGAGGAATGTTGGGGTGCATGCACAGTCTATTTACCTGTTCTGTTGTCACATTGGGGTGGACTTTCGGACACATCTCTCTGCGTGTGTGTTTAAGTGCTCCATCCTGTTCCGCGGCGGCACAAGGGTGACTGGTGGGAGTCGTAGTGCGGGCCTCACACCCCCAGACAGCCCTCCCTGGGAAGATGGCTATCTACCTGTAAGTGTGTTTGTTGTAATCCAATGGTTGCCACATGCTTATGGGTGGGGTGGGAATGTGCTCCATCCTGCTCATGGGGGGCCAGGGCTGCCTGGTGGAAGTTGTAGTGCAGGCCTCCCACCCACAGACCAACCTGGGAAGATGGCTACCTACCTGTTAGATGAGGGTGAACAATACAATGGCTGCCACATGCTTCTGGGTGGGGTGGGTGCTCCTCCTTGCTGAACTGTGGGACAAGGGGGCATGGTGGGAACAGGAATGCAGGCCTCCCACCCCCAAACAGCCCTACCTGGGAAGATGGCTACCTTCCTGTTAGATGCGGGTAAACAATACAATGGCTGCCATGTGTTTCTGGGTGGGGTGGGAGGTATGCTCCATCCTGCTCAGGGGTGGGACAGGGGTGCCTTGTGGGAGTTGTAGTGCAGACCTCCCTTCACAGATAGCCCTCCCTGTAAAGATGGCTACCTACCTGTAAGTTTCGAAGTCGTAATGCAATGGCTGCCACATGGTTCGGGGTGGGAGGGAGTGCTCCATCCTGCTCAGGGGTGTGACAAGGGGGGCCTGTTGGGAGTTGTAGTGCAGGCCTTCCACACTCAGACAACCCTCTCTGGGAAGATGGCTATCTACCTGTTGGATGAAGATGAGCAATGCAGTGGCTGCCACATGCTTCTGGGTGGGGGGAGTGCTCCATCCTGCTCAGCTGTGGGACAAGGGAGCATGGTGGGAGTTGTGGTGCTGGCTTTCCACACACAAACACCCTTCCCTGCTAAGATGGCTACCTACCTGTAAGTTTGATGAGTGCAATGAAATGGCTGCCACATGCTTCGGGTGGGGGAATCCTCCATCTTGCTCAGTTGTGGAACAGGGGGGCATGGTGGGAGTTGTAGTGCAGGCCTCCCCCCAAACACAACTCCCTAGGAAGATTGCTACCTACCTATTAGGTGAAGGTGAGCAATGCAATGGCTGCCACATGCTTCTGGATGGGGAAAGTGCTCCATCCTGCTGAGCTGTGGGACAAGGGTGCCTGGTGGGAGTTGTGGTTCTGGCTTCCCACACACAAACACCCTTTCCTGTTAAGATGGGTACCTACCTATAAGTTTGATGAGTGCAATAAAATGGCTGCCGCTTGCTTCGGGTGGGGGAGTACTCCATTATGCTCAGGGGTGAAACATGGGGGCATGGTGGGAGTTGTAATGCTGGCCGCCCCCCAAACACACCTCCCTGGGAAGATAGCTACTGAAATGTTAGGTGAAGGTGAGCAATGCAATGGCTGCCACATGCTTCTGGGTGGGAGGAGTAGTCCATCCTGCTCAGCTGTGGGACAAGCTGGCCTGGTGGGAGATGTAGCGCTGTCTTCCTGTACAAATGCAACCCTGGGAATGTTGCTAGCTACCTTTGGGTGAATGTGAGTGTATGAATGTTTGTTACGTGAGATATTAATTAAATTAATTAATTGTGTGCTTATATAGCGCAGGAATCACTCCCGAAGGGGTACCTCCGCGCTTCGACCGCTGCGAAACCCTTCCTGGCTTCCCTGAGAGATGGTCCCTTAATGGGTATCTCCAGGGTGAGACCAGGCATCCCCGGCGGTCTGGTTGGGCCGTTAGTGAAGATGAGGCAAGCTAGTGCCCAGAGTTGCCGAGTGTGATCGCTGATCAGAGTGGGCACCGAGGCGAGAGAATTATCGAGTCCGCTGACCTTGGTCCAGAAACCTGTGAGAAATATGTGTTGGGTAGTGTGTGTTGCACATGAATGGTATTGGGCCTAGGAGGTTTCGCTTTGTAGTTTTGCAAGACTGTGCATTGCAGTGTAATTGTAGACATTTGTTTGTACTTACCAGCCTCTACTTCCCCGACTATTCCTGTGAGACCCTGGATGGAGTATGGCAAGCACCTTCTCCTCCCATGCAGTGAATGTTCTTTGTGGAATGGGAGGGACACCGCCCATCATCTGAGCCAGCTGATGGTTCTTGTTTCTATTCTCTTTGACAACCCTCTTCAGGTCATGCCACCGCTTCATTATTTCCTTCTTGGTGCGTGGGGTGGACCCTACTGCATTGATCTTGTTGACTATCCTTCCCCGCATTTGTGCTCTTGTGGCTAATGGTGTCTGTTGGAACAGATGACCAAAAAATTGTGGTTCTACTCTCATTATTGCATCTGCCATGACTGACAACTCATTGTCAGTGAATTTGGGCATTTTCTTTTGCGCCATGGTATGTGATGTGCAAATGCTTTGAGATGCTGTTGTGAGGGTGGTGGGGTGGTGTAGGTGGTTTGTATGTTGTAGTGCTGGTGATATGTGTGGTTTTTTGCCTCTCCAATGTGCTGCAGGGTGTAGTTCCTTCAAGGCTGGTGTAGTCCAAAGTATTCCGGTCAGGGAAGGGGCTTGTTTTATACTCAGCTATGTGGGTGTGTCACAATGGAGTATTGCTGTCAGGTGTGTTGTGTGGGTTGTCCTGGGATTTGTATTTTTGAACTTGCCATGAGGGTGTGTTATTGGGGTGTGTTAGGTGGTTTTGGGGGCAGGGCTAGTTTGCTGTGTGCACTTGGTGCCTTGTTGGGAGGTTTTTTTGTCGACCGCCATATTTTTCATGGAGCGTCTGCAGCAATGGCTGTGCTACAGCTTTTCCGCCGGCTCTCCCATTCATCACTGTTTAGGTTTGCGGCAGTCGGAAACAGCGGAACGCCCTGCTGTCACATCGGGGGAATGCAAATTTTTCGTGCTGTCTCTCCGCTGGCCTCGCGGCGGTTTAGTGTGTTTCTGCCACCAATCCGACTGCCACGGATGGATTTTCACCAGCTCCGCCCACTACAGGTGGTCTTTCATGGCCTCGTTCCACCACGGTCTGATTTTTTTGGCGGTTGATCCTAATGGGACCACTGGTTTTGCCGCGGGACCGGTGGACAGTTGATTTCCGCTATCATGGCGGTCATAGTGGTTTTCTGACCGCCATCCTAATCGGGCCCAAAATGTTTATTTTATATATATATATTATTTTTTATTTTATTTGTTTTAGAAATGTTCAAAATATTAGTATTTGTTTTTTAATTTTTAAAATTTGGAAAATCTTGAAATGTAAATTTTTATAAAAAATCAATAAAAATGTAGGTCCCAATTCCGAACTCGGCCGGAGGGGATCCTGACGGCATCTGTCATGAGCGAGTCTGAGTCGTACGTGTGATTTCCGTGCACCTCGTACAGCTGTATGAGCGAGCAAGTACGATGCGTAAATCGCTTCGGACTCCGAGCGACTCTTACGCGTCAGCGAGCCCCTCTGGACGACTCTGCCATGGCCGACACACACAGCGCAATGGTGCGGATTCTCGGACAACCAAGGACAATGCGCACATCGAGCAGCTGGATCGATCGGAGTCTCCGGCTCAAAAGAACTCCAGAGAGCAGACTTTGGGGGTCCGTAGCGGGCCCCCCTTCACCGGAGCCCTACGACGTGATCACTTTTGGGGTCCTAAGGGTCCCCCTACACATGCATGCATGGTGCAGGTGTGACCAAGGCGTCCCCACAACAGGGGGCGCCCTTGACGAGACGTGCATTTTTTGTCTATGTGGGCCTATGTACGCAACGTACACCAGGCTCACATAAACTTCAATGGGGCTCCGAGCGACCCGAGTCCGTCAGCGCTGCAGCGCATCGTACTCTGTCGCTCGGAGCCCAGGAGCCCGAGTCGATCGAAAAGCTTTACCGGTGCGATTGGGCCATAGGGCTTTCCCAGCGAGATCAGACTCTACCCCTTAGAATTAAAAAAATGAATTTATTTAATTTATTAAGAAGAGCAATATCTACATTTTATTGACAGTTTTAATTTTTTTTGAAATATTGTATTTTATTGTGTATATATATTTTTTCAAAGAAATTGTTTTAAAAAAAGTTTGTAACAATTTTTGGGATTTTTTTGGGTATATTTTTATAAATTCATTTTTTTCATAGTTTTTAATTTTTATAATTTGTATATGTTTAAAATGTTTACATTAGTTAACACTTTCCATTAGTTTATTTGTTTTGGAGTTTGAATAGTAATTTTTTTAGCTTATTATCTGAGTTCACTTGGTTTGGAGCTGTAAAAGGGATTTTTTATGGTTTATTAGCCAGCATTTTCCCTGAGTTTAGTTGGTTTTGGAGATGGAATAGTAATTTTTTATGGTTTATTATCCAGCACTTTCCCTGAGTTTAGTTGGTTTGGAGGTTGGAATAGTAATTTTTTATGGTTTATTATCCAGCACTTTCCCTGAGTTTAGTTTGTTTTGGAGTTAGGAATAGTACTTTTTATGTTTTACTATCCAGCACTTTCCCTGAGTGTAGTTGGTTTTGGTGTTAGAATAGTAATTTTGAATGGTTTATGATCCAGCACTTTCCCTGAGTTTAGTTATTTTTGGAGTTAGGAATAGTAATTTTTTAAGGTTTATTATCCAGCACCTTCCCTGAGTTTAGTTGGTTTTGGAGTTGGAATAGTAATTTTTATGGTGTATTACCCTGCACTTTCCTTGAGTTTAGTTGGCTTTGGAGTTAGAAGAGTAATTTTTTATGGATTATTATCCAGCACTTTCTCGAGTTTAGTTGGTTTTGGAGTTGGAATAGTACTTTTTTATGGTTTATTATCCAGCACTTTCCCCGAGTTTAGTTGGTTTTGGTGTTAGGAATTGTAATTTTTTAAGGTTTATTACCCAGCACTTTCCCTGAGTTTAGTTGGTTTTGGAGTTGGAATAGTAATTTTTTATGATTTATTATCCAGCACTTTCCCTGAGTTTAGTTGGTTCTGGAGTTGGAACAGCAATTTTATTATGGTTTATTATCCAGCACTTTCCCTAAGTTTAGTTGGTTTTGGGGTTGGAATAGTAATGTTTTATGGTTTATTATCCAGCACTTTCCCAAACTTTAGTTATCAGCCGTTTTGATTACTGTAATGGACTCCTGATAGGAGCTAACGAAGAGGTTCTGGACAGCCTACAGGTGGTACAAAATACAGCAGCTAGGTTGGTGCTTAATGCACCTCCTAGGTCCCCCTCTAAGCCACTACTGCACAAACTACACTGGTTGCCCATACGGCAACGAGTAAAGTTTAAGGCTTGCTGTATTATCCATAAAGGCCTTAATGAATTGGGACCAGAGTATCTGGCCACTAAATTTGTTCCATATGCTCCCACCCGTACCCACAGGTCTAGTGATCAGCTGCTGCTAAACATTCCTAAAATAATCAAAGCTAGGTTAGGAGGCAGGGCTCTGTCTGTGGCAGGTCCTAGTCTCTGGAACTCTCTCCCGCTCTTCCTAAAACAGTGTAGGAATCATCTTAAGTTCAGAAAATGTCTGAAAACCTTTCTGTTCAGCTCATTTTAATATACATCCTGTTGGATCTTAATAGTCCCCTGCTATAATTTCTATTTCCTGTGGCCTATCTCATGTTTTATACCTGGTGTCACCAGCGCGGAGATACTCCTTCGGGAGTTTATTCATAGCGCTTTATAAACCTATAAATAAAATAAATAAATGTTTTATGGTTTATTATCCAGCACTTTCCCCAACTTTAGTTGGTTTTTGAGTTAGGAATAGTAATTTTTATGGTTTATTATCCAGCAGTTTCCCTGAGTATAGTTGGTTTGGAGTTGGAATAGTAGTTTTTCATGGTTTATTATCCAGCACATTCCCTGAGTTTAGTTGGTTTGGAGTTGGAATAGTAATTTTCCATGGTTTATCATATTGTATTTTCGTAGACTTTATATGTAAATTAAACATAAGAAAGGAGATGTATGTCAGTTTCAATTCACAAAAAGATGTATTTATTTTAGTTGTTCACTATTAAATTGTTTTTATTCAGTTTTGTTATACAATTTTTGAAAATATTGAAAAACATGATTAACAAATTTTGATGTTATTCAGAATACATTATAAAGCATACACCATTTTAACATACATTTTCAATGTACATTAATGCTGGGGTGGACATGCAGCAGAGAGAGAGGTGGGAAGAGCCTCGCAGACCATAAAGTTTTCCTTTGCTTTTCCTTTGTAGCCCGCTATTACTTGCACCTTTTTAAAATGTATCTTGTTTTAAAGTTGCTTTGCTTTTAATATACTGTTTGCACACTTGCTCTTTAATAGGCCTTTGCTGCACAAACTTACCGCAATATTGTCTTGGTTTTCTCATGTCTCCACTTCCCCGGTCTGACGCGACGTTGCCGTTTGCTCTGAGGGAAACCAATACACTTCCTTGCCAGGCCTGCCTGCTTTCCGGCCAGGAGGGCGGAGCTTAGATTTTTACTCGCGCTGGCCAGGTACTTAATTCAATGCTGGGGCGGACGCACACAGTGGGCACGACGGCGACGTGCCCAACACGTGCCGAAAAGTCAAACCCGTCTGTGCCAGACGGGGGCTTTGGGCCAAAACCCCTGGTCAAATTCAGATCTACACAGCCGCCACACTTTTGAAGTTAGCCACAGATAGTCACGTTCTAAGCTGCAATGTTATAGATAAACTGAAAGCTGAATTTTTTTTTTAGGAAAAATTGAGTGATCAGATTGATGCCTCCGTGCCCAGGAATTAAAAAAACCCTGTATTTGACAACCCGCCTGGACTGAAGGTGGCTGTTCTTAATACGCGCTCCCTACAGAAACACCGCCTCAAAGTCTTTTTACTTCTCCATGACAGAGACATAGACATCTGGCATTCATTCATAGAAACATGGCTAAGTGACACTTCAGTCCCTGATATCATTGCTGCCCTCCCATGCGACTACAATGCCTTCTGGCATAATAGACAAGAAGATACAAGAGGAGGGGGTGTGGCCATCTTCTTTAATAAACTGATAATGGGCGCAAAGATAGTGGCAGAGAGTATTGAAAATGCAGACTTATTGGCGGTCAAAATTTCACTTAAATCCTCCTGCTTTCTACTCCTGGTAGCATATCGTCCCCCACGGTCAACCTCTAGATTCAATGATCTTTTTTTAGAGACCAATACTGACCTCTGCTCAAGGTACTTATGACTCCCAGTGGTGGGTGATTTCAACTACCACTGGGATAAAACACATAAGAATCACTAGCCAGTCAATTTGAATCAGGAATGAGCTCATCAATTGAGCTTCATTAATTGGGTGATGACTCTACCCATATTAGAGGTCACACCCTTAATCTTATTTGGACCTCGCAACCATGGGTAAAACTACTGAACATTAGCCCTTGCGCCTGGTCTGACCACTCGCTAGTCAGCTGCTGGGTTCTGTTGGACAACCCACTGCCGCAACCTTCCCCAGAGTGGAGAAAGTGGCAATGTTGGAATAAAATTGAGCCAGACAAACTAGTGGACATTCTATCCAGGCTCCCTTCTCCCAAATGTAAACAAGGCAACCTTGACCAGGAGAGTGAAACCCTGGCAGATTCTCTGCATTTTGCTATGGATCAAGTAGCCCCGGAGCGGAGGGATAGAATTAGAGACAAGGGCAAGGGACCCCCCCTGGTTTAATGAGACTCTGAGAGAAAAAGGAGCAAAGCCTTCGCCAATTTGAGAGGTGGCGGCGCAAAGCTTCTGACCCAGCTGAGCTGGTAGCTTATAATATCTCACTTACCTCCTACAAAAAATCATTCACAACCAGGAAAGCTGAATATTATGAGGCAAGAATTATAGACACAGTAACTAAACAGAAAGAGACTTTTAGAATACTGAAAGAACTCAGCCAAAAATCGGAATCAAAATCTGCAACCGCGCCCGTAGACTGCAATACATTTCAAACCTTCTTTCTCCCAAAAATGAGGGATATTCTTGTTGAGATCAATAACACTCCGACCTTTCAAGGCTCCCTGGTGCAGCCTCAGGTCCCCCCCCCTCCCCACCCCCACACCCCAGCCTTGCAAGCAGCTCACCAACTTCCCTAACTTAGATTCAGCCTCTTTAATCTCATCGATGAACTGTACCAAATCAGGTTCACCTGCAGACCCCTGTCCCCCGAGTTTTTTCCAAATGGCCCTACCGGGCTAGAAAGTCAGATCCTCACGCTACTGAATCATTCCCTAGAGAATGGCTACCTACCGTCCACTTGAAAGAGGCCAGAGTCACCCCCATGTTAAAGAAACCAGGTGCAGATGCCGCAAATCCTAAAAACTATAGGCCCATTTCCCAGCTTTCATTCTTAGCGAAGGTCGTGGAACAACATGTTCTTAAGACACTCTCGACCTTCCTGGAAGAACACCAGCTACTCCAAGCCTAATAGGCAGGGTTTAGAGCCCATCACAGCACTGAGCTGGTGATGCTGTCTGTTCTTGATGAACTCAGAATTATGGCTGACAAAATACTGAGTGCCCTGATCCTATTAGATCTATCAGCGGCGTTTGATACGGTTAGCCATAAACAACTGTTGGCCCGTATTACGAACTTGGGCATACACGGGTTGGCACACCAGTGATTGGAATCTTTCCTGTAGGGCCGATCCCAAAGGGTTCAGTTGGGGAAGCAGGTATCAGAAAGGGCCTTTCTCACTTGCAGCGTCCCCCAGGACTCTGCACTGTCCCCACTTCTCTTCAATATATATCTGCAGCCCTTGGTGGTGGCCCTAGCCCACATGGACTGCCAAATCTTCAACTACGCGGATGATACTCAACTCATCCTCCGGATCGACAATTTCACACATACTCAAGAGCTGGCGCAAAACATTCTTAGATTTATACTAAATTGGATGACAACTAATTCATTAAAAATTAATCCAGACAAAAAAGAAGTCCTTGTCATCCCTACAAAAAATAATCCCTGGAATAATCTTTTCTGGCCCCAAGACATCATTACAGACGATTGTGTCAGCTACAATTGTCTCCAGACTAGACTATGGGAATGCCCCATATATCGGCCTCCCCCAGAAATGAATCCACAAGCTGCAAGTGATACTGAACGATGCAGCCAGGCTGATATTCAGGCTCCCCAGGAGCTCTCACGCCACCCCTCTACTGTGTAAGCTGTACTGGCTCTCCGTTAAGCAGAGAGCGAAGTTTAAGGGTCTCTGCATTGCCCATAAGACAATTTATGAAAATTCCTCAGCCTACATCAAAGATCGCCTTGAGAACTATGTTCCGAGTCGTACATTGCGGTCATTACAGGCCTATCGCCTGACCACTCCACGCTGCAACACTGTACCCAAAGGGGGTAGAGCATTCTCGGTCCTACTCCAACTCTGGGACCAGCTGCCTGACCACCTTCGGAGGGAACCTGCACTCTTCCCCTTCAAGAAACATCTCAAAACTGTCCTATTCAGGGAGGCCCTAGGTACTGTTTAAACTACCCCTCCTCTGCAAAGCTGTTATGTTACTACCAACTGGCTTCGGGCCTCTCTCTCTAAAGCACTTAGAGTCCTGCCGTGATTTGGCGCTATACAAAAATTAATTAACATAACAAATGTTCATTTGCAACATTACAAATATATATTTACATACATACACACACAGTTTTGAAAAATGGTAAATTGTTATGAAGCATAGTCATGTAGTAGTAAAGTAAGTATATTTTTATTTGTTTCATTATAGACTTTGATTTAGTATATTAAATATTATTATTTAAAAATAATAGGTAACATATTAAATACTTACATTTTTTTTTCTTTTTTTAAATTTTCAAAAACCTCTATTGATGGTATGAAACATTAGACACAGCTCATTGCCTAGATACTCAACCAAATTTAAACAGTATATGCAGACACAGCAATTCGCCTACAACAGCTTTGGGCCGGCCGCGTTACCTGAAACAGCAATCCAACCAATACTAGTGCCGATTGGCAAAAAAGCATATACAATAATAGATAGGGGAAAACAGATACAGTAGAGCTTCACATTCTGATATACAATAGCGCATTCAATGACTGCTCAAAGTGCAGTGCTATATAGGGAATTATGCAGCATAACATAGTACATATGACATTTTTATTCTTGTAGGCTCAAACAAACACCAGGGAGCATACTTAAACCCCTCCAGTCTTCTCTCCTCTTTACATTTTCAAAACAGTAATAATCAGACAGTACCATCAGTGATATAGGTTCTCGTGTGCGCCAGTGGTTGTCCCAGCGCATAGTATCCTGTCCATAGGTTCGCTGGAGGGTCCAGTCTCCTGGGGCCTCGCCAGCAAATAGGTCGTTAGTGGCAACCAAATGTCTCTACGCCTGGACGCACTCGGCAACAGTTCAGAATAGATGGCAGACTGCTCCTGACAATAGATCATATCATTAAGGCAATCCTTAAATTTGGGCGCCCTTCACCTCCCCCACCTACAGGCTATCCGTCTTTTGGCCATCAAGAGTGCGAGGGCTATGTATCAGCGATGTGTCAAAGGTACGTTTTTAACAAAAGTGAGCAATGCCAGCATTGGCGAGGTATCTATGTGCACGCCAGTAATCTGGGTCAATGCTTCAAAAACATGTCCCCAATACTCATGTATTCCCGGACAATTCCAGGCCAAATGCAAAAGATCAGCCTGCGGCGCATGACATCGATCACAATTATCCGAGTCACGAAGACGATGTTTATGCATTCAAACTGGGGTGTGGTACAGCCTGTGTAAATATTTATAGTGTATGATTCGCAGCCTAATGCGGGCCGATATCCGTTCAGTCTGCTAGCAGCAATATTCCCATTGTTCATCCGTCAACTCAAAACCTAATTCCTACCCCCAGCGTACATGAGACTCCGGGGCCTCCACTTCTCGCTGTGCATGGACTGCCGATACAGCAAGGGAACCAGTCGCTTGGGTGTCACTTGCTCCAGGAGCAACTGCAATGGTGGAAGTATCTGGCGTTTATTTGGAAAGTCAGGGTTTAAAGACCTGACTCCCTGCTTTAGCTGTATGTATAAAAAGGTATCTGACGGAGTGCGCCGCATGCCCCGGAAGACACTCTCTGGATCATGGAACTGTCCATTCTCATACAAGTCACCTCAAGTTTTGAGTGATGTGCGCTCTTGGAATTTACAAAAAAGCGTTTCTTGCA
This sequence comes from Lissotriton vulgaris, assembly GCF_964263255.1. NCBI lineage: Eukaryota > Metazoa > Chordata > Amphibia > Caudata > Salamandridae > Lissotriton > Lissotriton vulgaris. The sequence goes on from NW_028247848.1 coordinate 658,999, forward strand.
GGAGTGGCATATTCGGGTGGTATTTAAGTGGTAGCAGCGGGGAATAAATAATGGGGACCTCCAGGAAATGCTCAATGCGCCTCCATGCCGTTATTGTAGCATGGACAGTGTTCTGCGTGCGCTCTAGGGCATTTAGAGCCAAATATACGGCTCCCTCAATCGGAGTTGGATGCACAAGCCAGTGTTCAGATGCCCTAGCGGCATATATTTGGGCTGTCGTTCCCAAAAATATAAATAATGGGCCTGTGCGCTTATATAATAGAGTTCAAAATCTGGGATACCAAACCCTCCCGACGAGTAAGGCCTAGTCAGGACAGTCCACTTCAACCTAGCCTGTTTACCGCCCCCGCCCCCAAAGTTATACGGGTCAATGCTACCCCATAGTTGAGCCTCCTGAGTTCCTCCTTATTTCTAGTAACGCCAACACCCAGATATCTTAGTTCGTTATTGCACCATTCCAACGGGTAATCCACAGGAAAGCACAGAACTGAGTCTGTCAATGGAAAAAGGCAGGATTTCCCCCAATTGATCTGGACCCTTGATAGGCGTCTAAATACTATGAACTCCTGTAGGAGGGTATTCAAGTTATTTTGTGTGTCTCGCACATATAAAGTAATATCATCGACATACATGGATACCAATATTTGTCTCATGTTACATCTCAAGGCCATGTCATTGTGGTGCTGGCGCAGCCACGTTGCCAATGATTCCGTCGCCAAAGCAAAGAGCAATGGGGACAGAGGACACCCCTGTCGAGTGCCCCGAGTAATAGCAAATCTTTGAGACATATGTCCATTGATAAGCACCCTGGCCCCTGGTTGGTGATATAATAAGCGGATCCAAGATAAAAACAGTGGTGGGAACCCCATCCGGAGCATTATCCCAAAGATGTAGTTCCATTCGATGGAGTCGAACGCCTTGGTGGCGTCTAAGAAGACTGCTGCTAAGGGCAATTCAGGGGAGACGTTGTTCAAAATAGTAAAGAGAGTTCTCAAGTTATGGGAAGGGAAGTGGCCCTTCCCGGGACAAATCCGGACTGATCCAGGAGCATCAAGTTCTCTAACAACAGACTCAGTCGGGCAGCAATGAGCTTTGCCAAAATGTTGGCATCACAATTGAGAAGAGAGAGCGGTCGATAAGATCCACACAGGTGAGCTGGCTTGTCAGGTTTTAAGAGTGAAATAATGAGGACCTCTCTCATAGATGGGGGAAGGGAACCAACCTCAAAAGATTCCTCATATACCTTGCGCAGTATTGGGGCCATCAGATCTACATAGGTCTTGTAAAATTCTATCGGTATTCCATCCAGTCCAGTGGCTTTCCCAGACTGCATACCCATTATGGCATCGCAAACTTCATCTAGTTCAAACGGCGCACACAGGAATTTACGGTGCACGTCACTCAGCCAGCTTAAAGTAACATCACCAAGGTAAGCGTCCAGGTCTAATTCTTGCCCCCTAGCTGTGGTATATAGTGTAATGTTCAGTAAAATCCTCAAGTATGTTTGCTGTGTCCCAGCAGCATGCGGATATATGACGTTACAACGGGTCCTTTTACAACGCATACCATGACCACGGATCTATTACAACGCAGGTCATGTTACAACGGATCCCTTTACAACGCTATTCACTACAACGCAGGTACTATTACAACGCAATACCATTACATCGTAAGTATAATTACAGGTAAGTAAATAAAATTAATATTTAATGTAAATAATTATTAATGTATTATTAATTTAAATTATTTATTATTAAAAAAATAAAACATATATTAATACAATTAATTTTAATTTTTTAAATTGTAAATATATATTAAAAATAACCCTGTATCCCAAAACCCAAACCCAGCCCTAAAACCTAAAAATACCCCTGTACCCCAAAACCCAAACCCAGCCCTAAAACCTAATATTACCCCTGTACCCCAAAACCCAAACCCAGCCCTAAAACCTAATATTACCCCTGTACCCCAAAACCCAAAACCAGCCCTTAAACCTAAAAATACCCCTGTACCCCAAAACCCAAACCCAGCCCTAAAACCTAAAAATACCCCTGTACCCCAAAACCCAAACCCAGCCCTAAAACCTAAAAATACCCCTGTACCCCAAAACCCAAACCCAGCCCTAAAACCTAAAAATACCCCTGTACCCCAAAACCCAAACCCAGCCCTAAAACCTAAAAATACCCCTGTACCCCAAAACCCAAACCCAGCCCTAAAACCTAAAAATACCCCTGTACCCCAAAACCCATACCCAGCCCTAAAACCTAAAAATAACCCTGTACCCCAAAACCCAAACCCAGCCCTAAAACCTAAAAGTACCCCTGTACCCCAAAACCCAAACCCAGCCCTAAAACCTAAAAATACCCCTGTACCCTAAAACCTAAAAATACCCCTGTACCCCAAAACCCAAACCCAGCCCTAAAACCTAAAAATACCCCTGTACCCCAAAACCCAAACCCAGCCCTAAAACCTAAAAATACCCCTGTACCCCAAAACCCAAACCCAGCCCTAAAACCTAAAAATGCCCCTGTACCCCAAAACCCATACCCAGCCCTAAAACCTAAAAATAACCCTGTACCCCAAAACCCAAACCCAGCCCTAAAACCTAAAAGTACCCCTGTACCCCAAAACCCAAACCCAGCCCTAAAACCTAAAAATACCCCTGTACCCCAAAACCCAAACCCAGCCCTAAAACCTAAAAATACCCCTGTACCCCAAAACCCCCAAAAAGATAAACTTACCTATAATTATACTTACGATGTAATGGTATTGCGTTGTAATAGTACCTGCGTTGTAGTGAATAGCGTTGTAAAAGGATTCGTTGTAACATGACCTGCGTTGTAAAAAATCCGTGGTCATGGAATCCGTTGTAAAAAATCCGTGGTAACAGTTGTACACCTGTACCATCCGGCCTTTCCAATTCTACCACATAGTTAGAAAAACATGGTTTCCTTATTGTGTCTGCTAAAGTCTTGCCTGGTCGCTCCCCTTCCCCATACCGGCGGGCCTTCCAATGTTTGCCCCTAAATCGCATCTCTCTCTGCGCTTCCTCAGTGTATTCTGTAAGTTTGATCCTAAATTCCCGCTGTGTGTCACTGTCTGGCGTGAGCGTCAACCTGGCCTCCAGTGTCTTGAGCTCCCGCTCCAATCTGCAAAGTGTATTGACGATATCCCTGAGCACGCCCATCCCTTTGGATATGCAAAAACCCCTCAGCGTAACCTTTAATGCCTCCCAAATGATTTCAACACTCTGTACCGTTCCTTTGTTTCGTGCAAAAAAATCCAGAATCTCTTTGCGCAGTTCTTCGTGAAAAACTGTGTCTAGGAGCATACGTGTGTTGAGCCGCCAAGCACTATGCGGGGATTAAAATCTGCTGAGGAGAGCGTGAGTTTAACTGGCGCGTGATCTGAGTATGTTCTAGCTAAGTGCTGTACTGTACAAACCGCAGGCCCCAGTCCCCGGGATATAATCTAATAGTCAAGCCGCGCCCAGGAGGCGGCATGAGCTGTAAAATTTGTACCCTCCCGCGTCTGCGGGTGAGTATGTCTCCATGCATCCAGCAAGTGGTTTTCTTGAATGATTTCTTTGAGAGCAGCTCTCGCTTTTGTACAATGATGTGGAGCAGGGTGTGACCTATCCAGACTCGGAGCGTAAGTGACATTAAAGTCTCCGCCCCATATGATGGGATTCAAGCCTATTGCACCAATCGCGCCCCACAAGGAGGTGAAAAAATCTGGAGCGTCCACATTTGGCCCGTAGCAACATACCAATGTGACTGACTCTACTCCGAGACGCCCCCAAACCAAGCAATACCTCCCCTGGTCATCGGTGGATGACCCAGCCAAGTGGAAGGGCACCTGTCTCTTTACCAATATAGCAGTACCTCTGGTATAACTTGAATATGAGGAAAACATTCTGTGTGCAGCCCATCTGGATGCAAATGCAGCGGTCCTCTAAGGCGTAAGATGCGTTTCTTGCAACATTGCTATGTGTACTTGGTGTCTGTCTAGATAAGCAAATACTTGTCGCTTCTTTCTCGGTTCTCCTAGCCCCCTGACATTCCATGTGATAACATTCAAGTGTGTTTCTACTCTACCCGCCATCTGCCTACATACATAATGGCCAATCCCTGATCTGTAGCGCTACTGCACCAAGTTCCTGCGTGTACGTTTTGTATACCCTGCGCTCCATGTTTGCATCCTAATCTCACCCACAAAACCAACTTCCATTGGGTCCCTTTGCCTTCCCCTCCCTCCTACCCAGGCAATCCAAACAGGCCAACATTGTGTGCGGCGTGCTGCTTTTCGTGAGGTCAACATGATGTAAAGATCGTCCATACCAATTCGTACGGACCTTGCCATGTTCCCTGATGTGTACAGTTAATGTTGAACATTGCAAACCTACAACTCCCCGGTCCCAGCACCCCCCACCCACCACCCACTGTAGCAACCCAATCTTGCCAGTATCCCTCGCCCTCCCCTCCTACCCCCTCCCCAACAACATGTCCAACAATGTTTCTAAGGACACAGCCACTTGTGCGCCGTGTACCAGTCCAGGGGTGCACCCTCCGTGTGACAATTCTAGAGGGCTACACAAAGCCATCTCCACCTCTAGGCCCTCCTGGATGTAATTCGACAGAGCCTCTTCTCAGGGTGGAGTGGGGGCCTGGATTAATATTGCTTCTCACAACTGGTGCTTCTACGAGCAACATACCCAGTCATTTCAAACACCAGCACATATACTTGCCAAGCTCAATATAGTGTTCCTTTCATATCCACAATTCGGTCACTGCGGCTCATCTTCATCTCTTTCAGGGAAGGGTCTTTGGGAGTTATCCCGTCGTCCTCCCCCTTTGCGGCCACGTTTAACAGTACGTAGGAACTCCTCCACCTGGTTAGGTTTAGTGAAGAATCTTTGTTTGCCTTGATGTGTAACACGAAGCTTCGCTGGGTAGAGGAGAGCGTAGTCTATTTGTGCCGCACGTAGATTTTTCTTTACGTCAATGAATTTCCTTCGCTCTTCCTGCACTGTTGGTGTAAAATCGGGAAAAATGGAGAACGTGTTCCCATCAAAATTCAGGGACTGCTGGTGCCTGGCCGCCCGCAGGGCCACATCCCTATCTCGATAATTTAGTAGACGGGCAATTATGGGCCTAGGTGGAGCGCCAGGTGCCGGCCTAGGCCAGAGAGATCTATGTGCGCGTTCGACAATGAATTGCGGGGAGAACGCCTCTGCACCTATCATTGTCATCAACAGTTTCTCCGCATACTCCTCCATTTTACCCGTGTTGGTTGTCTCTGAAATTCCTACCACGCGTATGTTATTCCTGCGGCTGCGGGCTTCCAAATCTTCATTCTTTGCCGCAATCGCTCTCCGTATTTTATCCTTGCGCGCCAGCTGCGTTGAGTGGCTCACTGTGGTGTCATCTTTGTGGGATATGCGCCGCTCCGTTTCTCTGATACGCTACTCGTGTGCGTCAAGTCTATGAGCTATGGTGTCCATCCTAGATGACATGCGATCAACTTTGTCTATCACAGTCACAAATCCCTGTCTCATTTCCTGCAATATGTTACGAAAGCCTAAAAGGTGAAACGCGTTTGTAAAGGGGGCAGGGGGGTCTGCCAAATAAACCATCTTTGGTAGAAACGCTGACTTGGAGTGCCGTCTATTTTGTACATCCGAGTATCTTGGAAGTGTGTGGCGACAATATGTTAAGTATGTCTGAATTGTGTGACGTGGTGCCGCCATCCCCGCTTTCCTCCTCCACCAGCTCCTGGTCATGCTGCTTATGTTTAGTCGTACTTTTGGCTAAGTCAAAGCTTATTTTCGGCTGCCTGGTGTCAGGTTTCCCCATTGTAACTTTAAGTACCTGCTGCCCTGGGGGCCTGCAAAGGTTTCGCGTCCCAGCTGTGCTTCACCTCTTATTGTCAAGCCTGTCGTGGCACTAACGTATCTTATTGAGCTTTGTCTCCGAGTTCGGTTGGCCTTGTCATATCCCAATCTCGCCTGTACTTATTCCCACTGGACCATAGGGTTTCCAGTATTGCGACATACTACAGGCAGCTCCGCAATCCAATTAAACTTATTCTTACGTCGTGCCTGTCATCAGCGTCGCAACTGCCCTGCGCACCAGCTCAGTCACCTCTGTGATCTGTTCTCAGTTCTGCTTGCCTATGAGAGCAAGGAAGGGCGGGAGAGGGCAGCGCTCCTCTTGTCGCCTCCAAAGTAGTCGTGCAATATCTTCCGGACCATGCACCTCTGCCAGAGCAGCAGCACTTGTTGCTTTCACTTCAGCAGCAATGTCTATAGCTTATTCACTGTGCCATCCTGCAATGTATCAATCCTCTCGGGTTCATTGCTACCCATTGCTTGCATAAATGTACCTCTGCCATGCGCCAGCAGTCTCACACGCAGCTCACCTGATCCAGTGTATTTTTCTGTGCTTTACTCGCGTCCTCAGTGGAGCGAGGGGGGAGGGGCGCCTCAGGGGCCTTGAATAATAATGTCTCCTCCTCGTGGTGCAGTATCTCGCCGTTCCCAGTTGCTATCGCCAAAGCGCAAACACCTGGCTCTCAACTATCACTGCATGCTTCATGCGTTCAGCAGAGCGTCTCTGTGCCAGCGCGATGTTTCACTCATTTGCCCGCAGCATCCGCCATCTTGGGCACATCTCCGATCGCTCCGTAGTGGATCCCCGGGTGACCTTACTTGTTGTTAGGGGCAGCTCGTCCAGTGCGCCACACCTCCGCTGTTCTCCTCGTCGACACCACCACCCACGAAGGTAGGAAAGCGGTGTTGCGCCCCCAAGCTGCTTGCCCGTCTCTTCCGCCTTTTGCTGAATGCTGCGTACTACGGCCTGCTGCAGCTCAGCAATCCCCGACCTGGCCTGCCGCGTCTCGCTGCTTCGCCTCTCCACCGCGTTGTGGGCCAGGACTCAGGCAAATCTTTCAACAGCTGGTGTCGTCTTTCACTTCTTCCGTTTTGCCCCAAACTTTCACCGAGTGTGCAGTGTGGTCCGGGCTTCTACTCTGCGAAGTTCCTGACACTCAGCACTGCAGTTATGAAGGATAATTATAGGATATAAAATCCAGACAGCAGGAGCCTCACATTAGTGCGGCCATACTGCGTGTGCGCCCTCTAGCTCCCCCCTTTACAAATTTGTTTCACAAATATATTTTTGTAATATATTTTAATTTGATTAAACATTGTTATGTTTTTTGCACATTTATAATCGTCTTCTTGTAATTTTATATGCTGAAGGTGAGTACATCAACAAAATACACATTCTAATATATAATAAATATTATATTTTTAGTTTTGTGATAATATAACATTTAATGTATATTTAAAAATGTTTGTACATTTTTTCTGTATTTATTTTTCAATAGATAAAAATATATATTACATTTTTTGAGATTTTTAAAATAATTTCTCCATTGTTGTCTATGGGGAGGTAGCCTTTTTTCATTTTTATTACCCAGCCATTTTTTCTCTCAATTTGTTCACTTTTGTGTCTATCTGTTAAGTTTTTAGGTCATTTTGGAAGACGGAACCTCGCGGTTGTGAGCTGTGTTTCGTCAGATAAGGTAAGTTTGATTTAATTTACTTTTAAGGTAGTTTTAGGGTGGGGAGAGGTAGCAGTGTAGTTATACTTGTTAAGGTGTTAAATGTTAGTTTTATGTGTAGTTTGGTGTTGTTTTGGTAGTTTAGTGTTTGCTGTTTTAAAAAATATATATTTTTAGGAATTTTCATATTTTAATATATAGTTACTTATTCAAAATGTGCTAATTGTCTACGTCTTTGTTATTATACATACGTTATCATAATTTGCTTATTTATGTAAGTTGTAACCTAGTGCACAATGTAAGGAATGAATCATATTATATTATAATAAGGCTCCCTTTTTTCCATATTTACTGTTGTTTAGAGATATAGACGGAAAACAATATGTTACCTGTCTGTATTTTTTTTTAAAGGAAAAATACAGAAAATTGTGCTTCTTGTGAGTGACTCTTCATTCTGTCCTTCATGAATTTCAGCCCAATAGCTGAGTAGATAGACGGCATAGTGAAGCAATCATTTGCAATGCACTAGGTCTCGCATTTGTGAGAGTTTGAGCTATTGACACTGTAAATCATAATCCCTTTATCTATGCGCCCCCGAAACCTGCAAGCAGCCATTGCCCACAAGAAGCAAGGCCGGCAACAACTATGCCTCTTTTACTTCTAGCCGTGCTTCTCGCAAGCAAAGACTACAAGTACGAAGTGCGTGTTTACGCACCGCTTGCATGTTTTCAAAACACACAAAGGGCATTATCATTTACTTTTTTTTAAAATTTGTTTATTAAACAGCTTGTATAATACCCAATTGGGGACCAGGGCAGATATCCAGAAGCACAGATGGTACAAGCATTTTCCATAAAAGAAGAACAACTTCCCTCAGAAAGTACCCAATTCCCTCCTCCCCCTTCCCCCCACAGCACTGTAGACAACACTGTGACCCCAAGGCAGCATAACATCACATGAGGGCATTTCATAACAGTTGATCAGTCCCAGGATTAAATACAGCAAGAGCATCAAGTTACAACATCTATTGCAAATCAGGGTTGCCCAGGATATACACAGAAAGCGGAGCCCAGAAATCTTTAGGTCGTGAAGTCTGAGGCAGTTCCTCGACGTATATCCCAAGTTGTTCTCTACATTAGAGTAAATCCCAGAACAATTTTTTCAATGTTGGGGTAGTTTTAGAACCCAGCATTGTGGCACCACCCTCTTGGCCAGTAAGGTCGAGACAGCCACCAGTTGGCGGTTGCAGGGTATAAGACCCTTTACCCACCCCAAGAGGCAGAAATCAGGAGCACACTGCACAGGTTCAGCGACCACTTTCGTAAGCATATTCATGACCTTAATCCAGAAGTTGTATATTCCCGCACAATTCCATGCGAGATGCATAAAATCAGCATCCCCCTGCCTACAGCGAACACAGCAAGCACTCTCTTGCAGACCATAACGTGCAGTTGAATCGAGGTATAGTATAACTGATGCAAGTATTTAAAATGGATGATGCAGAGGTTAGAATTTGTGGTTAATCGGCATGTCAGGATACAGCAGAACCTCCACACATCCAGCGACAACGAGTTCCCTAGTATCTTCACCCATTTGTTGTAGGAAGGGAGTCGAGCTGTTCTCTTTCCCTAAGGGTCACATTCTACAATCTTGTGATCAGGCCCTTGCGTTCGTTCCTGCTAACACCGCCTGCAAGTGTTTGCTGTTTTTTACGTAGTTTTGAAGAGTTGTAGTGTGTTCTATAGTGTTAGTTATGTGATGTTTAATTATGTTGCATTTAATGTTGTAATTAATGTGTTTGGGTTTGTGTATGTTATTGTGGGAGGGTTTTTTTTATTTTTTTTTGCAGGTTTCCCGTTTCTTTAAGGGATGGTGCTGAAGATGCGTTTTTTTCTGTTGAGGAAAATGTATTTTGGTTCTTTGAAATAAATTACTTTTTTACATTTCCTTTTATTTTTCAAAGTTTGTTGGAGCGTTTTTTTAAAAGCAAATGTCTGTGTTTTTGAGGATTTCATTATTGAGAGGATTGCGTCACAGGAGCCTTTTTCACAGTTGTATTTTTGCATTTTATTTTGGGCTTTCCTTTTCAGTGGATTCGTGTTTCGATTTATCTACTATGGATTTGTTCGTTTTTGAGAACCATCTACTGCAACACAACTGTAAGTAATTTTTTGTTATTATGGGTGGGAAATTACTTTGGTAACATTTGGTTTGCTTGTTTCTTTTAAAAATGATATTGTCATATATTTTTATGTACGTTTAACATTTTTAAATGACAATTATAATTATTAATTTAAAAAAAGAGTAGAAATATGTTGTTTAAATGTTTTGTAATTTTTAAATGCTGCGTGGTGTTTGCTATTGTTTTTTTAATTTAAGGTATAGATTTGGCTATTGTCTCTAGGTATTCCAGTCCTTTGGTGTTTGGGCAGAGTTGAGTTTTGTGTTGTAGGTATTCGTACATTGTTTTGTTTGCTTACTAAGTTTAGGACCTATTTTAGTGAGGGATTGTTCTAACCTTAGTTCTTGATAATTCAATTTTTTATGGCTTCTATTAGTTTGGGTAAAGTTGGTTGTCCTCTGTCTATTGTGGCTTGGAAGGCATTATGCCATCATTCCAATGCATTATTTGTTGTAGCCTTTTGTGCAAGGGTGGGATCATAGACGTTACACCGGGGGATTTGGAACTTTGGTTGTCTTCGTGCCCTGACCTATGTAGTCTTCCTAACCAGGTGTCTTCAAAGTAGTCAATGAAGGGTGTTAGTTAGGTTTGTTAGCTTGGTAGAAAGGACTTTCAATAAGTATATTATAGTGGTTGGCTATTTCTGTTGTTGGTACATAGGTCAGGACTATTAGTTTTTTATTTTTAAAGGCAAAGTTGCTGTTTGTGGCATAATCCATATTCAGGGTAGATTTTTTGCAGATGTCTCCAGATTCTTTGGTTGAAATGATAATAGCAACCTTGTACTGTAGTATAAGGATATATTTTTAAAATTGACTGAATCTTTGCTTGTTTGAAATCTCTTATTATTTGTTATGGGGAGTAGTTTTATATCTGTTGTTTTATCATTGTAAGGTGTTCTATGTAGGTAGTATTTTGTTTATTGGGTAGTAGTGTATATTTAAAGGGGATATTGGTTTCTTCATATTCTCCATGGATGGTACAGAGTTGGTGAAAGGGCTTAGGGCAAACTTTGAATGTCCCATCCATCATACATGTTTCACATTGTTTTAACTTCTGAATGTTGACGGCAAAGATGATAATTCTTTTTTCATGACTGTTATTGTCATAAAGAATTAATTTTTCATCTTTGTGCGTAACTGTGTATTCTTGTAAAATTTCAAATTCTGCAAAAGTTTGGGGGGTGGGTGGTGTTTGAGCAGTTGATCTTTTAGTTCCAGCTATTAGGTGTTTTAGAGTGGGGATGCATGGTTTTTGTCCTATTACATGTTCAGGAACTCTAGTTAATATCCTTTTTAATATTTGGGTACTGGTTTATTGGGAGTTGGTGCTTGCTTCTTTGATAGTTTCTAAAGCATCTCTACCCTCAATTTCTGTGACATTTTCCCTGACATTAATAACATTTGTTTCTACTGCTGTTGCTCTCCCATAGCAAGAATTGGAGTAGTATTTACTACATTTCCAATGGATTTTATTTCCTTTTATTTTCTCTTGTGTGTAAGTATAGCCTTTTGTGAGGAGATTAACTTTTCCCCTTCCGTCATTTTCTTTGTATATCTGTGAATATATTTATATATATGTATTTATTAATTATTAAGTATTGAAGAGTAAACATGTTTATATAATTATTTCATTTCAAAATATACTTACAGATATGTTGTTTTGCTTTTCTTGTTGGATACTTTTTCGATGTTCGTGGTTTATTTACTGGTTTCTTTTTTTCTGTTTGTTAAAAAAGAAAATGTTATTTTTATTGAAGTGTTACATTTAGTTTGTTTATTTCATTTATTTAGTCTCTATTTTTATTTAGTTGTAAAAAAAATACTGACTATTTTTAGTTGATGTAGTTTATTTTATTGATGTTGTTTTGTTGAAGTTTGTAGAAGCTGTTAAAATAAAAATATTTGTTAGTTCTGTTTTGCTTTTTTAATTCATATTTTAGTTTTCATCATTTAGTCATAGTCAAGAATCTTTATTCGGTGATTAAAAAACACCATAAAAGCACACATACATATACATAAATAAAAAAGCATTAAATATTAGTCAAGATCCTTGTACATAGATGATACAGTAAAAATACCAACATACAGGGCCATAAATTAAAACAGAGAGTCCCAAGTCTTTCATTCCTCTCTCCTCGTCATCCTTAGTCGAACCGCAACCTTGATAAAATTCATAACACAACATAAGGTTAGCGGGTCAGAGGCTTTCTGCAAATAGACTAAGGCATCCCTGGCATGTTCCAATTGGGCTTTTTTTAAGATGTTTACTAGGAATCTACGCCTGGGCATGGAAAAATAGGGGCAAAGCAAGATAAAATGAAGGGAATCCTGCGGAGACCGGTTGTCGCAGCCGCAGGGTCCCTTCTGCTCAATTGACGTGGTGAAACCTGCTGGAGAAGCCAACATGAAAGGAAGTAAATTCAGTCTAAAACGACACATAAGAAATCTGTCCTGTGTGTTATGCACAAGATACAGATAGGGCTCCATGCCCTCCACACTCTTCACCAAATTATGAGCCCTCACAGACTTTTTCTCTCCTTCAGCCTCAGCACGGCATAGGGTTTTCCGCTCTAGGAAAATTTCCCCTACTTGTTTCTTGTGCTGTGCTGAGATGGTTGTGGGGTTCCTGAAGAGGTTTCCGAACCCTAGATCCTCAAGAGTGTTTCTCACATATTTAAGCCAGGGGATGAGCACGCAGTGAGTCCTACCCAAGCAGTCCAATAAAATTTCTCTACTTAAGTGCGCATCTGGGTTTACCCAGATTTTTAGCCACGCCACAATTGGCCTGAGTTTTAACAAGTCAACCAGGTATGGCCTCCCTAGCTCCCTATGAACTATGTATCCAGCAGTACTGGGTGGTGCCCTCAGGATAGATTTCAAGTGTCTGTTTTCTTCCTGTTCAATTCTAGCAGTGTTCACAAAGCCCCAAACTTCAGCCCCGTAGCTTACTTTAGAGCATGTTATGGAGCCGTACAGGTTCATCACCTGTTCCGGACTCAATCTGCCCAGCCTCCTGCCATAACCGGCTATTGCCCCATTAGAGGCAATCATTTTATTACAGCGTTCTGCCACCAAGGAGTTAAATTGCAGAGCACCATCAAAGGTTACTCCAAGATAGGAGAACGTTTTAACCTCCTCTAAACAATGGGTGCCTATTGTGTAAGAGAATTTAGAGGAAGGTTTTTTGCCTGCCAGGAGCACGTATGACTTGCCTAAGTTGACAGATAGGTCCAAGTCACTCATGAACTTGACGAACCCATCTATCAGAATTTGTAGGCTTCGGGGTGTGCGCGCAAGCAAGACCGCGTCGTCTGCATAAAGCAGGACAGGGATATGCCGCGTCCCGACCCTTGGGGAATCTGCTTTTAAGCCCAAAAGAAACTGCTCCAAATTATTAATGTAGAGGGAGAACAAAAAAGGGGCAAGAATACAACCTTGTCTGACTCCACTTTTACACGGAAATGAGTCGGACAATCCACCCTCCCTGTTAAATCTCACTTTAGCCGTGGTATCGCTATGCAGCTCTCTTAATATGGTGATTAAACCACTCTCGATCCCCAAGCCTTCCATCATGTCCCACAACTTCCCCCTGTTGACGTGGTCGAATGCTGCTGCCAGGTCCATGAATCCCATATAAATGGGTTCATCGCTGGCCAGAGTGTATTTGGCAGTCAGCATATATAGGTTCAGGCATTGATCGCTAGTGGACCTCCCTGACCTGAACCCATATTGAGTGTCCGAGAAGATGTTATTCTCTTCGGTCCACTCGGACAATCTGTTCAGAATTGCCCTTCCCAGAAGTTTAGCCGAGACGTCAATCAGGGAAATAGGCCGATAACACCTAGGGTCGTCCTTGTTGCCCTTTTTAAAGATTGGCACAATGATCGCTTTGGACCATGATGGAGGGAGACCGCAGGAGGTAGCAGTATTTAAGACCCTAGTCATCAGGGGGGCCCATAGATCTATATTACTAAGAAAAAGGTCAGGGGGAATTCCATCCGGACCCGGGGCTTTGTTCTTAGTTAGACTCTCCATCCCTGCCACGATCTCCTTAAGAGTAAATACTACCGGGGGAGCCTGACTTGGGGTTGCTGATGACTCTACAAGGATGCCCGGTTCGTGATTATACAAACTCCTAAAGTGGGTAACCCACTGCTCCGGTAGGATATTAGCCCCTATTTCCGGAGAATCATTTTCTAGAAAGGTCGATTTGTTAATGATTCTCCAGAACCCCGCTAGGTCCCTTCTTTCCCCTGCCTCTCTCAGATCTGCCCAAGCTTCTGCCTGCAGGGTGAGTTTCCTCCTTTTGGTCTCTTTTTTATATTTCTCTCTGCATGCCCTAATTTTTTGTGGATCCCGTGGTTTTGACTTAAGAGAGCATTTCAGTTCCCTCAGTGCCTTAGAGCAATCTTTATCAAACCACCGGGGATTGACCAGATTACGTGTGGGCACATTGGACCTTAGTAGTCCGTCTATCAGATTTGCAATATGGTCGAACGCTTCTAGTAATCTTGGGCCCTGGACTTCCAGATCCAAACAGTCATTTATGGCCTGCAAACCCTTATTGCTCAAGTTTTTATAAAACTTTACCCCATCTATTCTAGACCATTTCAGTCTCCTGCCTTGATCGGTGACCTTCTCCCCAATTAAACGATGGACATTGGATCCAAAACCCGCCCTATATACAAGCATTAAGACAAGCGGGTTATGGTCACTGAAGCTGTTCCAGTCTATCCCTACACTAATTACTTTGTTAACCAGGGATCTCGAGACCAGAATATAATCTATAATAGATGAGCAGCCCCTGCCCTTAAAAGTTGGTGGGAGTGTGCCGTCCGACTGTGGGTCTATCATGTTGATGGTATGCTCTAGGTCGTACTTAAGCCGAAGCAACCCAAGAGCCGACCCAGTAGGCGAGTGAGAAAAATGAGGCCCCCTTCTCAATTGGGCATTGCGCCCAATCTGTATTTGCTTTAATCAGTGCCGGGCAGAGGTGACAATTAAAGTCCCCCACCACAAGCAGCCCGTGACATGGGCCCTTGTTCTGGGATATGATTTCTTGTCCTAGCCTTTGATCAAGTTCAGTTAAAACCGGGGTATGATTATTTGCTATCTCGGTGTTATACAGGTTAAAAACAGAGAATCGTAACCCCTTTCCATGGAACCGAACTGCCTGGATCCCGTGTGAGGACCAGTCTGGGAAGGACCAGGTGCCTGGGAGGTCTAAATCTACATAGAGGGACAAACTGCCCATTGCTCTCCCAGAACTGGATTTTCGGGCGGGAACAAAAAAGCACTTGTACCCCTGCAGATGGTAATTATTCTCCACAGCCCATGTCTCCTGTACACATATGATATTAAATTTTCTAATGTAGTCAACCCATTCCTTATTGTTAAATTTGCCCGCTATGCCAGCTACGTTCCATGAGATAAATCTCACACCCTCTCCACTCCATTCAGCGCCTCCCTGGGCCCTTGGTCTTATTTCCTGCATTGACCTTTGCATTGCCTGCCCATGTCCCCCTCCTATACTATTTTTAGCTATTACCTTAGGTTCAACACACATTAGATCCCCCACACTAATCGCCGAGGTATGCTGCGCCTTAAAACTTTGCTCCTCCAATGTTTCTACCAGAGCGCCCTTTTCTGTACAACCCTGGGGGGCATTATCTGTTTGTCAATCGACCCCCTCTAGGCCATTCAGGCAATTGAACCGGTTGTAGGTATAAAAGGGTTGTTCAGGTCGGCCGGATATCGGTCTGGGGTATAAGGCCTGGTGTCTCCCCCTCCTGCCAACCCTCTCCCAGCTGTCATGAGTTTGGGGCTGCTGAAATGGGACTGGGGTAATGGGAAAAAAGAACGACACATGGAGGGTTTGGATGGTGGATTCCCTAGATCTATTTTTCCCCTGACATATATAGGACACCGTACCTGTATCCCTGAAACTCACCAGTATACAGTCCCCTTTAATGGATTTTTGTGTTCCCCCCACCCATGGTACCCTTCTTACCATTATAATTTCATTATTGAGATGTGTCGGGAGGGGTCTGTTTATGTTTAACCACTTGATTACCCTACTTTTCAGGGCACAAAAATCCTCCGTTTCACCTTCCTCAAGTGGGGGGACACCCGCCATGACTACAGTAAAAGCGTTAGTCTCTGGGGGTAAATTAGGTCTACGTGGTCTTAGGGTGAGCTTCATTAAAGGGGTCGGGATGGTATTGTCTACCGGCTGTGCCGGAGGTACAGGTCCTGGCGGAGGGTTGGGCATATTGGCATTAAGGGTTATGGATGTTGCAGGCTTCGGCCTTAAGGGTTATTGTGAGGGTGCCACATTCCCGGCTTGTGGAGGGACTGGATTGACAACACTATTTGCCGTCTGTTGAGGGACTGCGGCAGGTAGAGTAGAATCTGGTTGCCTTCCCTGTCGACCAGCTGGAGTTTTCAGACTACCTAGTGTGGCCCCCAGGATGGTTAGTCTGATCTCAATCTTTTTAATACTCTCGCTGATCGGTAATAACAGAGACCGTAGCAAAAATTCTAAGTTTCCAAGCGGGACAACAGACAAGGGGATATTGGCAGTACCAGCTCCTGTATCTTTTATCGTAACAGGAGATGAATCCTTATGAGCAATGGGTTTAGGATGTAAATCATCCAATGGTTTTTCTACTACCGTGGGGGTTTTTAGGGACTTCCCAAACTCCGAATGGGGAACCTTGGGTTTACTCCTTCCTTGAACTCCCTTAGATTTCCTCCTGCGTTTATTGGGAGGGGGTCCAAAAGCTACTTGAGTGTTAATTGGCTTAGATTTAGCTTTCCTAGTTTTGGGGGCTGGGGGGGGGTTGGGACACTAAATCAATGGTCACCCTAGTGGGGCTAGGACTAATGGCTGGAGCTATACTCGTGACTGCACCTGATGAAATATTAGTGCAATCCCTCAGCAGAAGTGGGACATCATCAATTCGGGACAACTCCTCCCTGGGTGTAATAAGTTGGTCTCCGAGGGGGGTATTTTTCATGTTGTCTATTGAGCGTCTCCGTTCTGCCCTTAACCTGGACAGGTTACACTCTTTATCCCCCTCCCCTACTGCCCGGGAGAAATAATTCTCTAGGGTCCTATTTTTAACTCCACCCGGCTTTAATGGGGTACTCTCCCTTGCTGGGGACGGCATGGTGTTCGTAATGGGTTATACTAAGCAGGGGGTTCTTAACAAATAGTTGAGACCAGAGGTCGAATGCACAAACCAAGAGGGTAGGCCCAGCCCGGCCTCCCTCGGCCCCTGACGGCCACAGACGGTCCCACCCTTGTCCCGGGCTTCTCCTGGCGCCCTCCCGCGCGGCGGAAGAGGCTGCACCTGATATGGGGGGAGGGTGTTTAGGGGGCGTGGCCAGCAGGGAGAGCGTCCAGGTGCAGGAAATGATGGCAGCACAGGGACTCCTGGGCAATGGAGTCCCTGATCCTCACCTGGCGCTCGCAGCCCTGCTCCCCGAGATTCAGGCAGCTCCCCTGTCAGCAAGCAGCAACGGTGCGCCCAAGCACACGGGCGAAGCGGGACCCGCGGAGCGGGTACCGCGAGGTATAGCAGCAGAACAAACAATCCAACAGAAAGGACCTCGCAGGACAGAGCTCGCGCTCACAGGTCAGTCAATGTCTCCCAAAGAGCTAGGGGCGAGCAGGCTCTTTTCAGCGGTGTTTAGGGGGCGTGGCCAGCAGGGAGAGCGTCCAGGTGCAGGAAATGATGGCAGCACAGGGACTCCTGGGCAATGGAGTCCCTGATCCTCACCTGGCGCTCGCAGCCCTGCTCCCCGAGATTCAGGCAGCTCCCCTGTCAGCAAGCAGCAACGGTGCGCCCAAGCACACGGGCGAAGCGGGACCCGCGGAGCGGGTACCGCGAGGTATAGCAGCAGAACAAACAATCCAACAGAAAGGACCTCGCAGGACAGAGCTCGCGCTCACAGGTCAGTCAATGTTTTCATCATTTAACTCTGGTTGTTGGGATATATACTTTGGTTTATATTTTTCGTTAATGTTGATTTTGTAGTTGTTTTGGAAGTAAATTGTTGTTTTGAATTTTGTAGGTGGAGTTTTAGTGAAGTTTAGTCTGTGTAGTTAATTTGTTTATATAGTTTTTTATTTTAAGCTAATATAATTTATTTTAAAAGTGTTATTCTTACCTTTAATGAGAGTTTTTCTGATTAGTTGTTTGTGCAGATCTTTTTTGATCTGCTTTCTGTCTCGCAAACTTTTGTGGTTCTGTGTTGTCAGTTTCACTGTAAATTTTGTGTTAATTAATTAATTGCTTTTATAGTGTTATTAAAAAATTTTGACAGCTATAATTTAATTTGTTTAATGTTAATTATGTTTATTTAATGTTTATTTTTATTTTGTTTAGTAATATAATTAAAACGTATGTGTTAAAAAAATTTTATATATTTTTATATATGTAATATATCTGTTTGCTTATTATTGATTGTGCTTTTTATGTTGGGTTTATTTATAGTATAATTCTTTATTGATTGGTTAAAAAACCATTTACAATTTACGACATGGCAAAGATTAATAAAAATTACTGTGATAAAAGCTTTAAAACAATTAATTTGAAATAGTTTAAAATTCGAGGACCAATAAGATCTGATAATGTTCTGATACAGTACATAAATTCAGGTTTCTTATGGTTTCTGTTTTGGAGGTTGTAACTCTTTAACTCGACCGCTCTGCTATGCTGGGAAGACATTTAGGTTGGAGAGTGGCTTCGAGGAGTTTTAACGCTTTATGGACAAATTTCGCAAACCCAATGTTTAACTTGGTGTGGTCGGGGTCAAGAGCGGCCATTATTGCTTGACGGCAAGATCGAACTCCCAACATAATACATTGGCCTCGCAGCAGTGACTGTCTGGCTGTGAGCAGTGCAGGGCATGCGCAGACAATATGTTCCATATATTCTGAATGGTAGCCACACAATCTGCATTCCGTGCTACTACACGCCCGCCGCCATTCCGGGAGGTTCCTCCAAGAGGGCCATTCTCCCATCCTCAGGGCTAGAAACGTACGTTTCCAATAAAGTGCACATGTACTTGACAAGTAGAGCGGCTGAACACCCATTTTGAAATTGCCAATTACAGCCCAGGCGTGCCTCCTTTTTGAGAATATCGCCCTGTCCGAGTGAAAGGACCACAATCTAACGGATTTGTTGATGGTGGACTTAAGCACCGAAAAAGATGGGTTAATGTCCCAGAGGTCTTTTGCGCCTAATAACTGTAGGCTGTAACCCAGGAGTTGCCGATGCTTGTGGCTTGTCTGTTAATGCTGAATTTCCTGTTTATTTATTTGTTTTAGATTTTTAAGTGTATTTGTTTGTTTGTTTGTTTTATAAATGTTGTGATTTTTTAATGTTTGTTTTTTTGTTTGATATATGTTATTTGCTTATATTATTGAAAATAGTTAATTTTTATGTTTGAATGTTATTTTTGGTATAGTTTATATGTATTTTATCGATGTTGTCAATATTATGCATATCAATGTTTTTATTGTGTTATGTTATTTCAATTTTATCGATATTTTTGTGTTTTTTGTTGTCAATATTTTTGTCATCTAATTTTTTTTAAACAATAGTTTGTTATCAGTTTTCGTGTCATTTTAGTTTTGTGTATTGGTTGTCGAAATTATTGTATACGATATTAGTGACAATTTTGTAGCTCGATATTAAAGGAGTCGATGTTGTGTCAGTGATCTGTCAGTCATATTACATAACCGCTGGAGTCAAGCTATCATGGCTGAAGATGGCATCCATCAACTGTTGTTTTTGCATTTGTCATATTTCATGGGCCATAGAATTCATTCACAGCTGCAGTGAGCCACTAATGGGAATTGGAATTGTACAGCAAGCCACAATATATGCTTGAAGGAGTCCACCCAGGAGTGACTGAGGAGCAGCCCTAGGATTCAAAAGACAACACACATACATGGGTCTCTAGGCACCAACATGAGTAGTGCTAGCAGACGCCTTTGATGTGGGTGTTGGTAAGAAACCGAGAGAAAAGGCAACAATCAGTGTTTCTGTTGACAGAATTCATTTAGGTTACAGAACAAAATATTAAGTATAGCACAGAGAAATTTGAAGCATTTAGTGAATAGGCCAGGAATTCAGGTAATAGTCATTCACTGGCACTAGATGTCACAAACAAAGAAGACACTTAACTTTTTTTCCATTTTCCCGGACGCCCTTGGAGGAGAGTTTATAGCATGAAGGGGATAAAATGGAAGGATCATGAGTCACTAGAATCAGCCTGAAGAGAGAGGGGCAGGAAAGAGAGGAAGGAACAAAGACAATGCAAGTGGGCAAATGGGGAACACAATGAAAAGCTATAAAATGTTATTTAAATAGGCTAACAAACTTTTTCAGCTATACACTGAACATAGCCCACCGCTAAATGGAAAAAATGCAGCAGAGAATTAAATAGTGCAGATGGAGTTGCAAACATTTGTTAAGTCAAACAGCTGCAAAGTGAAGGGAGATTTCTGAGCACAAATTACTGGAGGCAGGTGCTTTAGAGTAGGACAAATGCTGTCAGGATCACAAGATCACATCCCTACAAGTTGACCTTGAGGCACTGGGCGACAGGTTAGGGTCACCAGATATCCCAGATTTTCCTGGACCGTTCCACTTTTATACTGCCTGACCTGGTAACCCAATTTGTTTGCCAGCAAAATACATATGACTGGTTTTGGGGGGAGATTCAGCTGACTGCGAGCACTAGTAGTACAATAATTATCTTTATTGTATATAGCTTAAAAATGTTGTCCATTACTAACTACAACTGTATATAAAAGCCTAAATGCCAATATTCTATTGTTAAAAATCTAAGCTAAATACATTATTAAAGAGTAAAAACATAGAAACAAGGATTTCCAAAGCCTCAGATGTCAAGGTCAGCCAGATAAATTTAAAATACTACATAATATAGCCTACAGGTCCATTATTTTCCAAGCTTCCCAGTTATACAAAGGTACTGCTCAATAGATCAGTTGAAGGTCAGTTCTATAGCACAAGGGTAAGGCCAATTTATTCTAGGCAATATTAAAAGACCTGAAAAAGGTAGCAGCCATCTTTTGCAAAAAGGAAGGGTTTTGAGGCAGAAAGTCCTAAAATGTAATATGATATCTTTGCTGTCTGGGCCACAATCACAAAGCCCAGTGTGGTATTTGGTTGGTTAACATTTAGACAGGTATTCCTAAGTAGATAAAGTGGTAAGATTACATTTTACTTAAAGTGCCTGATTTCTTGTTGAATATGATCCAGATACGATTCACAACTTATCTGTGTTTTGTAGGACAATTCATTTGATGGCAAACATCTTCGATTCATGGGTGCTAAAATATGCTTGTGTTTTAGGTCCATTACAATTTTAATTGTAGCTACAGAGTACAGATGTGCTGATGTGGGATCCTTCTAAAACTCCTCAGACCATCTCCTTTAAATTATTTTTAACGTGCTGAAAACCAAGGCAAATTACAGGCCCCCAGGAAGGACACTTTACAATGACTTACTGAAGGTTCCGGCATGAGTGTTTTTATGTAGTCACAGCCAATACAATGACGGAGAGAGGGTACATGAATATTATTATACAGGCATATTCATCATACAAACCCCGTCCCTGGTCGTATGGATCTTTGTTAGTAGACAAGAAGAGAAACTTAGGAGCTAGCATTTAAATGGGTAACAATAAACATCTGTTATTCAGCACCAAAATGCCTCTGGGTGAACGTGTGCATTTCAAATACATATGTTATGTTAAATACATTTAAATATACTGTGATAACATTAGGCTCCGAAAGGAATTACATGGAAAATTTAAAAAAATCCAAAAAGGATTTATTAACTAGATTTGATTAAAGCAATAACAGTAATTCATTAATAATTCTAAGACAAGCCATCTTTAGTTACATATTTAAATAGTCCAAGTGTCCATATTTCAGGGCAAGGAGGAATAGAACATCAGTGAGTGTTACATAAAGAATACAACAAATCCAAAAAGCATGTTCCATAAAGGAAATCCCTAATCTAAATTAGCTAGTATGGTTTGAGAAAAAGGACATTTGGATTAGGAAAATAAGGTAAGGTGTCAGCTTCAAAAGACCAGACAGATGTTTCTGAACGAGAGACTAAGAATGCATAGGCATAAAGCCTTTGCACTCAGGCTGTGAAGATCAGCAGAGGTGAAAAGGATATTCTCAGTTTGAAATCAGCAAGCATCTCACCTAACAAGTCCTAGCAACATACACAATTATAATTTGACAAAACGTTATTTGCAATATTTCAGTTTGTTCGCACTTTCATGAACCAATCAGTTCTCCAGACTCTCGGAGAAGGTAGACTCCCCGCTTTCTGATGTCTAAACAATAACCCATGCATGGCTATGTTTTTGAATTGTTACACCTGGCAGACTGTAGGTTGCAGTCAGCTCTTCCCATGAATCATTCTCCCACACTGGCATCTTCTTCTCTTTGATGAGACCTTTACTTTCTGTTGTAAAATACATCAAAAATCACTATTCACTTGCTAGCGTAATGAAATCTGAAAAACTCACCATCTGCAGTGGGAAGGAAAAAAAACATAACATGCAAAACAAAGGAATGTAAAAATGTGCAGGCCTTTCAGCCTTTCACCTGTAAATTCTACACTCAAGATTACCCTGCTGAATCCTTCAGCTTATCTCTTTACTTTTGTCAGGTATGTATGTACAGCAATCCTGTACTTTCAACATCTTACGGATCAACATCAAAAGCTAGTCGATCTTGCAACACCATAGACCTAAGAGCCACTAATTCCGTATCTAACAAAGCACCAGATGGGCTAGTTTATCCACTACTGTAAAAAGCATACGAATCTCATCATTCAGGGCTTATTCTACTGAAGGAATAAAGGCACTAAAAATATCTCCCACAAAATGTGAGTCATCATTAGTACTACTCTTAGATTTATGAGGTGTTTTTTTCTCTCAAAAGCCTCTAAACTATTTATATGATACATTTTCGGGAACAATATGTAGTGTAGTTCCTATTTTCCCAATAGGCCCTGCGCATTGGAATAACATAAACAGTAGTATGGACGTAGAAGTGCGGATCTTCCAGGTCTCCACTGACTATGCTAAACTTAATTGGGTTTGTTACCAACTAGCTCAGAGGTCACTGGAATCTTTCTTGACTGAATAGGAAGTGATCAGCTTCCCTGGTACAGACAAGAAGGGATTCAGTTTTCCAACAACCACATAAACATGACAACTTTGCTCCTTAGAATAAGAGTCAATCTCTAGAGTCGTGTGAAACAATAGACAGTTATTTTACTCAGTCAGTTTTGTGCAGATTACTTTCACCAAAGTGCAGAGAATAGAGAGACGGGCGTTTTCAATAAAAAGGTATTATTTATTGAACAGTCTTTCTTCTCATACAAGAGAAATGAATTGCCACAATTGCAAGACTAGTTATTATAAAAAGTGCGTACAGTAAAATGAGGATTGCAAAATAATACTGTAAAAGCATTGATATGGTTTCTTAGCCATACAATGGTTTAAAATGAATAAAACATATATACATTCATATATACATTAGGCTAACATACTCAACTGGTGCTTCTAACTACGCCTACCCCAGTGTACCTGACCTAAGCCTAATACTTGGGAGGGAGTAAGTAAGTAGCTTTAGTTAAGTTGGTTTTGCCAAGGTTTGCTTCAAGAATTCTCTCTCAGGGTTTAGTCCACACCATACCTCTGGAATAGAATGTTGGAGGTCTTGTATCTCCTTCAAGAACTCGATATCCCAGTCACTCGCAAGAGTAGGCTGGAAACGCCAATGCTGTATTTTCTCGGCAAGAGAAAAGACAGCGTCTCTCTCAGCGCATCGAGGAAGAGGAGGAGGGGCAGCGTCCGTGGGCAGCTTGTATGTGCTGGGCTCTGCAGGGGACAGCTGTTCTGCTCCTATGTTCACCACACCATCGCTATCATCGATGTCGTTGAGGCAGCGATAGCATCAGCTTCAGCTTAAGGCAACGTTGGTAATATTTATACCTGAAAGGTGCCTTGTTTGACGTAAGTTTTTGGACATAAGATGTCAATAAAGATGTCACTAGGAAGTGATCGTCTCTCAGTGCTCATTAGAGTTCTATTACTAATCAAAACATAGCAAGCGGGGCTTTCCCTGGTTGCTGAGTTTTTATCTTGTTGAAGAACTCGGAGTGTAATCTAGGAATCTTAGATAGTGGCTTCTGCTGTGTCATTTGCTCTAATGAGCTGCAGAGGAAGCGATTCTGAAATGTGGCTCTGATCGTGTGAGGCCAGAGACGAGTTTCTGAAATATCACACTTGAACGTTTATGCCATTATAGGGGAATAAATGGATTATAGCCGTATAGGGGCATAAGGTCACAGTATTGATCGGGGTCCTAGATTAGAACGCGACACCCACTCCACAAATTTATGTCCATCAAATTACTAAAAACTATAGCAAAAGATGCATGTGTAACATTACCCACCCCAAAATACATATATGCATTTGAAATGGCGTATTTGAAATACGTGGTAATTTTGGTACTGTACGTCTTTAAGCATAGAAATCATTCAAAATTATAGCATATGTAATCAGTGAACGATTTTGCGAAAAATTACACATGAAATATCTCTTAATACAGAAAAGAAGGGCGAGATAATTTCATCACATATAAATGCATTTGCTGTAACATGTGTTAGAGGCTGATGAAGAGTTATTATGTCTCTAGAAGTACCTAAAAATAGAAGCTTCTGTTCTTTATGAATAGGTCTACTTTAAGCAAAGAATTTCGTGCCAGAAAAAGGTAAATATTTTTTTTAAGTGTTCAATTAAAAAAAAAAATTCTTGTTGAACGGGGGAATAGAGTTCCAACGCTTTTCAGCAGTTTTTGTTGATCAAAACTGAAGGCCGAATTCAGAGTTCATGGGAACGCTGTGTGTCGGAATGCTTTTCTAAAATTATTGTTTCTGTTCAGGGGAGAACATCATATCAGACAGGCTCTCAAAAAATTGGTCTACAAAATCAGGTGACAGTTCAACCAAGTTCGATAACGCTGTAACTTGGCAGGTGTGAGAATGATTGCTATCATCAAAGTCTGGATCAGCAATGCTCACAGAAGGTCGTACCTGGGTGATGTTGCTTTTATTTTTCGCTCCACTGTCACCACCTAGTCGTAGCACAGGAGTCTCAACGAATGCCGTCATCAGGATTGGTAGCCGCTGGGGACAATACAATGCGTGAGCCGTTATAGGACTTAGCAAAGTATCGATATCCATTGGTACTGCTGATGGAAGTGCAAGACAGATGTCCAACACGCACTCATCTCTGCATAGCATACATTGAAGCACAGGTAAGATACAGGTCTGCCATATAGGTCTGAATGAAAGAAACCAGGTCATGTTCAGATCTCTCAGCCTGGCCAATCCAAGGACTCTAGTTATTCTGTCCTGGTAGCGCACTGCTAGGATTGTTTCTTCCATCCTTGTTGGAGTCATGTCTGAGTTTTGGCTTGCCATATCGGAGCAGGAGGGTCAAAAATAAAATGCCTGCTACGAGTCCCAAAATCAGGGGTATGCCGCCAAAGACTGAATGGACAAAATTAGCAATGATTCCCAGAATTGCTTGAAATGGTGTTAGCAGTCCCGTAAAAATTGTCTTAAATATGCCTGGGATGCCTGTTGCACTAAACATGTTAAGGAGTTGGCTAAGCATTTCTGTGAAATGCACGGGGCAATTTGTTGATAAAAGGTCATGTATCTCCGTAGTCGTCCTTGCAACTAGGAGATCGTATGTCTCTTTTGATGACGTGATGGGCACTGTTTTCTGTAAAAGCACAGACTTCATTCTGCTTAAAGTATCAATTTGTATAGAAGAGAAATTCAAACGAGGCCATATGGGAGTCTCAGTGTCTCCAGGGCCGTTTGGAAACAACGCTTGCATACAGCATTTGACCATGGAAGTAACGCTTACGAGATATGCTTTCCCTGGCAAAAGGCCACAACAGCTGCGATCCGTTCTTAGTATGTAACTCCCATTCGAGAGCTGCTTAAAGAAAGGCTCTAGCTGTGTTGCAGGTGTGACATTCTTGTGGCATGAAAGGTTGTTTGAGTTACCTTCACAGGCTCCGTGTAAATTAATACCCTGGCACAAAAGTATACCGCTTAGTGAATATTAGCAGTTTTCACCACTAAGAAATACATTTTTGTTGCTGTCACTGTAGCATGTGTGTGTGTATGGTAATTTCCATGCTGACTTAACGTATCCTTTACCCAATCGTTCATACTGGCCAGTAGGTATGTATTCAAGGCAATTTTTAAATCGGAAAGTTGTTATCGGAATTGTGATAATCCCGTGTATTATCCATTCAATGACAGGACTTTCTGACATTGTCAAAGGTAATCTCTCAAGTTTTTCGATGCTCAGGATTGTATAGTGTGCTCCTTTCTGTGCCAAGCTGATTTGTTTATCAGTAAGGTTAAAGATGGAAAACAATGACGTTGTATTGATTAAACGCCAAGGCACATAGCCTGAACGAAGATTTTGCAGCGTCCAGCCTAACTGTACAATAGAACGCAATTGTGACTGGCCATGCTGTAACATTAGCAAGTCCTTGTCTATTATATCTATTGCAGATGATACAATATTGTCCAACGAATATATTCTGGAGGACAGAGTCATTAACCCATTGTCCACTACAGAAAGTGATATTTCCAAATTAATACGATCAATTTCTCGTATTTTTTCAGCTGTTTTAATTTGTGTGACTTTCCAAGCCTCGTTGTATGCCGCATAGATGCTGGCCGCTATGAAACGCTTTTGACGCTGTTTGCATGGTCCCAGAATGAAATCGCGCAAATCAGCACCATCTTTAAGTAAAGATAAGTGTTGCTTAATTTCAGTCAGTGTGAATGATTCTAGCCATTCAAGGCACAGCTTCCTATACTGTATGTTGTTACTATCCCTGGATGTTGTCTCTGGGAGTATCTAGGGTCTTGTCTGGTCATTGTTAACCCCTGTGTTTTATTCAGGAATCTATCTTGACAGTTATTTGTGTCAGTAGGCCAGATTAACCAATTTTTCCAATCAGGATGTGTTCTGTTTAAATGTAAAATTTTAGATACATCTATCTCAATATCTGTTGTTGCATTATCAGGTATTGGCTTTGGAATAGACGGTTTGTTAAGTTCTTTAATCTCAGCTAGGCCAAGACAGGATGTTTTTTGAATTGTTTCATTTAAGAACATTATTTGCTCTGGGATCATGCAGGCTCGAAATAATGCTTCTAGGCCTTGTACCTGCCAATCTTTTGTACCCCAGATTGTTTTTGTTTCAATGTTATTTTTCCAATAATCAAAACCAAATGTCATCATTTTTCCATAAAATGCTTCTGAATATATCAATTTAGTATTTGTCAGCATAGTTTTCAATCCTGTTTATAATAAAACGTTTCTGCATCACTGGTGTTAAACCCTGAGAAGTTCTTGAATTTCTCATAGAATGTTTTAGAACTGCTTTTAGGTGGTGTAGCACAATGTTCCCATTGGTTATACTTAAAAACATTTCTAGGCTGTGCAGATTTATGCAAGTAATGATCACCATAGTGTGTGTAGCAGAACATCTGTTCATAACTAGACGAACCTTGTAAATAATCATGTTCTGTGAATCTTGCTGACATTACTAAATCAGAAATCAAATTATTAATACTTTCAAAGTCCCAATCATCAGAGAATGTACTAGGTTTTACAAAGTCACTTAATGAAACCTTGAATTGATGAGGATATTTCAGGATTTCGACCGGATCATATATTTCATAGTCAGTTTTGTCCCATACTACCCCGCCGGGTATTGGAATGGCTGTGACATTTACTGTTGACAGTTCTCTTTTCTTCACTTGGGATGATCTGTGTGGTTTGAGGACTAAGTTGATGTTCTGACTTGCTGTGTCCATTGAACTGTATTTTCCCTCAATGAATGGAAAGGGGCGACCATTCGGTCCCCCCGAACGTATGGCTGAGTACCACGAGCCCCCCGGGAAGCCATTTTTGGGCGGGAGGCGAGCCTCGGCTGGTATGCCCGAAGCGGCGTAGCCGGGGCGCGTTTTTTCCCGCCCTAGAGTGGGCTGGCCTAGACACTGACGCGGCCGGCCACGCCCTAGGGGCAGGCAGGGGCGGGTTTACGCCCGCCCTGAAGACGGATAAAAGGAGCAACAAGCCAAGAACGCATCCTCTTGTTCCTGTGCTCTGAAGCTGCACCCCCTCGCTGCACGTGAGCTCGAGACGGAACGAAGAGCCAATTTTGAGTGTGGTAATCTTTCTTGTTTGTCTTACAGATACTCTGTTGGGGAATGCCTAAGAAAGTTGGAAAGCGAATGACTACCGACCAGATGCTGCGTGTTCTTATGAAGGAGGTGACCGACCTAAAGAAGCGAATGGCGGAGAAAGACGGGGAAGAGGGACCGAAACGTCCGTTGGCTGGAGCAGCTCCGGGAGGAAAAGGCAAGAGGCCCAGAAGGGGAGCAGCTGGAGGGGACATCCCGGTTCCCTGTACCCCACTCGAAGAGCCAACTCCGGTGCCGGCGGAGGGGAATCCGATTCCCGTGGTGGTCACCCCCGTGTCCGGGGAGGATATGCCGCCCGAGCTGGCAGCACAATTAGCAGCGTGGTTGGGTAAAAATAACGAGGGCGCCACGGCTGACGACGCACGGGTTTTGATGAGGCAACTGCGTGAAACAAGGGAGGCGGCGAAGGCAGCATCGCCAGTTATCACGCCGGCTGCGGCAGGAGGAAAGCCACCTGGGATAGGCTCAGCCGCGGATACAGCTTCCGGTTCAGGTAAGCGGCCATTGCCGATTGCGAGGGATGAGTCTGCCCCGTCACGAAGGGAAAAGTTGGGTCAACATGTCCCTCTAGCTATTAAGGAGAAGATATGGGCAGATGAGTATGTAAACATCTTCTCGTTGCTTACCGATCATTATGAGATGGAGCATGTTAAGAGCCAAAAGGAGCTCATGCATCCGAGTGTTTGGCGCGCAAAGATGGCCGCCTTCAAGGTAAATGAAAACATTGGCAATTGGGGCAAGGCGTGGGGGAATTTTACATCCATCCTGGGCGAACGTAGGCCCGAATTGCTGTCTGAATTGCCGATTTATCAGTCACGGATCATGGGGTATTCTGTGTCATATGGGGGCAATCAGTGGTTCTGTTACGATAATATTTTCAGAAAAGCGAAAGAACATGATAAAAACTTAACTTGGGATTGTTACGATTCTGTGTCATGGTCGAAAATGGAGGATACTGGTATGTTGAATTTGCCATTGGTAGGGAGCAGTGTGGGGGAGTCCTCCCGCCAATATGCTGGGACGCCCTTTCGATCAGGTGCGAGTAACGACTACCATTCCAGGCCGAACGGCACCACAGGTAAAAGGGGGATTTGTTGGAACTTTAACAGGGGTAAATGTACGAGGCCCCAGGGGTCATGCAAATTTAGGCACGAATGTAGTGGGTGTGGGCAAGCGTCCCATCCTGAGTCCATGTGCAGAGCCAAAACGGGTGATAACGGGGGTAGAGGAGGCGCCAAACAGGTCTGAAATAGTCCGAGGGGCGCCTTTACCTACTCCGATTGATACCATGGCAATGATTCCTTGGCTCAGCGAATACCCGGATCACGCTTCCGC
Organism: Lissotriton vulgaris; assembly: GCF_964263255.1. Taxonomy (NCBI): domain Eukaryota; kingdom Metazoa; phylum Chordata; class Amphibia; order Caudata; family Salamandridae; genus Lissotriton; species Lissotriton vulgaris. The sequence goes on from NW_028247848.1 coordinate 688,463, forward strand.
TGGGGTGTTGCGGAACGGGTTTTCATATGGTTTCCGCATCCCAGTGGGGGAGTTTCAGGGTTTAGCGAAATGTAAAAACCAAATATCAGTCTTGCAGCACACGACCGTGGTACAAGAGAAGATTGGGAAAGAGGTGGCTCGAGGTCGAGTCGCCGGTCCGTTTAACGTGCCACCGGTTGCTAACTTTGTTTGTTCCCCTTTAGGGGTGGTCCCCAAGAAGGACCCGGGTGAGTTTCGGCTGATACATAATTTGTCAGCCCCACGTGGTCTTTCCGTAAACGATGCGATAGACCCGGAAGTGTGTTCAGTGCGGTATGCATCTTTCGATGAGGCCGTAGCCATATTGAATCGCCTAGGGCCCGGTGCGCTGATGGCGAAATCTGATATCGAGTCAGCGTTCCGGTTGCTCCCGGTACATCCAGACGATCAGCGTCTTCTTGGTTTCATGTTTCAGGGACACTATTACATGGATAGATGTATGCCAATGGGGTGCTCTATATCTTGTACCTATTTTGAGCAGTTCAGTTGTTTCCTGCAATGGGTCTTCACAAGGAAGACGGGGTTTCAACAGGTTATGCATTATCTCGATGACTTTTTGTTTCTAGGGGCAGCCGGGGATCCGGAATGTGGTCAGGCTTTGAATGAATTTTGTGTCTTAATGAATCATTTTGGTGTGCCATTGGCACCAGGTAAGACTGTGGGTCCTTCGACTTGCCTCGAGTTTCTGGGGATCGAGCTCGACTCGGAGGAGGGTTGTTTTCGTTTACCAAGAGAAAAAGTGCTAAGGTTCAGGGCATCCCTGGAAACGTGTATTAGTCAGTCTAAGGTTAAGCTGCAGCAATTACAACAATTGGTGGGACAGCTGAATTTTGCCCTGAGAGTAATACCGATGGCCCGCCCCTTTTCCCGCTCGATCGCTCAGGCCATGGTCGGCCTGAAGGAGGGTCACCATCGCACGAGGCTCTCGGCCGAGGTTCGCCAGGACATGCGCATTTGGTTGGCATTTCTGGCGGATTTCAATGGTCGAGTTGTCTGGAACAAACCGGCGGTGTCCTCCGAGGAGCTGGGGCTGTGGACAGATTCGGCAGGGAGCATTGGTTTTGGTGCCATATTTGGCACACAATGGTCGGCTCAAAAATGGCCGTCATGGTGGCATGAGGGTGGGCTGACGAGTAACATTGCTTTTCTTGAACTGTTCCCCATTCTGGTGGCCCTGAAAACTTGGCCTGAGGGGTTTAGAGATCACTCTGTGGTATTCTGGTCTGATAACATGACCGTGGTTGAGTGTATCAATAGCCAGGCGGCACAATGCAAATGGATCTTGAGGCTACTCAAAGAAATTGTCTTGTTGTGTATGCAATTGAATGTCCTATTTAAGGCAAGACATGTGCCGGGGGTGATGAACCAAGCGGCTGATGCGCTTTCTCGTTTCCGTATGCAGGCCTTCTGGGGTTTTCTGCCCACAGCGGACCCGGTGGCGGCACCCTTTCCCGAAGCTCTCTGGTCTCTCGGTGCCCCGAACTACGAAACCTCGTGGGAGAGAGTTTAGCACCCAGGACAAGGAAGGCATATGAAGGGGCGTTCCGTTCCTATTTGGCCTTTTTGGGGACTGCTGGAGGGGAGCTTTGGGGCCAGGAGGAGTGGGTAGTAAATTTCCTGCTGTCTTTACATCAGGCAGGCAAATCTGTGGCTACGGCCCAGAGGCATCGGGCAGCCATTTCCTTTGTGGCGAGGGCTTATGGGATCCAGGACCCGACAGCGTCTTTCGTTGTACAAAAAGCGCTACGTGGGTGGCAACGCCTTGAGGGTCGCAGAGTAGATGAAAGGCGCCCGATAGGTCTGGATAGGCTGGCCCTGTTATTATCTGTACTCCCTTCAACGTGTTCATCCCAGTATGAAACAGTGTTATTCCGAGCCGCTTTTGCGCTGGCATTCCATGGGGCTATGCGGGTAAGCGAACTAGTGGCGAGGAACAAGCGGGATGGGGCGGGGGGACTGTGCCGAGAGCACGTTCAGGTCAGAGGGGAGACAATGTCCATCTCCTTTGTCAGGTCCAAGACCGACCAGGGTGCGATGGGGGACTGCATACTCATACAAAGGATTCCCGGGTCCTCCATGTGCCCGGTAAGTTGCGTAGAGGAATATTTAGCGCAAAGGGTGGCATCATGGGGGGGGGACCTTGTTGAGACACGCTGACACCACCCCACTGACGAGGTTTCAGTTTCAGCGGGTGCTTGCGATGTCAATTTCCGCTGCGGGCTTGAACCCCGGCGAGTTTGGGACCCATTCCTTTCGGATAGGGGCTGCTACAGAGGCTACAGCCAGGGGTCTGAATGTCGAACAAGTTAAACGTGTGGGGCGTTGGTCCTCGAACTGTTATAAAAGGTATGTGCGGTTGCACATGTTGTGAAGCTGTAATGATGTACTCACGCTTCTTGTTTTTGTTTGGTTTTCAGTTGCGCAAGCCTACGAGGCGGGGCGGACTGTGCGGTCGACCCAACACCGGGTCAGCGGTCAGACATCACCGGCTGTGAAAAAGGAGGTGTGGGTCGTGGGCCACTCATACGTGAGGCGGGCCGCGGACGTATTCAAAGCAGGTTACATGATTCACGTGGCTGGGGAATACGGGTACAGTGTGTCCTTCTACGGAAAGGGCGGGCTCTGTATTGACCAGTTTCAATCATTTTTTGAGGGTTTATTAGGGCGGACGAGGTCACCGCCGGCTATAGTCATAGTACATCTTGGGGGCAACGATTTGGTGTCCACTGGTAGACGACTACTTCTTGAGGCTATGCTTTCCACTGTAAGTTGGTTAGCGAGAAGAGTTCCAGGGTGCACAATCGCATGGTCCCATATGATCCCGCGAAAAGTGTGGCGGGGGGCTCTTTCAGTTTCTGCTCTGAATCATTCAGTAAGGAAGATTAATAATAAAGTGAGTCGATTGTTCCGTTCAAGTACACTGCATTCTATTTCGCATGGTTGTATTAAAGGGGACAGTATGTATTTGGGTGATGGTGTTCATTTGTCCCGGGTGGGGAACGAGTTACTCATAGGAGACCTGATAGCTTGGCTGGGGACTTTAAGACATGACCTTTAGGTAGGAGTGTGTGGGGGGTCCGGATAGCCGGTCAACTATCCGGCCTGTGGCGGTAAGGTCATGATCGGTGAGCACTAATTGGAAGATCCCTATGAGTGGGCGTCACCCATTACGGATGGGAGCGCTCGAGGGAGGTGGCCATTGGCCCCTCAACGGGTAGGCGGTCCCTTCTAAGGATGGGACGCCGAAAGGAAAGGAAAGGCGGTCAAGGCCCCTTCCTGGGTAGGAGGGGCTACAGCCCCCTCCTGGGGAATTTCCCGGGGCCAGGATATCTGCGACGGCAGATGTGGTAAGTTGTGTGGGGTTTGGGAGGGGGTCTACGCTACCTTCTAGATACCTCACACGAGTCCTCGGACGACTTTTAAGTGGCGTCGAGTTTATTGGGGCCCCCGTCAAGTCAAGGGAAATTGGTAGTTGCACTTGAGGTACACCTCTGTGCGGTCGCCCCTCACAAGTGAGGGGGATATTTCTGGTTTAGGGATCTTGACACCGGTTACGACCTTGCCGTTGGCCCTTAAACGTTAGGATGTACAATTTCAAAATTTCAAGTTAATGTTTTGTAGGATGTTAGTTCGGCTAGGAGAACCTTTGTATTAGAGAATATGTTAAGGTTAGCCAAACATCGCAATGTGGTAATGAAATTGTACATAATATGAAACTGTTATTTTAATGTTTTAATTTTGTTTCATATTTTAATAAATACGGCCGGGAGGGTCACTCCCTCCCGTCTTCCAAAAGTTCAGAACTGTTTCCGGTTTCCCATCCCTGGGGAGTGTGTTGAGAGGGGGTGGCGGGTATCTCGGCCATATGGAAAGGGGTGACCATTCGGTCCCCCCGAACGTATGGCTGAGTACCACGAGCCCCCCGGGAAGCCATTTTTGGGCGGGAGGCGAGCCTCGGCTGGTATGCCCGAAGCGGCGTAGCCGGGGCGCGTTTTTTCCCGCCCTAGAGTGGGCTGGCCTAGACACTGACGCGGCCGGCCACGCCCTAGGGGCAGGCAGGGGCGGGTTTACGCCCGCCCTGAAGACGGATAAAAGGAGCAACAAGCCAAGAACGCATCCTCTTGTTCCTGTGCTCTGAAGCTGCACCCCCTCGCTGCACGTGAGCTCGAGACGGAACGAAGAGCCAATTTTGACCCACCCACCATCCCCAAAGGACAGCCAGTTGTTTTGAATAAAGTTTTGATGTGGTAATTCTATTTCTTGCAGGTTGTGGTGATTGTCGTGTTATTTTGAGTATGCAATAAAGAATGGTCAGCTACAGTATGTTTTTCAAATAAAGTAATTCTGCACTAGTATTGATCAGTAATCATACGTGAAATGGTTTATGGTTGTTTTGTAATTGAGTGATTTTAGTTAAATTGTCGTATTTTTTGGTCGGGCGGTAAGGTCATGATCGGTGAGCACTAATTGGTAGATCCCTATGAGTGGGCGTCACCCATTACGGATGGGAGCGCTCGAGGGAGGTGGCCATTGGCCCCTCAACGGGTAGGCGGTCCCTTCTAAGGATGGGACGCCGAAAGGAAAGGAAAGGCGGTCAAGGCCCCTTCCTGGGTAGGAGGGGCTACAGCCCCCTCCTGGGGAATTTCCCGGGGCCAGGATATCTGCGACGGCAGATGTGGTAAGTTGTGTGGGGTTTGGGAGGGGGTCTACGCTACCTTCTAGATACCTCACACGAGTCCTCGGACGACCTTTAAGTGGCGTCGAGTTTATTGGGGCCCCCGTCAAGTCAAGGGAAATTGGTAGTTGCACTTGAGGTACACCTCTGTGCGGTCGCCCCTCACAAGTGAGGGGGATATTTCTGGTTTAGGGATCTTGACACCGGTTACGACCTTGCCGTTGGCCCTTAAACGTTAGGATGTACAATTTCAAAATTTCAAGTTAATGTTTTGTAGGATGTTAGTTCGGCTAGGAGAACCTTTGTATTAGAGAATATGTTAAGGTTAGCCAAACATCGCAATGTGGTAATGAAATTGTACATAATATGAAACTGTTATTTTAATGTTTTAATTTTGTTTCATATTTTAATAAATACGGCCGGGAGGGTCACTCCCTCCCGTCTTCCAAAAGTTCAGAACTGTTTCCGGTTTCCCATCCTTGGGGAGTGTGTTGAGAGGGGGTGGCGGGTATCTCGGCCATATTTTCCCAAACAAAGTACCATGATGAGCCAAAGCAAGAGGAAAAATATACCTAGACCAAACCAAAACTCTAACCATGGAGAAATAAGGTAAATTTCCTTGAGTTGATGAAAGAGTTCTGTTGCTTTTTCTTTAAAAGTCTTTTTTATTTCTGGCATCACTTCGGAGTTGCTTTGATCCTCAGAAAAGTTATCGAAGTTGATGAAGTAGCCAGAGGCAGTTCTGTAAATTGTTGGGATTGTTCTTTCAATTTGTCTTTCGGTAGCACATTCTGATGCCACATCATTGTAGACTGGTGTTTCTTGATGAACTGTTTCAATCTGTGTTTCAAGAGGCACGAGTTCCATGGCATTATTGCGTAGTCCCTCTCTGTGCACTGCAGGCTGATCGAATGTGATTAGTCTTTCAGTTTGAACCTCTTGGATTGTTGCAAGTTTGGGTATTCTGTTGTTTCTTGGGAGTCCACTGGGCCTACTGTTGATTATAGGCCACATGCTTGTGGTTTTACCAGGTCGATTGATACAACTCTGTTCTCCTTTTTACCAGCAAGGGGCGGTAGTACTACTGATCTTGTTCCTTTGATTGCTAAGACAGGTACTGCTTTTCTGTAAGAAGGCCCAAATTCCTTCTTCACCGCTATTTTTTCTCTGACTAGATCCCCAATCTTTGGAATCCAGACAGGCCTTGCTGGGGCTGGTGGTGCCTCGTCAGTGGTAGCTGGCTGTTGCTTTAACTTTATGTTGCTTAAGGATTTTCTTGTTTCATTCAAGTCCTGTAAAACAGCCAAACGATCTTTGATGTCAAAGTCTGTTTTCTTTACTTCTACCACTGATACCTGACTATCTAAGTCCTGAATTCGTATTCTAGTTCCGAACAATAGTTCGCATGGGCTGAAACCTTTTAGAGAATTTCTTGGCAAGTTGTTTAGGCTTAACTGGACACTTATTAAATGTTTGACCCACCCAGCACCTGAACCTAATACCTTCGCTGTTATAGATTGCTTTATGTCCGGGTTTTTTCTTTCTACCACACTGTTCCCTTCGGGGTGTGACGGACAAGAATACCGCAAGCCAACGCCCATGCTGGCCATGGCCTCCTTATAAGCTCGAGAGCTGAAAGCAGGACCCTGGTCAGAATGGAACATGGCAATTGCGTATGTGCCGATAAAGACTCGCAGATCTGTGTAGCCCAGTTCAAGAAAAATCTCAAAACCCATCTGTTTAGGAGTGTGACATAAGTTGATTCTTGTTTGTTCTCCTTTGCTCTTTCCCATCGCGCCAGGATACTCCCAAGTTACAAAAAGATTTATACATACATACATCTTTTATAACCGTTCTGGCGTCAGCCGAGCGCTAGGGCCACATCCATATGAATCTCGTACAGGAGTCCACTGCGACCATGATATATTTATAGTTGCCGTCCCTCTGTAGGGGACCACAGTGGTCCAGGTAAACACATGCAAATGGTTTATCTGAGATGAGAAGGGATGTCTGCGCTGGTCGTTTTACTGTTGATACTTTCATTCTTTGGCATATTTTGCATTCTAATACATACTTCTTAGTTTGTATTCTTATGCGAGGCCACCAGTATCTCTGTTTTAATAGTGATATTGTTGCGGAAACGCCAGCGTGTGCAGAAGCAAGCCCTTCGTGTGCCGCTTTGATTAGTCCTAACCTGTGTTCCATGTTTGGAATTACTCTATCCCCCACTCCAGGGATTCGAGCAAAAGGAACATTATTCGTAGCTGTTAAATATAAGTACTTTTCTGGAAAGCCTTTTGGGAGTGTTTTCTTATCATCTTTTACTGACGCACTGACAGCTTGTAAAATGTTGCTGTCTATTTTTGTTTGTGACCGAGTAATCGCAGCTACGGAAGCCGTTTGCACAGCTGCCTTCGTGGCTTCATCAGCCAATGAATTCGCTGCAACATGAACGCCATCACGTTGATGACTCAGAGTGTGTATCACGTGAGTCTTTTGTGGTTCTTTCTGTAAAAGAACTACTTGTTCCCAAAGCATTTTATGCTTGATTGTGCCACCTTTCGCATCTTTGTAACCATTTTCCACCCAATTCTGCAAGTATTCATTATAAGATTGTATGCAATAATAAGAATCGCACACTATTAGTGTGGGGAATTCGCGATCGGTATTTTCTAGCGCCATCTTAAATGCTACTAATTCAGCTCGTTGAGCTGAGCAATCTCCTAGAGATTGTGTTTTAGTGACCATTGGTCTAAATTTTCCTTTGTGCCAACGACCTTTAACAATCGCGCACGCAGCACTGTAAGCTTGTTTGCCCCCAACTGCGGGTTGTGCTGATCCGTCAGTATATATAATACTTCCGTACTCTTCTAGAGGCAGTATTTCAATTGGCAGAGGACATTCATATTCATATTGTAAAAATTCCTGTGTCTTTAAGTTAGGATCAAATTCGTAAACTACAACTGTTGCAGCAAGAGAATTAACCCACTGGATCCATCTCGGATGCAAAGCCTTAGCATTAGGAATGCTTACTTTAGTTACTGCTTCTAAAGCAGGTATAGGTGTAACGATTATTATTCGTTTACCTTGTGCTAGGGCCCTTTCTTTTGCTACAGCAGTCTGAATCGCAGTTAGAATTTTCTCAGTTGAACTGAATTTTATTTCAGCCTTTGTGTACAAATGTGATTTGTAAGCTATTGGTACCTTTTCTCCCTCATTAGAAGTCAGGTACATGAATCCGCATCTTCCTGGGATGACTCGGATTACAAGATGGAGTGTGTTGTCATGTGTGTCTAATTTTGTTTTTGCTAACATGTCTGTTTGCAGTGATCTCAAAATTTCTGTGTGTTTTTGAGACCAATTGATTGGTTTAAAATCAGGTTTAATTAATTTGTAGAGAAGTTTGACCCTCTCAGCATAATTTAGAATGTAAGTTCTACCGAAATTCCGTAAGCCTAGAATCGATTGTAAGTTCTTCAGCGTTTTTGGTGCTTGGAGTACAGCGCACTTCTCTAAGAAGTTGTCCGCTAGGCTTTTTCCTTCACTTGACAATTCGTATCCTAAAAATAATACTGTCAGATGGGCAACTTTAGACTTTTTAAAGTTGAATTTGTAACCCTCTGCTGCGAACCCAAGTATAATGGTGTTCACTCTTTTCAAGTGAGTCTCCAAGTCGTCGTCTGTGAGATAGATATCATCTACGTAAGATAATGCCTCATCATCATATATTTGTAGTAACTCTGTTACTCTGGCTGAGAATAGTCCTGGGCTGTTCTTGAATCCCTGTGGGAGCCTACAGAAATTTTCTGAGACCCCATTACTGAGAAAGCGGTCAAGTATCTGCTTTCTGATGCAATATTTTGACAAAAGAAACCATTAGATATGTCTAATGTTGTTTTATATTTTTTCCTAACTATGTTATTCATTACTGCAGCACTATGCAAATTTTGTAATGCAAAAGTTTTGCAACATGCGTTAAGGTGTCTGCAGTCCAAAACTAGATGATATGAATTGTCTGGTTTAGAGACAGGAAACAAAGGATTGTTCATTTGAGAGGTGCATGTTTCAATCACCCCCTGGTATTCAAGTTGATCTAAAATCTCCCTGACTTGTTTTTTAGCTTCTTGCTTAATGGGATACTGCCTTTGTGCAGTTGGTTGACTTTTTAACTGGATTTTGTGAGGAGGAGAGTCCTCATCCCATCCTACATGATTTTTATATAATGCTGGTGCCTGGGCTACTGCCCATTTCCTTGCAGAAGTATATTTTTTGTGAATCGGAATGTGATTCGAGAAGGCAGGCATAATCATTTCTTCGCCACGAGGGCACTCCCTGACAAACTCTGGGGGCCAATCTTTTTCAGCTAACAGAATGTCATAGCCTTTTGAGAGTTTATCCCAAAATAGACCCCTTATTTTCCTAGTCTTATCACCCTCTATACGCAGTGTTATTTCGTATATCTTATGGGGCTCGCTAACTCTGGTGTCGGCAGTTTCTACTTGAATGTATTCATTCGTGTCCACTGTCTCCAGATGACTCATCAGGATCTTGCGAGCTATGCTGATTTCTGCTGCACTGTCTAGCATTGTCTGTGCCCACTCCCCGTTTTTCAACTGTGTCCTCAGTATTCTCGGCATGTTTGATTACTCTAATACTGGCTACCTTCTTTTTTGGAAATTGAGATTTTTTACTTTGAGCAGGTTCCTTGTCTTTGGACTTGGTGTGCTCTCCTGGGTCTGACCGTCCTCTTCTTTCCAATTTCTGCGAAAAAGATCGAGAGGGACGTGTATCAATACTTTGATATCTATCAGGCTTCTTCAAATTATCCCTATTTCTAAGGATGTATCTTTTCTCAGAGGGCTCCCTCTGGGGAGACTGGTGTTCTCGAGTCGGAGTTCTTTCCCTCCGTCGAGGAGACCTTCCTCTGGACTGGAAAACTTTTTCTTTGGGAGTGGATTGTTTATTTCCATCGCAGTTCTTTTTAGGAGTGTTTGAATTATTTTTAGTAAATAATTTTACTAACTCTCTATATGCCTTTGTTAATTCTCTTATTCTAACTAAGAGTTCTTCACTTGACATTTTATCAATGTCAGGATGTGGTGTGTAGCTGGCTAGAACCGGCCACGTTGCTCCTGGTGTACCTAGTGGACCGAGCCTGGTAATATGATCATTGTGTTTTAGGGCGCCTTTAAACCAGAGCAGGTGCTCTTGGAATTTTAATGGAATTTCAATCTCCTCGAAAGGAGCGTACTCTTCCGGTGGATCCCCTATTTTGTAATAGTGGGACTCGTGTGTTGCAGCGTTTGCCGCTGGAAATTTTATCCATGAATAGAATACCTCTGTCTGCCGATATTCGTGTGCCTCTATCACGAAGACGACTGTGCCACCTTGTGTGGTCAGTCCATTTTCTATAAGTTTTGACGTTATAGATTTTCTTAAATGTGCCGGGATGATTATTGCACCCGGTTCAGTAGTCCCGTCGGGACCCTGCTGAGTCGCATCTACTGCGGCTGCAGCGGTTCCGTTTTCTCCTGGCATTGTATAAATGCAAGGTTTGCAGAGCCGGTCTCCAAGGAGACAAAGATTAGGTGCACAATATTTTGGAACACTGTATCCTTCAACGTTGAATAAACCAGAGCTTTAAATAGGAATCTCTTCCTACTAAGTTCGGGGGATTTTAACCTTTCACCCACTCCAGACGTCTATTGGAGTATTTACGGGAGAAAGGGGTCTGTGTGAAAAATGCACGACTGAGTTACTCTAACGTCTTGCGTTAGTTTTATCGCCTTACCAAACATTGGGCACCATGTAGTGTAGTTCCTATTTTCCCAATAGGCCCTGCGCATTGGAATAACATAAACAGTAGTATGGGCGTAGAAGTGCGGATCTTCCAGGTCTCCACTGACTATGCTAAACTTAATTGGGTTTGTTACCAACTAGCTCAGAGGTCACTGGAAACTTTCTTGACTGAATAGGAAGTGATCAGCTTCCCTGGTACAGACAAGAAGGGATTCAGTTTTCCAACAACCGCATAAACATGACAACTTTGCTCCTTTAGAATAAGAGTCAATCTCTAGAGTCGTGTGAAACAATAGACAGTTATTTTACTCAGTCAGTTTTGTGCAGATTACTTTCACCAAAGTGCAGAGAATAGAGGGACGGGCGTTTTCAATAAAAAGGTATTATTTATTGAACAGTCTTTCTTCTCATACAAGAGAAATGAATTGCCACAATTGCAAGACTAGTTATTATAAAAAGTGCGTTCAGTAAAATGAGGATTGCGAAATAATACTGTAAAAGCATTGATATGGTTTCTTAGCCATACAATGGTTTAAAATGAATAAAACATATATACATTCATTTATACATTAGGCTAACGTACTCAACTGGTGCTTCTAACTACGCCTACCCCAGTGTACCTGACCTAAGCCTAATACTTGGGAGGGAGTAAGTAAGTAGCTTTAGTTCAGTTGGTTTTGCCAAGGTTTGCTTCAAGAATTTTCTCTAAGGGTTTAGTCAACACCATACCTCTGGAATAGAATGTTGAAGGTCCTGTATCTCCTTCCAGGACTCGATATCCCAGTCACTCGCAAGAGTAGGCTGGAAACGCCGGAGCTGGATTTTCTTGGCAAGAGAAAAGACAGCGTCTCTCTCAGCGCGTCGAGCAAGAGGAGGAGGGGCAGCGTCCGTGGGCAGCTTGTATCTGCTGGGCTCTGCAGGGGACAGCTGTTCTGCTCCTATGTTCACCACACCATCGCTATCATCAATGTCATTGAGGCAGCGATAGCATCAGCTTCAGCTTAAGGCAACGTTGATAATATTTATACCTGAAAGGTGCCTTGTTTGACGTAAGTTTTGGGACATAAGACCTCAATAAAGATGTCACTAGGAAGTGATCGTCTCTCAGTGCTCATTAGAGTTCTATTACTAATCAAAACATAGCAAGCGGGGCTTTCCCAGGTTGCTGAGTTTTTATCTTGTTGAAGAACTCGGAGTGTAATCTAGGAATCTTAGATAGTGGCTTCTGCTGTGTCATTTGCTCTAATGAGCTGCAGAGGAAGCGATTCTGAAATGTGGCTCTGATCGTGTGAGGCCAGAGACGAGTTTCTGAAATATCACACTTGAACGTTTATGCCATAATAGGGGAATAAATGGATTATAGCTGTATAGGGGCATAAGGTCACAGTATTGATCGGGGTCCTAGTTTCGAACGCGACAAATAAAGCAAGACAACAGGTAACCACCTAGTCAGCCGGCAGTTGAAAATATGCATCCTCTCTGCATACAAAATATACTCCAGGAATAACATGTTGTTCTTCACTAAGAATTTTAACTGGCCCTCTAAATATTTCAAATGTGTACTCACATCCACTTAATCCCGTGTGCCAAGTTCTAGAGTATGTTCTTTTGTAAATGCACAACTTTCCTTCCAATCATCTGTTTAATTTCAATTGAGGATACACTCTCTTTTCTATGAATTCATCTTCCTCCTTTTTCCGCACATTCTTTAAAACATCTTCCCTTTCTGTTGTTCTATAAAACACGTGAGATCTTCTTTCTTCTAAAGTCAAAATGAATTTCTTTGCTACTAGATTCAGGGAACATGTCAAATTGTTTTAATATGCCCTAACAGTGTCAATGCTAGTAGAGGACCTAAAGAAATTCCAGGCTGTCTCCATCTCCTGAGCTTGTGGGTGGGAGTTCATTCTCCTATGAAGATGAACTTCAGAAAGGATAAGCCAAAGACTTTTCCATATTTACTCTGTCAATCTCGCACAATCTCTCTACAGATTCCTGCTGAGAAATATTCCATACCTCATTGTTTATTCCATAGAAGAAGATCTTTTGAGGTTTCTGGGACCCAGTAAAAAAATCCCTGAGATCAAGGTCATCAGAAAGAAGGTTCAAGTGTTGTTTCACTTTAGAAAGTGTTGAGGTCTTTAGCCAATCTAGGCATAACTTCCCAACACTATATGATGTCACCACCCCTGGGTGCTCTGTTTGTATATAATGTAGGTCAGGCCTGTTGATCTTAAACCCTCCTGAGTTACCTAGGAATCTAGACTTACATTCATTTGTGTCTAGCGCCCAAACCAACCAAGCCTGCTGATCGGACTCTGATGTATTGTGGAGCATGACATCAAATTTATCTTCACTGTACTTTGTGTATTGTTGCCAATGTTCAAAGCGTGCAAATGTGGGAATGCAAGGTATGTTCAAATCTTTTGTCTTAGCTAAACCAAGACATGAAGTCTGTTGCACTATTGTATTTAGAAACATACTTTGATGTGGTATGAGTCATGCTCTAAATAAGGCCTCTTGTCCCTGAATCTGCCAATCTCTTGTTCCCCAGACGGATTTTGTGTCTATTGTGTTTTTCCAAAAGTCAAAACCTTGTATAGACAGTTGGGAAATAAAGGAAGCAGAGTAAATCAGCTTGGTGTTTGTGAGCATATTCTTTTTTGTAGGTGTATGTGCAAGCCTATAGTATAATAATAAGAGGCCAGGTCTGATGTGTCAAAACCCATTGATGTCAAATGGAGTTTCAGCTGCCACTGTGCTGACACTATCAAGTTCTGGTACCCACATTCTCACCCCAAACAGGAGCTCATAGGGTGTATGAATCCCCAGGGATTTCCTTGCCATGTTATTAAGTGCCCTCTGGAACCCGTATAGGTGATTGACCCAACTGCCACCCGAGCCTAGTACCCTAGCTGTTAAGGATTGCTTTAAGTCCCGGTTTTTCCTCTCAGTGACCGAATTTCCCTTGGGATAGTAGGGGGGAGGAGTACCGCATGGCCACACCCAAACGTCCCATGGCTTCTTTATAAGCTCGAGAGCTAAATGCAGGGCCCTGGTTTGGATGTAGTGTGCCAATTACATATGTTCCTCTTAAAGACTCACAAATCCTTTATAACAGTTTGGGTGTCAGCCGAGCGCAGGGGCAAACCCATAGGAATCTAGAGCAGGAATCCACTGCCACCAAAATGAACTTGAAAGCCCTATCAGAGTGTAAGGAGCAGCAGTGATTCAAATAGATATATGCAAGAGGTTTGTCTGAGATCAATAAAGGTGTATGCGGTGGATGTGCTACGGTGGACCCTTTCATCTGCTGACAGATGTCGCATTTGAAGACAAAGTCCTTGATCTGTTTAGTGAGACCTGGCCACCAGTAGCACTGCTTTAGTAATGAAACTGCAGCAGTGATCCCTGCACGAGCTGAACCCAGATCCTCATGTACAGCTAATATCAATCCCAATCTGTGATCAGTGTTTGGTATTACTCTATCCCCCATTCCTGGTATCTGAGCATTCAGAATATTTTGTGCATCTAACTTGTAGGAGTACTTGAGTGGAAAGCCTTTCGGCTGTGCTGAGCTGTTGCGCGTTAATTCAAACAACAGTGGTCCCGTACGTATTCAAATGTAGAACCAATAAATATAGACGGAATCAATTCTATATTTTAGAATGACATGTCCAGCCGGACAGAGGTAATTCGAGTTTTACTCAATACACAATTTTTCTGAATACCATAAAGATACCTTCCACAAAAGCACCGTGTGGTACACAAGCCTGTGCCCAACACTTAGCGGGGTGTTTACAGTTGGTGGAAAGTTAGACAGGTTTTTAAGGCAAAACAAGCGTTGTTCTGTTCAAATACTGATTATACAGAAAATGACAAACAGCACCATTACAACAGTTTAGTAATCAAAATTGTGTATAGGGTGCTTAAGCAAGTCGACGGCGTTTCGGTCCCCCTAAACAATAACGGGGACCATCATCAGGACAAAACATATATTGCCTTTTATCGCTATAACCTCAAAATGCCTGAAAGGAAAAGAAGGAAAAATACATACTTTAAAAACAGAGCACTAATTATTTAGCAAAAGTGACTCTCTGTGCAGTGCGCATTCAGACGTTACCGTGGTGGAGGTGTTTGCAAGGTTTCCACGAGAGGCCAGTGAAGAGGTGGAATTAACTCGGTTGAGTAAGGATTCAATTACACGAAGCCGGAGAGAGCCAAGGCTAGTGGGCGTTCTGAGTTTTGACAACGGGTGTGATGAAGTTTTCGGTACACGAGCTAATACTCGAAGTGGGTTTGGTGATAGCTAGTGCCTAATGCGACGGTTCACATTCAAGGTGGCGATAGGTGGGATGGATTGAATATCGTGCCTATATCGCGAATGGTCGTGGAGTTCGTGAACTCAGTAAGCTTACCGAGGTGACATAAGAATAGTATCTAGTCGTCTTGGAGAGCGAGGTTGCCCGGACCAGCAATTCTATATTGAAAAGTAATTTAAAAGTTACCAGGAGGTTAACATATAAGTGCTACCTAAGCTGCCAGACCCATGGCAGTGTGTGATTCTTACCTAATTAGAATATGGGTTGCCGCGTTACTCAATCGTAACCGGGCGACGCCAGAGTAAGCCTGTGGAAATAAGGACGGATTTAGGAACCTTGGGATTCGGTGTTCCGATAAGGAAAACACCTAATACTTCTAGCTTACTCACCGATATGGACGATCTTGGAATTCTTCACTGGCGTGCTAGTGCAATCAACCCAGGAAGTTTAAAAAGGGGCAGGTGTGCAGTGATTGGCCAAGACAAGTGAGGCTTGAGACATAGAAATAAACGAGGGGTGCATTTTGTGGCGGCCATTTTGAGTGAGTCATATTTACAGTGAAGTTGCATGCAAAGTGACAATTTACCACAGCATTCAACATTGCATTTCACGTAGTATGATTTAAAAAACAGTACAATTCCAAGGGTATTTTTAGAATGAAAGTGGATGCTTGGCTTTTTTCAGAGTCTCTCATACATCACTTTGGTGGAATCAGGTTAGTGCAGTCCATTCATCCTGCAAATTCAAACCAGAGTTCAAACTGTCTGTTTTCAGAATCCATTTTAATTCTTCTCTGTTAAGCATACGAGTCAGGTCGCCTCCTCTGGGTGGTATGATGATTTGTGTAATCACTGTCCATCGGATTTCATTTTCAGTATGCCCTTTCTCCAAAAAATGTTCCACCAAAGGAGAGTTCAATGTTTTGCACCTAATGCGGCTGCAATGTTGGGATATTCGCAGCTTGATTTTTTGTTTTGTCTGGCCAACAGATATAAGATTGCAGGGACAAAAGATTGCATAGATGAGGTTGCAACTATTACAATTGGTAAAGGTGCGCAATTCGTTTTTTACATTTTTAAATACAAATTCTTTTCCATCAATTGAAAAGTCACACACCACACATGAACCACATTTGCTGGTCCGGGCAACCTCGCTCTCCAAGACGACTAGATACTATTCTTATGTCACCTCGGTAAGCTTACTGAGTTCACGAACTCCACGACCATTTGTGATATAGGCACGGTATTCAATCCATCCCACCTATCGCCGCCTTGAATGTGCACCATCGCATTAGGCACTAGCTATCACCAAACCCACTTCGAGTATTAGCTCGTGTACCGAAAACTTCATCACACCCGTTGTCAAAACTCAGAACGCCCACTAGCCTTGGCTCACTCCGGTTTCGTGTAATTGAATCCTTACTCAACCAAGTTAATTCCACCTCTTCACTGGCCTCTCGTGGAAACCTTGCAAACACCTCCACCACGGTAACGTCTGAATGCGCACTGCACAGAGAGTCACTTTTGCTAAATAATTAGTGCTCTGTTTTTAAAGTATGTATTTTTCCTTCTTTTCCTCTCAGGCATTTTGAGGTTTTAGCGATAAAAGGCAATATATGTTTTGTCCTGATGATGGTCCCCGTTATTGTTTAGGGGGACCGAAACGCCGTCGACTTGCTTAAGCACCCTATACACAATTTTGATTACTAAACTGTTGTAATGGTGCTGTTTGTCATTTTCTGTATAATCAGTATTTGAACAGAACAACGCTTGTTTTGCCTTAAAAACCTGTCTAACTTTCCACCAACTGTAAACACCCCGCTAAGTGTTGGGCACAGGCTTGTGTACCACACGGTGCTTTTGTGGAAGGTATCTTTATGGTATTCAGAAAAATTGTTTAGTGAGTAAAACTCGAATGACCTCTGTCCGGCTGGACATGTCATTCTAAAATATAGAATTGATTGCGTCTATATTTATTGGTTCTACATTTGAATACGTACGGGACCACTGTTGTTTGAATGAATATGTTCCCCGAGGTCCCCTGCTGACTAAATTGGGGCCCCTTGTTGTTTTCAATATGTTGCGCGTGGCATTGACAGCTATTATAGTTGTTCCATCTATCCTCGTACTAGAACAAGTGATTGCAGCAACGGCAACAGTACCAACTGTTGCCTTGGCGGCTTCCCCTGCACTTGAATTCCCTTCAACTTGAATGCCAAAACGCTGAAGACTCAATGTATGAATAACACAACCTCGTGGCAGGCCTTCTTTCAGCTTCACCACTTGTTACCTAAGCATCTTGTGCTTGATTGTACAATCTTTGGAATATCAGAACTTATTTTGGCCCCAATAGTGAAGGTATTAATTGTAAGACTGGACACAGTAAAATGAATCACACACAATAAGTGTGGGGAATTTTCGATCCATATGTTGTAGTGCCAGTATCAGAGTTTTTTGTTCTGCCAGCTGTGCTGTACAGTCCCCTAGGGACTGTGTGTGTGTTTTTTCAGGTAGAAACGTTTCATCCTGTATGCGCCCTTTTAAAATTATGCATGCTGCAGAATATTGCTGTTTAGATCCTACAACAGGTTGAGCAGATCCATCGGTATAAATAATACATTCATACAGATCCGGAGGTTATTCTTGTTCGTAGTGCAGGAATGCTAGTGTTTGTAATGTAGCTTCAAATCTGTAATCTACATCTGTAGCAGTGAGCGAATTAGTCAAGTGAATCCATCTTTGAGGTATAACCTTAGCATTCAGGATGCTTTCTTTAGTAATGGCCTCTAGGGTTGGTACTGAGGTAACGGAAATTATGCGTTTTCCCTGAGACAGGGATCTCTCTCTCTTTACAGCTGTCTATACAGCTATGAGAATTTTCTCAGTGGGTTCAAAACACATTTCAGCATTTGTGTATAGATGTGATATGTATGCTATAGGTATCATATCACCTTCAATGAAAGTTATATAGGTGTACGTGGTTAGTACAGCGACTACACAGATCACTGGGTTAGTTGTATTGGCATGTGTGTGTAAATGCTTGGAGCAATGCACATTTTTCTAAAAAATGTGTCACCAGTCGTTTGCCTTCACTTGATAACTCGTATCCCAGAAACAGGACACTGAGGTGGGCTAGTTTTGATTTCTTGAAATTGAATGTGTAGCCCGATAAAGAAAACCCAACTATTATGTTTTGCACTCTAGCCAAATGTTCCGTTAATCAGTTGTTCGTCAGATGAATATCTTCTACATAGGACACTGCCTCCTCAGCAATACTTTGAAGTAACTCTGTTATTCTGGCTGAGAATAGCCCAGGGCTAGTGCTATACCCTTGTGGCAGGCAACAAAATTGCCCTTGAGACCCTAGCACTGAAAATGCGGTCATCTACTTCCAGACGCTAAATTCTGGCAAAAAATAACATTCGAGATGTCTGGTGTTGTTTTGTATTTCTTACGTACAATGTTATTCATCAGTGCTGCACTGTGTGCATTCCGTACTGCAAATATATGTGGAGATGCATTTAAATGTCTGTAATTTAAGACTAAACAATATGAATTGTAGGGTTTCATTATGGGAAACAAAGGATTATTTATAGATGAGGTGCAATTTTCTATTACATCCTGGTATACTCAAGGTGATCTAAGATCTCTCTGACTTGTTTATCTGCTTCATGTTTAATTGGGTACTGTCTCTGCGGTTGAGGAATCGTTTATAATGGGATCTAGTGATGAGGAGACTCATCATCCCACCCGACACGATTGTAGTATAAAGCAGGCGCTAAAGCTGACACCCACTCCTGCTGTATACATTTTTAACTGATTCTGCTATGAGGTCGGAGAAAACAGGTTAAATTACTTCTTCCCCCATTGGGAAATCTATTATGAACTCAGGTGGCCAATCCTTTTTAGCCAAAAGAATGTTGTAACCATGTGTCAGATCCTCCCAAAAGAGACCCTTCCCTTGTCTTTGTATGTCCCCTTTTATCCTACGTATTATTTTGTGTAAACAATGTGGGACACTTACTCTCCCATCAGGTGTTTTCACCGTAATATACTCACTTAGCGCTACTACTTCAAGAAAATCCGTCAGGTTCTGGAGAGCTATTGTGCTTTTGTTGCGCTGTTCAGCATCATCACTGCCCATTCCCCGTTCAGAAGCAATGTCCTCAGCAGCCTGGGCATTTCTGATCTTAATCCGTGCTACTTTTTTATTTTTTAATTGAGGTTTCGTTGATTTTTGTTTATCTTCTTGTTTGATGATGTAGTCTGAAGTGCGATGTAACTTACTTTTGGGCTTGATTCGCTCTTCTGGTCTTTGGTCTGACTGTCCTCTTTCCGAGCGTTTCTCAGATTGATCCTGAAAGGAACGAGAAGAACGTGTATCAGTATCCTGATATCTGTCAGGATGTCTAATGTTATCACGGTTTCTGAAATTGGATTTCTTTTCAGTGCGCTCATGTTGAGGAGACCAACTCTGTGATTGTTGTTTATTTTGTTTATTATTATTTTGTTTATTATCCAATTTCTTTTTGGAAGAATCAGGTGCCTTCAGTCCATCGTTGAATTGACGAACGCCGTGACCTGTACCTGGAGCCCGGGATTCTGATTGCTTCTACCAGCCATTCTTACCTGCTATTCACTCCGGGGACCCGTGGACTCTCTTCACCTTCTTTGCCCGGCCGGGCCCTACCATAGGAGCGTGACCTGATTCTCGTGAGATTCTATGAACGTATACATTCTGACCTGAGGCCTCACACTCGATTCTGAACTGAAGTCTCTTATCCTGACTCGAACAGGAAGCTGCTGTGTTCGCTTCTGTTTTGGACCTTGAGTTCTTACATATTTTTTCAGCTATTTGAATTAGTTTCTCTGTTTCCTCCTGGATGAAGCTGTTTTACTTGAGCTACTGGCCCTCTATCCTGCCTGGATAGTTGCACAGCCATACATGCAGCTCGCTATTCCTGGGGCTCGCTTTAGGTGTCTGCCTTCTCCGATTAACACTTTGATGGAACAGCTATAAACAGAATATATTTGATTTGGGATCCGTGCCACCAACGGAATATTTGTGTATATAATTTGTTGCTGCTTTGCCTTGTTTCTCCCACGTTTGTTGCTGAGTAACAGAGATTTATATTTTTTGTGCCCTGAGGAAGGTGATGGCTACTAGTTGGCCCAGCACCGAAACGTGCATCGGTACCGTGCAAGACAGAGATCATTGGGCAAGAATTTCCTGTTAATACTTATGCACTATTGCCCACTCTACTATTCATTTGTTGGTCTCTGCCTTTCTCCTTTTGTATTGGGTGGTACATATTTATGGTGTCACTGTTGTATGTGAGTAGGTTTGAATGTGTGTAACTAGATGGATGAGAGCATTTGTGTATGTGGTTGGAGCCTGTTTTAAATACGGATACCTCTGTTTGTGAGGATGTAATATTTTCATTGTTTGTAATCGTGGCATTGGCTCTTAAATGGCCTAAAAAGAATTATAACATTCCTTTGGTCTACTGAAAAGTTTTGCAGCACATAATATATTGGTTTTGTGCATGTCTATTTTTGTTTTGTTGATGCATCCTTCAACAAATTAAATTGATTATATTTATTGTACTTCTAATAAAATAAACTTTTCTGTATCATATATTTTTGTGTATCCATATTTTTGTCACATTCTCCCTGTATTTGCACCTAGTTTGGTTCTTGCTATCATTTGTGAGACGTGTTTATGTCCCAACATTATCATTTGGCGGGCGACACCCTTCTCCCTCGCCTGCGAGGGTGGATTCTCTATTTTGCTTGCTTAGAGTTATCCTTTTCAGAATTTCCCTTAACCACTGGTTTCCCAGGTCTGGCTCCCAAATTATGTCTTCCCAGAGAAGCATATGTTTCTGTAATAATCTTAGATAACTCACTCTCCTGTTGTATAGGAGTGAATTCCCTCAGGTGCTGGCATATAGCCATCGCAGCTGCCTCCCCTTTTATGTTACTTAACATAAATGCAGAAACTTGGGCAAAATTGCTTATTAGTTTCATTCCTAAGTCCAGGGCAGGTTCTTCCCCGTACTCATTCTGTATTTGTTTCAGTACATCTGGTATTACAGCTATTGAAGGGTTACCGTGAGTTCTTGTGTAAATGTCAGCAAAGACTGTGCCCCAAGTGGCACAAACTTCTATCGGGGGAGCCATCCCCATTGGCAAGCTAATTGTTGGAATTCTGTGTTTTTCCTATAGGCCAGTATGGGGAAAACCCGCTTCAAGCTGTGCTGTCTTTTGTGTTATCCAGAACAGTACTTGTGTCATGTCTTGTATTTTGATAAAGCAAGAGGGATTGGGTTTGTTTTTCTCCCTTCTTACCTTTCTGCATCTTTGGCATTCTGCCATTTGTTTTCGTTTTTTTTTATTTGGCCTTGAGAGCATTTGGTCACGCTGTGGTGGATTCAGAGAGCGGTCGGTATTTAATCACCGCCCACCTTCCACTCTTCACTTGGGTTCTTTTTCGGTGTTTCCCCCCCTGAAGGACTACGCCTACCGTACTTCCTGGATTTCACGCTGTTCCCTGTTGCTTCGGCCCTTCGTGGGACACGCTTGGTGGAGCCCTTAGATCACACTCCTACTTCGTGGGAAGTAGTTATTTTGTTCTGGTTGGAATCTCTTCTGCATTACATTGGACTTGTTGGCCATATCCTTCATTGGAAGGTAACGGAGCTTGGGATTTCCTGTCTCTCGTTTTCTGGAGTTCCGGGACATGTTGTGTCCTAGTTTCTTTGTTGTGCAGTATTTGGTGCTTTTCACGAAGCATTGTTATGATATCTTTTTTGTAAGGGATCCCTTTTTCTTAGGTTAGGAGGTGAGGGTTTTTTGCCAGTTTTGGTTTTTTCCCCCCTCTAAGGAGCCTCGTAGGAGTGGGTAAAAAAAGGAGGTGGACTTAAAGAAGACCAGTCTAGGATCTACACTATTGGAAATGATTTTGTGGTGTTTTCTTTTGTCTGCTGTCTTTGGACCGTTTTCTGCCTATAACGGGTAAGCCTCATGAACAACACTGCTATTGTGCCTACCTGTTTGATGCTGTGAAAAGTTCTTCAATTTTCATTATTTATGTTAATGGTTCCATTATTTTCTCTTTCCCTTAGCCTCCAGTGCCTACCATGGGTCCCAGCATTATCTAGTGAGGGAAACACAGAATCAGTCATCCACATCTCCTTTCTCTTTTCCCTTGTTCACCCACCTTCTCCCCCTGCACTCTTCTACTTGTGCCTCCTCAATTATTGGACATGAGTGGATAGTGTACTGGGAGAGGAACAGGACATTTTTCGTTCCTGCATTACCTGTTTCACAGGTGAGTGGTGGCGGAACAACTTGCTACCGACTGGTGGGAACCTTTTCCATGATGGCATTCAGTGTTTGAGGGCTAATACCTGTAGTAGCCAATTGAGGTTGTACAGCCTGCACAGGCCTCACAGGTTTAACTAGAAGTGTTCGCTTTATGAATTGTGAAAGATTTCTGTAAATTTGTACTAAACCTTTGTATAGGTTGCACATTTCTGCTGCTTGTAACCTGTGAATGTCGGGGTGAGGTGTATACGAAGCTAAAAGTGGCAAGGTCACTCTTTCTTTACTGAGCGGACCGAGTCTCACGTTTTCTATGGTGTGGGGGAGGGTGCCTTTAAGCCAATTTATATGCTCTTGGAAAGTTAACTGGTCTTCTATGTCCATGTATGGAAAGTATTCATCCAGAGTCTCATCTTCAATGTAAGTGTGAAATAATTTTGTGCGTACATCGGCAGCTGGGAATGTAACCCAAGAATAAAATACCTCTGTCCTGAATGCTTTATGTGCCTCAACTACGAAGCATTTGTTGCCGGGAGGCTATGTTGTAATAATTTCATAGAAACTGCCTGTTTGCAATTTTCTGAAATATTTAGAGTAGCTGCTTGTATCTCAACGTTCTATCCATGTTCAGACATTGTAAAAATTGTGAACGTTTTTTTATGAAAATAAATTTATTTAGTTTGTTTGTACAATATGGGAAAATTCCTTAATCCTTCAAGCTTGATAAAACCTACAGCAAATACATCGGACATACCTACTCAGCTGAGACTGCTCCCTTTTCCCACTACAGATGTCTCGAGTTGGACACCCTTCCTGGAATGTCAGACTGGTGCGTAGAGATTCCTCTGCAGCGGAAGTGCCTTCTCTATCAAACTATCGGAATACCTATTATTTATAATAAAAAGTAGCCTTTGTGATGTGCAGGGTAGATTAGGGATGTTATGAATATTTAGATAGCGCTGTCACCTCATGGATGAAGATAGGACAACTTTTGTACCTAGTGTGTAGAGAGGCCTAGTACATGATGTTCAAGGCATTGTGATTAAGCATGGGCAAATTTTGCGAATCTGGCGTTCGCGAATTTGCGTATTTGCGAACTCGCAATCCGCAAAATCCACGAATTCTCGCGAATTTGCGGATTTTTTTTGTGTTCACAAGGGTTTCTGCTAGTTCGCGAGGGTTTTGTACCAATTCGCAATTGCGAACTTACTTGTCGGCTCGCAACGGTCGCAACTTTGTTGTTTCTACGTCTGGTTCATCATCACAGGTTCACAGCACCCTCTGTTTCACCACTGCCACCCTCTGTTACACCACTGCCACCCTCTGGTACATCACTGCCACCCTCTGAATTATCACTGTAGATTATGGGGGGGAAAAGCAAGCACACTTGCCATGCTTCAACTGACATGAATTAATTTGGGGTTGATTAATGTGTCACTGAATTTAAACTTCCTGTCTGGCACCTGCTTCCTTATCTGTAATTTGCTTTCTGTTGCAGTGTAATTTTTTTCCCCAGGACCTTTGTGGCCTATTTGTAGCTATTCTATGAGCCTGCTGTGAGGGTCAGAGCAGGGTCATAGAATAGTTGCAAGTAGGCAACTGAACTCTGGAGGGGCCCCTCAGGAAGCACTACAGGGAATGGTTACTAATGATGAGTTTGAACTTTTGCACCTGCTGAGTGCTTTCAGTTTTGCAAAACTCGTTTTTCTGCAGAACAGCAACTGTAATGCCCCAAACAAACGTAGGCAACTGAACTCTGGAGGGGCCCCTCAAGAAGCACTACAGGGAATGGTTACTAATGATGAGTGAACTTTTGCACCTGCTGAGTGCTTTCAGTTTTGCAAAACTCATTTTTCTGCAGAACAGCTAGTGTAATGCCCCAAACAAACTTACTTGTGAAAGTTGATTTCTAATCCAAAAGTGATCCAAAGAAAGTCAAAAAGGCCTCAACTCCAAAAAAGTGCAGGCAAATGTCAACCTGAGGAGTTATTCTGATAAAAATCATCCTTTTCAGAAGGTTTATGCTGCTTGCTGGTGGATTTCTTGTGCAGAATTGCAAATTTTGTATTTTCGCGAGTGCGAGATTGTTGCTGCCCGCCGCATCTACATGTTCGCAATTGTGAACTCTCGCGATGCGTTGCCAAACTCCCGCGGGATCCCGCAGCAAGATCCAAAATGGCGCAGCACTCGCAAAATATCGAGAAAAACAACTCGGCAAATGCTGAATGACGGTAAGTGAACGCCGCACGCCGCAATATTGTATCACCAAGCAAAAAAATCCGCTGCGTGCGAATTTGCGGATTTTCGGTAAATTTGCGAGAGTTCGCGGATTGCGAATTTACCGAAAATCCACAAAATCCGCGAGCGGAACGGATTTTCCACCCATGCTTAATTGTGATAATGTTGTGCGAAGCTGGATGTGTAAACAAAGTAGTTACAGAGAAACTAATCCAACATTGTCCGGGATGCAAGTGTGCAAAAGTTCATTGCTAAAATTGTATTTTCTAGACCAATGTAAGGAATGAGTTGCTTCGCTACATGGGTTTAACCCGGGAATATAACAGCCCAAAGCATATCAAGCTCTGGTATGACCAAAAGGCAGTGATGTCATGATAGATGTAATATGTGAGGTCATAAGCAATGCATTGCCGGGGTGCGAGTCATAGTTAGCTCAGGTAACTATAGCTGCTGAATTTCTCTGGTTTTGTATGAGTGAAATGTCAGCATAACTATAATGTCCCTGTAACCTTTATTTTTTGCGTGAATTTCTAAGGTTTTTTAAATTATATTTACTAACTGTAACCCATAACCTTTGCTTTTTTCAGTGAATTTCTAAGGTTTAAAAATTATTTTTTTTCATAACTGTAAACTGTAACCCTTGATAGTGGGTTTTTGAGCACCTGTGTGGGTCTGTGGGTCAGAATAGGTATTTGAAAGGGTGCATGAGCCTCTGAGTGGGTATGTGAGTGGGTATGTGAGTGGGAATGTGAGTTTCTTAGTGGGTGCATGAGTCTGTGAGTGGGTGCATGGCTATGGGAGTGGGTGTGTGAGTGGGTGCATGACTCTGTTTGAGTGGCCCTGTGAGTGGATGTGTCAGGCTTTTCCCCTATTTCACCAATTTCTTTTTTTCTGCCTCGTGTGTTTGATCTGCCATGCCAGTGTGTTTTAAGGCTTTTCCTGATTCCATCAGTTTTCCTCTTCAAAAGTTATGAAGCTTTCTGCAGTCTGCCATCTCCAAATTCCTCTGTAAATAATCTGAAGCCACAAGTGGAAGGTGAAGGCTGCAGACCTTATCGCTGAGTCAGGAAAATTAACTATTTGTCGCCTGCGAAACCAGCTATTGATAGATGCTTCATTGATCATACAATCACGGGTCGTCCATTATGAAAAGCCCTCTTGCTGGACAGGCAGCTGTGGAGCAATGGTGTTGGGAATGTCCATCTCAGCACCATTGCACTCTACACCACTTTATTCTATGCTAATGCACTCTATACCGCACTACTCTACTGTGCATCACTGCACTCTTTGCCACTGCACTCTACACCACTCTGTGCCACTCCATTCTTTGCCACTCTACTCTGCAACACCGCTTTCTATGCCACTACACTCTACTCCAATGCATTATATTCTGTACCACTCCACTCTACTCTGAAACAATCTACTCTACGCCACTGCACTTGGCGCCATTGCACTCAGCACCACTCCACTCCATGCCACTCCACTCTAATTTACTGCACTACATGCCAATGCACTTTACACCACTTTACTCAAAACCAATACATTCTACGCTACTATAGTCTACTCCTCTTTACGCCACTGCATTCTATACCATTGTACCCTACACCACTGCACTCTACACCACTCTACGCCTCTCTATGCCACCAAACTTCATGCCAATGCACTCTACGCCACTCTACTATACACCAGTGCACCCTGACAGACCCTGAACTCTCTGCCACTGAGCTCTATGCCACTACACTCTATCCCACTGTATTCAATTCTGCTCCACTGTACTCTATGCCGCTCTACTGTAAACCACTGCACTCCAAACCAATGCACTAAACACCACTTTACTCAAAACCAATGTACTCTATGCCAATTACTCTGCACCGCTGCACTCTATGCCACTATACTCTGCTCTGCAACACACCACACTATGCCACTGCATGCTAAGCCACTGCACAGTAAGCCACTCTTTTCTACTCTGTACCCCTGTACTCTACACCATTGCTCTATACACCACTCTACTCTGCGCCACACTACTCTGCAAGACTTTACTCTCTGCCACTGAACACACCTCCCTGTAACACTGCTCTCTACGCCACTGCACACTACACCACTCTACACGATTGCACTCTGTCACTGCACTCAACACCACTCTATTCTACTCTGCACCGCTGTACTCAACACCACTGCTCTCTGCACCACTCTACTCTGTGCCACTCTACTCTATTCCACTGCACTCCATGCCTCTGTACTCTACAACAATCTACTCTGCAAGACTGCACTCTCTGCCACAAAAATTAGTGCCACTCTACTCTGCACCACTGCACTTTACACTAAGTAGTCTGCACCTCTGCACTCTACACCACTCTACTCTACTCTACAACACTGTACACCACTGCCCGCTGCACCACTCTATCCTACTCTGCACCACTGTACTCTACGCCACTGCTCTCTGAACCACTCTACTCTGCGGCACACTACTTTGTGCCACTCTACTCTATGCCACTCTACACCACCTTACCCCGCTAGATTGCACTCTTCATCACTGAACACAACACTCTTCACTTCTGCTACACTGCACTTTAAGCCACTGCATGCTACACCACTGCATGCTATGCCACTTTATACCATTGAGATCAGTCACTGCACTCTACACCACTTTATTCTACTTTGTTCAACTGTACTCTATGCCAGTACTCTCTGCGCCACTCTACTCTGTGCCACTCCACTCTATGTGTCACATAATTTTATGCCAATGCACTGTACAACACTCTCCTCTGCAAGACTGTACTTTCTGCCACTGAACACGCCACTCTACTCTGCACCACTGCACTCTGTGCCACTCTATACCACTGCGCCCTGCAGAACTGCACTATACACCACTTTATTCTACTCTGCACCACTGTACTCTGTACCCCTCTATTCTCTACAACTGCACTCTATGTCACTGCACTCTAATCTGCACAGTAAACTCTATGCCACTCTACTTCACTCTACACCAATGCACTATACACCACTACCCTCTGCATCACTCCACACAATTCTGCTGCAATCCACTGCACTCTAAACCACTCTACTCTATACCAATTCACTCTACCCCACAGTACTCTACTATGCACCACTGCACTCTTTGCTGCTGCACGCTACACCACGCCACTCCATTCTTTGCGCATTTACTCTGCAACACTGCACTCTATGCTGCTGCACTCCATTCGGTACCACTCCACACCTGTGCACTCTAAGCCATTCTACTCTGTCACTCTAATCTACTCTACGCCACTCTACTCTACACCACTGAACTCTACCGTGCACCACTCCACTCTACTTTGAAACAATCTACTCTATGCAACTGCATTCTATGCCACAGAACTGTACTCTTCCCCACTCAATGCCTCTCTACTCTGCACCACTGCACTCTGCATCACTGCAAGCTACGCCACTCTACACCATTGCTCTCTACATCACTGCACACCACTGCTCTCTGCACCATTCTACGCTATGCTCTTGGACTCTACACCTCTGCACTCTACCCTACACCACTGCTCCCTGAACCATGGCACTTTACGCCACTTCACTTTACTTTGAAACAATCTCTCTACCCCCCTACACTCTACTCTACACCACTCTACTCTATGCCACTCTACACCACTTTACTCAAAAACAATGCACACACTCTATGCCACTGCACTCTACGCCAATCTAATCTGCACCACTGTACTTTATGCCACTTCACTCTAGGCCACACTACGACAATACACTCTACAATACTCCACTCTATTGCAATCTTCTCCATTAAACTCTACTCCACTCTATGCCACTCTTCAACACTACTACACTCAGCAACACTTTACGCAACTCGCTCTATGCCACTCCATGCCACTTTACTCCACACTATTCTACAACACTACTCCACTCCACTGTATGCCATTCCACACCATGAAACCCTATGCTACTCCACTCTACTCTACAACACTCTATTTCACTCTGTGCAATTCCACTCTCCTACATTACTCTACTCTATGACAATCTATTCTGCTCCACACCACTCTACTCTATGCAACACCCTCTATGCCACTCCACTCTGCTCTACACCACTCCATAATACTCCGTGCCACTCCAATCTATGACACTCTTCACCACTCAACTCTACTCCACTCTACAGTCTCAATTCCATTCCACAACACTCCTTGATACACCACTCAATGCCACTCAACTCTACGCCAGGAAACACCACTCCATAACACTCCACTCTACTCCACTTTACGCCACTCTCTTTTACACCACTAACTTTTAGCCATGCTGAACAGCAGTCACACTGGTGTACAATATGACTAAAACATATTGGCAAAGCCATATTCTCTTGCATTGGCAAAACCTATTGGCTTTGTTAATGCTTGTTGTAGAATGCCATTCAGTTTGGTCTCCAGATCTGCTGCATGCCAGTGCATAACGCAGCATATTTTGAAGGGCCTTCCAAATGTCCCAGGTGTTCAAGATGATGTTCTAGCATATGGCAAATCAGCTCCAAAAACTAGCACCATGCCATAACAGGTGTTAGAATGGCGAACCTAGGAGAAATACTTTTATTTCTCCTCGTTTTTGCTTTTTCCATGTGTGTTGCATTCTACTGCACATATAGAAAGAGCAAAACGCCATTAATGATTGTTTAGGTGCAGGAAGGTGTCCCTTCCTGCATATAAACAATCATTAAATAATAACAATTTGCTACTTCTATGTGTGCTGCATTCTGAGGTATTCGGTTTTGAATGAACAATTCAGTTGAGCCAGAGCGGGGATGCGCCATTTAATGAGCTGAGGAGTCGACGACGTTTCAATCCTTGTGATTTAGGATCATCTTCAGGACGGGGTTGCGTGAGGAGACCGTGCTGTACAGGGAAGGAAAGAGGGGGGTCTAGAGGGGGAGGAACGGAAAGGGGATTGAGGCGGCATGGCAGGGAATAGTGCGTGGGGCAAGCGCAAGTAGGAGGGACGGCGGTGGGGCGGTGGCCAGCGGGAGCGTATGGCAGGGCTGTGGAGGGGATCCTAAGGCTCCACTGTCTTGGTGCCAGAGGACCAAGAACCTGCCGGAGAATCAAGGAAGGCGGTGGAGTGGATCACAGGGCTGTGTTGACCTGATACCCATGTACCCCAAGGGTGACAGAGCGAACGTCCGGATTGAAAGGGGCGAGTCTGGTGCGTGGGGGCACAGCTGGTGAGGGGGGTCAGGGACAAGGACGCAGCACTACACTCAAAGGGAGCTAAGCCAAGGACTCGAGGAGGCGCAAGGCTATGTTAACATACTGCTGGTAGAACAGTGATATGTAGTACAACATGGCACGGGAGCAGCTTGGAATGGGCGGCTCTGCTGTGCAGGAGCCAGGCTGGTGAAGGAGGTCGGGGACAAGGGGCACAATGCTGTATAGGAAGGGGGCCACACAAATGAACCAGGGCGGTGGAGGGTAAAGAGCGAGGGCACGCAGTGGGGCCAAATATAGTGTGAGGGGTAGTGGGGGGAGGGAAACTAAGGTGGTAGCGCGGAGGAGCAGCCGAGCGAGAGTACAGCATGGGAGCTGCGATACATAGTGCAAAATACATGAAGTGGAGAGCGCAACACTGGGGACAAGGAGTCCAGAGGTCCCGTGGTGGAGGCGGCGGAGGGCGGAGCCTCAGATCCGGTGAATTCTGCGTGGAGGGGGAAAAGGTGGCATCGGTCAACTAACCAGGGTGAGGGGCGCTGGCGAAAGGTGCGTGGCTCAGAGGACCATTACCTGGGGAGAACGTTAGAAGTTTACAACCAATGAAGGAGAGTCCGGGCCGGAGGAGTAGTCCCAGAGGGGGTCTAAGTCACGATTGAATCGGCCCTGGCGGAAGAAATAAAGAGCAGGTTGCAGCGGTGAAGATTATGGTATCCCGGGGGACGTGGAAAGCGTGGTGAGGTGAAACTCCTACCTGCGGCTGAGTGAAGCAGCCGGGGTTGGCTAGTCTTCGTCACCAGCGTGTGCGGGAAGCCGTTCGAGAATGAAGCCGGGGGATGGAGCAGCGCATAGGAGATATGGGCGTGGGGAGGGCCGCTGGGGGCATGGCGGGTGTGACGTATCGGGGCGGGCGGAGAGAGGGGCCCGGAGGCAGCGTCAGGAGGCAAAACCCACGCATGTGTGTGAGAGTGACCATGGAAACCATGAAGCTACCGACATCCTGATTGCTGTGGAGCTAAACAGTAGCTTAATGAGAACGTCAATACATACATGAAAAACATGAAAAAACGGGCAATTGAAAGGAAGTCTGGTGAATGAAAAATTACAATAAAAAACATTTTGGAAAACAGATTCGATAAGTCCCCAGAGCAATTAGAAACACTCAAACACAGAGCAATTAGACATTATGACAACATGCTGATTAGGACAATCTGAAGATGTAAACAGGCATGTAATAGAAGGGGTACAATGAGAGGGCCAATAGATGGCTCGAAGGGTGGCACAGTTTAGGGGTTAGGAGCAGAAAAGGCATGTAGTATCGACAGATATCAATTGCCATCTAATAGAGAGGGCTATCATGTTGTGGAGGGTGGAACGGCCTGCAACGACCCATGAATGGAGAAATGGGAGCACAGTCAGAAAACAGAAGCCATGTATGTAGGGGTGTTAGACCGATATGGTGCTGTTCCACTCATCGATGGTGTTGAGGCCCTGGTTCACCGAATTACATAGAGTCATCCATTTACACTCAGCCCAGTTGAGCAGGGTTTTCATGTCTCCTCCTCTGACAGGAAGTGTGGGTTTATCTATCACTTGCCAAGTGATGTCCGTGTCGCTGTGATTCCGTTCCAGGAAATGGCTAACCTATGGAGCAGTGAGGACTTTGCAGTTGATGCGAATTTTGAGTTGGATAATACATTGCTTGACCATTTGAGTAGTCTGTCCAACGTAGATCATATCACAGGGGCAACGGATGACATAGATCACATTTGGAGACCTGCAATTGGTGTGGCTCTTTAGTTTATAGGTTCTGTTGTTGCATTTGAAGTCCTTGGCACAACTCGCCACAACCTGCTCCCATCATTGGATGGTCTTGGGCATCGACACAGCTATAGAACACAGTCGCAAGGAACTCGAGGAAATAGCTGAACTGGAGAAATTAATTCTTGCTGACTCCTCTATCACGGATGCCAAAAGTCTCTTGGATAAAATTGCCACAACAATCTCAACATTTAACACCTTTGAATTAAACAAGAAGATCACGAAAATCCAGAAGGATATTAAATACTACAAGGTAGAACAGACGTACCCCTACCTTAGCGAAGACTTCTATAATACCCCATACATTCCACCAAGAGCACGAAATTGAGGACATTACCGTAACAACCAAAGAATCACGTTTTCAGACTCCTCCAACACCTCGGTTGAAGACTCGGATAAAGGTGAGGGTTCCAGCACATCAGTTGGCACTAACAGACCCCAACCATTGTTACCACCCGTTTTTTCAGGCCCAGGCCGCGGATGCAGCCATCCTCAGACAAGACCAACAAGAAATCGACAATACCAACCTCAATTTGCAGGCGAACGTCAGACCCGCAACCGCTTCTACCAGTGGGGCCCACCACAATGAACACCACGGAGAACCTACCAACCCCACCCACATCCCAAAACACCCTGGATGCTGAAGACCAGGCCATACCCATATTCAATCTCTCTGATCATATACTCACTCATGATGAAACCGCACTTCTCGTCCGTGGATTACGTTTTGTTCCTACTGAACGCACCAACTTCCTAGAACTTCAATCAAATCTGCTTAGGTTTTTTAGACGAATAAGACTCAAACAATTCTTCTCTGACAAACCGGAACCCAGCGAGCCGATGCTACTCTGGTTCCATCGGCCTTCTACATTCAATCCCTCGTCTTGCTCCATGCCTCCTGAAATCTTAGCCTTCGAACGGCTAGTGCTGCGAGACGTCGCAGACCTTAAATCAGAATTTCAATACATACCCTACAATCTACCCCTTGTAGAAAAACAAGCATTACTCACCTTAAAAAAATAACCAGGAAATCATTATCAAACCCCCGGACAAAGGCGGTGGAATTGTAGTCATGGGCTTCCACAAATATGACCAGGAAATCAAACAACAACTCTTGAACCCCACTCATTATCGCCCACTCTCCAAAGAATTAAAATACAACACGTCACCACTGAAGCAAGATTTCTGAATATCATCTCCCAAAAAGAGCACGACTTCCTGAACAATCAGCACCCCAGAACGCCAGTCCTGTACAAACTCCCGAAAATCCATAAAGACAACACCAATCCACCTGGCCACCCAATTGTATCTGGCTGTGGCTCCATCCTAGAGCCCCTGGGCAAATACATCGACGCAGTCATCAAAGAATTCCTCCCCATCACCGATACCTTCATCCGCGATACCATGGATTTAATCAACACCATTGAAGACAGACCATTCAATATAGATACCAACCTGATGGCTGGTTTGGAAATAGAATCAGTGTACACCAATGTCCCGCATGACGAAGACCTCGCAGTTATCAAAACACTTCTGGAAACAGACCGCAACCTACCCCGGGTTCCAACAGAATTCATAATGAACCTCCTGCGAATCATCCTCGAGAACAATTACTTCTTGTATCGCGATACCTTCTACCTACAGGTCAAGGGAGTCTCCATGGGGGCTTGCTTTGCCCCAAATTTTGCGATTCTATTTGTTCATCATATGGAGAAATCACATACTCTCACCACAATCAATCCCTTTTTCAATAATATCATTCTTTTGCGTCGTTATATCGACGAGCTTCTCCCCCTCTGGAATGGCACGATTGACACTCTGAACGCCTTCATGGACTGGCTCAACAACTCACAAAATGAAATGAAATTAAATGAAGGGGTTTTGTAGAGAGCGGCTGCTGCCCGAGGGCGTCCAAGCGCTAAGTAGAGGTAAAAGAACTCTGAGGGACGGGGGGAGAGATCCAGGTGGGGAGCTAATTTCTGAAGAGGAATGTTTTTAGCTCTTTATGGAAGGACGAGAGAATAGGGTTGGACCTTAGTTAGAAGGGAAGGGAGTTCCATAATTTAGCAGCGTTGAGCATGAAGGTCCTGCCTCCTGCTCTGGACCTTTTGACTCTGGGAACTGCAGCAAGGAATGCATTCGTAGATCGAAGTGATTTACCGGGGCAATAGGGGGTAAGAGGTGTGGGGTTAATCTCAGGGCTAGCTCTATGGAAGGCTTGATGCGATATGCACATAGTTTTGAATTTTATTCTATCCCTGACAGGGAGCCAGTGGAGTGACCTAATCCCTGATTTAGCTGATTCTCTGCGAGGGATCTGGAGTAGCGTGCGAGCTGCACAGTTCTGCGTGCGCTGGAGTTTCTGCAGCACGTATTCAGGGGCTCCCAAGTAGAGAGCGTTGTTAAAGTCGAGTCAGGCCTGGATGAGGCCCTGAATAACAACCTGCTTAGCTTCCAAGGGCAGAATCGGCAGGATCTTTCTCAGCATTCGGATAATCCCGAAGCAGGTTGCTGCTGTTTTAGTTGCCTGAGTATTAAAGGTAAGGGTTTTGTCCAGCCAGACTCCCAGACTTTTATTGTCCTCCTTCGGGGATGGAGGTGGGCCCAAACTGGAGGGCCATAGCTGGTCGATGGGGGTGGGAGTAGTGGGGCCGAGGAGCATTATCTCGGTCTTGTCGCCGTTTAGTTTTAATGAGGAAGCTGTCATCCATCTTCTAACATCCTCCATGCAGGCTGCCAGGTTGGATTGGGGGAGCCCGCTGTTCTTCTGTGCCAGAGAGACCACCAGCTGCGTGTCGTCCGCATACGAGATGATCTTGATACCGTATTGTCGGACGACCTCAGCCAGCGGCCTCATGTACACATTGAACAGCGTGGGGCTCAGGGAGGAACCTTGGGGTACCCCGTAGTTTAGAGGTCTGCTAGTGGAGCAGGAGTCACCATCGAAGACCTGAAAGGTCCTTCCGCTCAGAAAGGAACCCAACCAGTCAAGAGCGTCTTCTGAGACTCCCAGATCGACTAGTCGAGACAGCAGGGTTTTATGGCACACCGTATCGAACGCGGCGCTTAGATCGAGGAGGACTACTGCCACTGACCCCCCTCGATCCAAGATCCTCCTGGATTCT
The DNA here is from genome assembly GCF_964263255.1 of Lissotriton vulgaris. NCBI lineage: Eukaryota > Metazoa > Chordata > Amphibia > Caudata > Salamandridae > Lissotriton > Lissotriton vulgaris. The sequence goes on from NW_028247848.1 coordinate 722,990, forward strand.
TCCGTCACGGCTAGAAGAGCCGTTTCTGTGCCGTGTTTAGGACGGAATCCTGTTTGGGTGGAGTCCAGTAGAAGATTCTCCTCAAGGAAATTAGTGAGGTGGAGATTAATGTGCTTCTCCAGAATGTTGCTTGCCCAAGGCAACAGGGAGATTGGACGGTAGTTGTTAGGGTCCGTGGGATTGAGATTGGGTTTCTTAAGTAATGCTCTCACCATTGCCTGTTTCCAGGAGGGGGGAACCACTCCTGTTTGCATGGAGCTATTGAGTAGGTCCATGAGGGTGGGGAGGATGACTTGGTTGGCCATGTTTATCATCTGAGGGGGCGCTGGGTCGAGGGGAGAGCCTGATTTTACCTGATGTGCAAGGGATTTGAGTGGTTCCAGGTCTAGTGGTGGGAATTCATTCAAGGAAACTCGCGGAGGGTGTTCTCTAGCGCTTGGAGGTGGTGGTATGACAGTGATAGTCTCTGGGCTGGGGGCTGCGAAGGATAAATATATTTTATTGATTTTTTGAAAGAAAAATTCAGCCAGCTCGTTGCATCGAGCTATAGGATTGTTGGTTGGGGCTGTGGGAGGGGAGATTTTAGAAAGGCTTTTGACTACTTGGTATATTTCTCTTGGCTTAGATCGAGCTGCCATAATTTTCTCTCTGTAGTAATTAGTTTGAGCTAAGTTTATTTCAAGTTTGTATGCCCTAATAGCTTCCCTATACCTGTTTTTTTCGGTGATGGCGTATCCTAGGCGCCGCTTCCTTTCCAGCTTTCTACATTGTCATTTTAGCTCCCTGAGCTTCTCCTAGTACCAGGGGGCAGTTTCTCGTGATCTTTTAGCCTGGTTTTCCTGGAGGGGAGGATGGAGTCGATGGTGTCCTCGATCCATTTATTAAATGTCCTGCTATCGGGTACAGGGCTCTTGGAAAGAGCGGGTTTGGAAGTGGAAAGGAGGCTCGACCACTGCTCTATCGGGAGTCTCAACCAGTTCCTCATCTTTTGTGAAGTGGGGGAGGGGGGAATGACTTTGCAGGTGGACCAGTTAAGGGGAACCAGAAAGTGATCAGTACATGGGAGGTAAGTAATAGTGCCAACCGTGAGGTTGGGGCAATTGCTAAAAACTGGGTCGAGCAGGTGACCTTTGTTATGAGTGGGGGACCTGATTAATTGTTCTAGTCGAATCGCGGCTAAGTTAGAAACTAGATCGTTAGCGGTGCTGTCAGTGCTGTTGTCAAAGTGAATATTAAAGTCACCCAGCAGCGTGAAGTTGGAAGAAGACATAGCAGATTCGGCCGCTAGCGAGGGTAGTGAGGAGTGGAAGTGATTCAGTGGGCCTGGGGGGCGGTATACAAGTGCCCCTGTTAGACTGTCGTTAGGAGTGAGTTTGAGGCAGAAAGACATGCTTTCGCAGTCTGGGATTGGATCCAGGGTACAATGGCACTGGTATATAGATTTATGGATAATGGCAAGGCCTCCTCCTTTTCCACGTGCGCGGTCCCTACGAGCAATTTGGTAGCCCGGTGGCAGGGCTTGAATCACATCTGGGTCACAGTCTGGGGTTAACCAAGTTTCGGTTAGGAAGATGGCGTCAGGAGACCGCTCATCTAAAAGCAGGAAGATTTCTGCGCTATGTTTTGGCAGAGACCTGCAATTTAGGAGCAGTAGGGTGTAGTTTTGCTGGGCCGGTCTGAGCCGGGCGGTTTGGAGGTTGGTGTTGCAGTGTTGACAATAGGTGGGGAGGTTCAGGGGATGGTGTTGGTGAAGGCAGCTGTCTTCCGTGGGGGTTTAAGCGTAAGGAGGGCAGCATCACTATATTGAGTCCTAAGAGGGGGGCCAGGGGGAGTGGCCCCTGTCCCCGGCCGGACGCGGACGGGCGCAGACGGGCTTGCCTTTGACATGCCTTCGGCGCGCTGGCGGCGCGCCCGCTGCGCGTCCGGGGTAAGCACATTGTTTTAAATGAGGGGAAGGGGGCGTGGCCTGTGGGATTGACGAAAATGGCGGCACAACAACTCCGACCCGCGGCAGCGTTTACATCGGCTGCGCGGGGAATACAGGTACAGGTGGGGGGGAGTGCTCAGGGGGGAATTGCCAGCATATAACACAGTTTTTAGTAAAAGCAGTTTTTAAAATCACACAAGCGTGCTCCCGGCTGTTCGCCTCAAATTCACAAGTGACTGCAAAAACAATGATCTTCCTTTCCTTGCTGTCACCATTCACGCCGAAGATGGCAAACTAGGCACCTGCCTCTACCGCAAACCTACAGAACGAAATACTCTACTCCAATATGGCAGTTATCACCCCCGTGGTCTAAGAGATGGTCTCCCATACGGCCAATTCTTACGCATCAGAAGAAACTGCAAATGGCGTAAAGACTATTTTCATGAAACTACCATCCTCATGAATAAACGAATCAGTAGAGGTTATCCCAAACGCCTCGTAACAAGAGCACAAAAGAGGGCATGGTATTGCCACCTGGATAATCTCCTCACATCCCAACCTAAAAAACCCATGACTAGGATACCATTTGTCTTCAAATTCAGCCCGTGCAGCAACCAAATTTCCCAAATTATCAAAAGGAACTGGGCAGTGTTACGGCCTCACAAACCCTTCCAAGACCCCCCACTCTTCTCCTACCAACGGGGTGATAACCTAGCTTCCCACCTTGTCCACGCCATCACATGGCACGAGAAACCAGCAGATAGACACACCATCACCTCAGCATGGGGATTGGGTCCCATCTTAGGACACTAAAAATGCCAGAACTGCAGTGTATGCGACCTTTCAGTAAATACCAAGGACTAATGCAACAACAGAACCTATAAACTGAAGAGCCACACCAATTACAGGTCTCAAAATGTGATCTATGTCATCTGTTGCCCCTGCGATCTGATCTACGTTGGACAGACTACTCAAATGGTCAAACAACGTATTATCCAACACAAAAGTCGCATCAACTGCAAAGTCCTCACTGCTCCATTGGTTAGCCATTTCCTGGAACAAAATCACAGCGACACTGACATCACTTGGCAAGTGATAGATAAATCCACACTTCCTATCAGAGGAGGAGACATGAAAACCCTGCTCAACAGGGTAGAGTGTAAATGGATGACTCTATGTAATTCGGTGAACCAGGGGCTTAACACCATCGAAGAGTGGAACAGCACCATATCGGTCTAACACACGTACATACATGACTTCTGTTTTCTGACTGTGCTCCCATTCCTCCATTCATGGGTCGTTGCAGGCCGTTCCACCCTCCACGACATGATATCCCTCTGTATTAGATGCCAATTGATATCTGTCGATACTACATGCCTTTTCTGCTCCTAACCCCTAAACTGTGCCACCCTTCGAGCCATCTATTGACCCTCTCCATGTACCCCTTCTGTTACATGCCTGTTTACATCTTCAGATTGTCCTTATCAGCATGTTGTCATCATGTCTAATTGCTCTGTGTTTGAGTGTTTCTAATTGCTCTGCGTACGTATCGAATCCGTTTTCCAAAATGTTTTTTATTGTAATTTTTAATTCACCAGACTTCCTTTCAATTGCCTGTTTTTTCATGTTTTTCATGTATGTATTGATGTTCTCATTCAGCTACTGTTTAGCTCCACAGCAATCAGGATGTCGGTAGCTTCATGGTTTCCATGGTCACTCTCACACACATGCGCAGATTTTGCCTCCTGACGCTGCCTCCCAGCCCCTCTCTCCGCACGCCCCGACACGTCACACCCGCCACGCCCCCAGCGGCCCTCCCCACGCCCATATCTCCTATGCGCTGCTCCAGCCCCCGGCTTAATTCTCGAACTGCTTCCCGCACACGCTGGTGGCGAGGACTAGTCAACCCCCGCTGCTTCACTCAGCCGCAGGTAGGAGTTCCACCTTGCATCGCTTTCCACATCCCTCGGGATACCATAATCTTCACCGCTGCAACCTGCTCTTTATTTCTTCTGCCAGGGCCGATTCAATCGTGACTTAGACCCCCTCCGGGACTACTCCTCCACCCCAGACGCTCCTTCATTGGTTGTAAACTTCTAACGTTCTCTGCAGGTAATGGTCCTCTGAGCCACGAGCCCTTCGCCAGCGCCCCTATCCCTGGTTAGCTGACCAATACCACCTTTTCCCCCTCCACGCAGAATTCACCGGATCCGAGGCTCCGCCCTCTGCCGCCTCCACCACGGGACCTCCGGACTCCTTGTCCCCCATGTTGCGCTCTCCACTTCAGCTCCCATGCTGTACTCTCGCTCGACTGCCCCTCCGCGCTACCACCTTAGTTTCCCGCCCCCGCACTACCCCTCACACTATATTTGGCCCCACTACGCGCCCTCGCTCTTTACCCTCCGCCGCCCTGGTTCATTCGTGTGGCCCCCTTCCTATACAGTGTTGTGCCCCTTGTCCCCGACCTCCTTCACCAGCCTGGCTCCCGCACAGGAGACCCGCCCATTCCAAGCTGCTCCCGCGCCATGTTTCACTACATATCACTGCTCTACCAGCTGTATGTTAACATAGCCTTGCGGCTCCTCGAGTCCTTGGCTTAGCTCCCTTTGAGTGTAGCACTGCATCCTTGTCCCCGACCCCACTCACCAGCTGTGCCCCCACGCGCCAGACTCGCCCCTTTCAGATCGGTCACGCGCTCTGTCACTACTGGGGTACATGGGTATCAGGTCAGCCCAGCCCTGTGATCCACTGCACCGCCTTCCTTGATTCTCCAGTAGGTTCTTGGTCCTCTGGCACCTAGACAGTGGAGCCTTAGGATGCCCTCCACAGCCCTGCCACACACTCCTGCTGGCCACCGCCGTCCCTCCTACTTGCGCTTGCCCCACGCACTATTCCCTGCCAATTCCCCTCTTCCCCCTTTCCGTTCCTCCCCCTCTGGACCCCCCTCTTTCCTTCCCCTTCCAGCACCGGTCTCCTCACGCAACCCCGTCTTGAAGATGATCCTGAATCACAAGGATCAAAACGTCGTCGACTCCTCAGCTCATTAAATTGCGCATCCCCGCTCTGGCTCAACTGAATTGTTCATTCAAAACAGAATACCTCTGTATTGTTATATGAGCCTTGCCGTCGTCTTGATTCACTGTATATATTTGCACACTTGCACTTCACGCGCCGTTCCAGCTGATCACAATTGTCACTTGTGTCGCTATCAGTATGTCACCGTCAAATACCATGCACCAAGTCCAATTTGGGTTTGCCATTTAATTTGTACAGTGCTCCTTTTCCTTTTTCTTTTCAATTATATGATGCTTAACGCACATTCCTAAACCAATTTGAGTCTTCTTATTTCCGTTCATGTAATGCTTTCTGTATACCAATTTAATTGTCTAAAGAATAATACCAGTTGGGTCCTTGTTTATATTTGACACATTTCCTACCCTGACCTTAACCTGGTATAAGGATCATGCTCCTGTAGCTATTTACAACAACGCTTTGGCACTAGGCAGGTAATTTTAGAGCAACGCTAGGGAAAACACAGGGGTGCGTTGTATTGTTGTAAATACGGTACATCCCTGCGTTTTAGAAATGTCAGAGCAGGGCGCGGACAAATTTGGCGCAGCACTGCGCTCCAACAGTTCTTTGTAAATATGCCCCAGTGTGTGTTGTGTTGAAGAAGAGGGCACAGTTTAATGGAGTCCTGAGTGTTGTAATGTTTTTTCTGGGAAACATTAACATCTGTAGGCACACCATTATGTCCATGTATGCCAGTGCATGGGGACCAAGAAACTGTGTTGCCTCAAATAGTAGATGGGAAGTAGTGTGCAGTGGCACTTGGTTTAAGCTGCTTTGAGACGATCTAAGCGTAAATACTCTATTACTGTAAGGATAAATAATAAACACTTAACTTAACTTTGCCTTTTTGTTCCAAAAGGAGCAGACCGCACCATTCCTCATTGGCTTTTGGGTCTATAATGATATAACTTTAAAGTGGAGTACAATATAGGTTCTTGTAAATTTGTTGCTGTTTATCCAGGATGAAACTTGAGGATTGTGATGAAGAGGATGATCAGTTGGTGGAATAGACTTGTCTCAGTAAGTCACATCTAGTTAGACAGAAACATTCACCAATATGTCTGCCCCCAGCCTCCATTTATGCCACTTAGATCATACTCCTTCCCAACATTAGGTAGCAACCAGCTGGAGATGGTCACCCAGGACCCTAGCTTGGTAGGTTAGCCCACAAAATGCCAGGCAGTGTTCAGTAGTCTGTTTTTGTGGAGTTGTGGATGTTTAATGTATTGTGATGTAGGATTATTTTTAACAGGTGAGTCTTTAATGGTTTCCCACATTGGAGAAGCATTGGGGTGGTCCTTATGAATACGAGGATGTTGTTTCAGATCCTGGGTGCATACCTGGAAAGGTTTTTCTCTTATTTACAGTTCGTAGTCTGCATTCTGATAGTGTCCTTGCTGAAATGTGCTAAGAACCACCTGAAATGGTGAGGTTGTATACAAGGTAAGTGGGGATGCTGGTTGTGATAGCTTTGTAAATGATGCAGCTGGTTTTGATGATGGTGCGGGCCTGCAAGGGGAGTCAATGGAGTTTTATCACAATAGGGTGATATGTCTTCAGGCCCTGGATGGGATGTCTGCAGCATGTGGGGTGCCCTTAAATGGTACCAGTGTGGACTCCGGGATACCATGGAGCAGCGCATTTCCACCATCTAGATGCAGGAGGGCAAGGGCTTGAACAACAGCTCTAAAGTCACTTTGTGGAAGAAAGATTCACTTTCTTTTTTAGAGTGCAAGTACCAGGTTATCTTTGTTGTTATGTAATGTATTTCTTTGAGGGTTGGTGTCCATGGTGGATGCAGGTTACTTGTATTCAGGGAACGTTTGGGTTTGTAACAATCAAGGTTCATGTCATTAAGCCAGGTTTGTAATGTTTTTTGCTTGTTTTTTTTAGAAAATAACTGGAATTCTGACATGATTGGGTGGGGCTTCGGGTAGGCGTGGGACATTTTGTGCAGGAAGTTTTTGAGGCATTGGATGTCTGAAGTAGAGGAGACTTTTAAGTGGGTTGAGTATGTCGGCAAGATTTGTGGCCGGCATGAGAGATGAAGCAAGCTTGGGATTCTTGATGTTCCATTTTTCAGTGGTGTGGGGAATAGATGGGTCTGGAAGAGGGAGGGTTGATGTAGACTATGATTGTCTTGAAAAACATTCTGGTACTATGGATTTGGTGGGACACCAGATATGTTACTTCCTGTGCAGATAAATGCTGGGAAATGCAGTAATGTCACTTCCTGTGTGGATGGATTTATTTATTTATAAAGCGCCGGAATCGACCCCCGAAGGGGTAGCTCTGCACTCCTGGATGGGCATCAGGTGAAAAAGCTGCGTGATAAGAATCCAAAGCAAAAAAAGAAAGGTCTTGAGCTGTTTCCTAATATGAAGATAATCAGTACACTGTCTTAACAGCAAAGGGAGCTTATTCCAATGGTAACGACCGAGATAAAAAAGGGCCTTCCCGCCTTGTCTGGCTCTTTTGATTTTGGGTACCTCTAATTAGGATTTGGATCCTGAGCGGAGAGGCCTCCGAGGGGCATACGGAATGAATTTGTCAACAAGGTAGGCAGGACCGGACTTAGACAGGGCCTTGAATATTGTACAGCAGACTTTGAACTGCACTCGCTCCCATATGTGGAGCCAGTGAAGCTGCTAAAACAAGGGCCGGGAAGTGGTTCTTAAGGGAGCATTGAGAATCAGGCGAGCCGCCCTGTTTTGAACCACCTGTACTGTATCAAGGGCGGCCTCATTTGCAGAGACCAACAAACCATTACAATAATCCAGGCAACTTAAAATAAGTGCCTGGATCAGTGTTTTCTGGGTGGAGTCCGGGAGCAAGAGAAGAATGCGGCACAACAGACCCAGCACATGAAAACAGGAGCCAGCTGTCTGAGCAGTGTGCTTCTTCATGGTAAGAGCCTGTTCTAGGCGAACACCTAGGTTTTTAACGCAGTATTTCAGAACAGGAGGAGTACCCAAGTCTGTTGGCCACCAGTTGGGGGTCCACAGTAGTTGGGCCTCACTAAAAAGCATGATCTCCGTATTTCCTACATTGCACTGTACAAAATTGCTCCTCATCCATTGCGAAATACTTCTCATTCCTGAAGAGAAGGTAGCCTGAACTTCAGAGGTAAACTTTGCAAAAGGAAAGAGCAGCTGAGTATCATTGGCATAGGAGATGGGGGTAAACCCACAACTACTTAACAGAATGGCCAAGGGGGCCACATAGATATTAAACAGCGTTGGGCTCAAACAAGAGCCCTGTGGCACTCTTTTGGTCAGTTCCGTTACTGCAGAACGATAAGGGCCCAGATTGATCGTCTGCGACCGAGCGGATAGAAAACTCTTCAACCATTGATGGGCCTCATCTCCAAGGCCTATCTCCTCCAATCTCCTGAGCAATACTTGACGGGAAATTGTGTCGAATGCGGCAGATAAGTCCAACAGCACCAGAATCGTGGAGTGGCCTCTATCTAGGGTCATCCTAATGTTGTCGGTGACCGCTAGTAGGGCAGATTCTGTGCTGTACTTAGGCCGAAAACCTGAATGAGAAGGATCAAGGCTACCGGTCTATTCGACATGCTTGGAGAGATGAGTGTTTATATGTTTCTCCAGTATCTTGCTCAGGAAAGGAAGGAGAGAGATAGGACGAAGATTAGAGAGCTCAGTCAATGGAGCATTGGTGTTCTTGCGGATAGGCATGACCTGTGGAACACAGCCCTCTCTCAGGGAAAGATTGAGAAGGTAGGCAATGGAGGGTGACAGGTGACAAGCAAGGGAAGCCGTGATCTTTGCCGGGATGTTGTCTAGAGGTGACCCTGAATTTGACGGTACGTATTAGTAATTCTACCTCTTCCTGCATGACTGGGGGAAAACTGCTCAGCAATTGAGTGGCTGTTTGCAGAGATGTATTGGGAGGCATGATGGTTGCAAGCTGCCTTCCCGACACATCTATTTTATCGTAGATGAGCTCCATTTTTTGTGTGAAGATGGTCCCAATGTCATCACACAGTTTTTGTGTAGGAGCCTCTAGATTTTCACATTTTTTGGGGTTTATACTGGACTGTAGGACACGGTATAGCACTTTAGGATCATTTTGGGCCTGATCTAATTGAAGTGCTATATAGGCTTTTCGAGCTGCTCTAATTTTCCCATGATAATCGGCCTGCGAAGCATAGAACCTGTCTCTGTCTTCCTTATCATGAGTGAGACGCCACCTCTTTTCGTGTTTCCTGCAAATTAGTTTTTGGGCACAAAGGAGAGGGGAATACCACGCATTCTGAGTGCGCTTAGTAATACTGGGCATGGATTTCAGAGGCGCTAGCTGATCAATAGCACTGGAAACTGCCAGATTATACCTGGCGAGAGCCTCCTCTATGTTTTCTGATTCTGAGAACGGAGGTTCTACAAAGGAAGCTTGGAAGCCCTCCAAGGTAACTCGCTTCCATTGCCTCCGAAAGTAATGCATAACAGGATTAGTGTTAGCTGTCTTCCTAGGGACCTGGATGGGAAATTCAACTGACGCATGGTCAGTCCACAATAAAGGCTGCGGGGGTGCACAGGAGACATTGGGAGAGTTAGAGAAAACAATGTCCAAGGTATGACCAGATTAATGCGTTGGTCCATCATTACGCTTAGTGAGACCTAGTGTAGCAAGATCCATCAACAGAGTCGCAGCATCCGCATTGGAAGCACTCTCACTGTGTATATTAAAGTCACCCAGCAGCAAAAAATTGTTGCTCGCGATCACATGAGGAGCGATTAGCTTGGTCAATTGAAGAGAAAATCTGGTTAAAGGACCAGGGGGTCGATAAACAAGAACCCCCTTCCAGCTTAAATGGGATGAAAGATCTATACGAAACACCATAACTTCCATTATAGAGTCACTGCGTTGTTCGAGCATGGTGACCTTAATGCTGTCTCTATATACTATGGCAATTCCAACCCCATTTTGTTTTGTCTGTCGGACAAGCCTGTAACCTTCAGGCAATGTGAAGGTGATGGAAGGAACAGAGTGGGGCTTCAACCAAGTTTCGGTCAAAAATCCAAAGTCGGGCTGCCCTGAAGAGAGGAGATCCCAAACTTCGGCTGAATGCTTGGGAAGAGACCTTACATTACATAGTAAACTACTCCACACTCACTTGGGGGTAAAAGGCCTCTTGCCTCTATTAGTTGTAGGAAGTCCAGTGGTAGAACACTCCGACACTTCAAATTGGGGAGCATAGAACTGAGAGCTAGCATGGGCATGGGTGGTAAATGCCTTTCCACTAAAAGAGCCCTGGTACCGGCAGGTGGAACATGAAAACGGGCCCTCAAAAGTGGGCCAGGAGTCAGACCGGGCAGCAAGGCAAGGATTGGGTCTCATCCCTAAAATCTCCTTAGCGGTGTATTCTAATCTCCGTGGTGGATCAGGGTCTAAAGTAAAAAGACCAGGGTTCCTGGCTCCTGGCGACTCCCAGGCCCGGACGGGCACAGACGAGCTTGCCATAGGCGCGCCCACTGCGCACGTCCACTGCGCTGTGCGGAGAACATCCGGTTTTATAGAGAGGGCTGGCTACTAGAGCGTCAACCTCCCTCAATGCCGGAAATGAGCTCTGCCTCCCTCCACTCAAACGAGCTAGCCTCGCGGTAGACTGGAGAGTGGTGCTGTTAATCAGAAGTGCGGGTAAGAGTACAATTTTACTTTAAAAATAATGGCCAGAATAATGCAGCATAAATAAAACCAAACATTACCAAGTAGCAGTAGCAGTATCTTTCGCCATTATCAGTTCTGGGCAATTAAGTGTTTTTGCTTCACTTCTTTTAAGGATGGCTTTGGCTGGAAGCCAGTGATGTGACTACCTGTGCAGATGGTTGATGGCAAATAAAGCCCTCTTACCTGGCTTCTTTTTTTTTTACAAAACATGGTTTTGGTGGGAAACCAATGATGGCACTCTACAACTACCCTAGTCAACTCAAAGCTTTCTCCTTTTGTTCGTCAAGCACTGTGCTGCATCCTGCAAAATGCATTGAAGCCCATCCTTCATAGCTAAACCCTTCAAAGTTGGGGCTCCACACACTAGAGGATTTCACACCTGGGTAGTCCAGATGGACTAAACATTTAAAGAGACCACTTCCTTGGTTCTTATAGCGACAAACTTTTTTTGTTTTGGCTTTGGAACCCATTTGAACAGTCTAAACCTATTAAATTTCAAACACAAACTTTTGCTTCAATTCCAAGTGAAAGGCTAGGATTTAAAATGAAACTATGAAATAAATGTATTCGGTACATTGCTCTCATGACTTCAATGAAGTAAGATTTTCCAATAGTGAAGCCCATATTATTCGACATACAAAAACAAAATATTGTACCTTTACTGAAGAAATGTACTCAAACCTGCTCACAAAATCTCAAATGAGAAAAAAAAGTGAATTAGATTTAAATTTAGATAAGCACTTTGGAAAAGGAAAGGATGGCCTCAGATACTTCCATGGGATATCCTTAGGAAACGCACACCTCTGATTTATCACACTGCCCTCTGGATGTCCTCTGTTTCACAAAGTGACCTTTTTTGTTCTACGAATATTGACTTCAAATGTAAGCCACATTCCTACTTCATTAACAAGAGTTCATGTTTTATTTGGTGGCTAGCTCACACATTGTGGTTCTTATTGATGGATTGATAATATGCATCTTTTACTTGAAATTCTTTTGTGCTCTGGTATTCCTTCTGCCACGAAATTAAAGACTGTGGGCCTCATTTACAATATTTTGACGCACTGCAGCACAGCAAGCCTTCCTACTGCTCTGCATCAAAATAAAAGGACAGGAATGCGCCATATCTACAAGATATGGCGCATTCTCGTCCTTCTCCTCCGCACTGGCGCACAAATAGTGGCTGTGCGACAGCGCAGACACCCTTGCGTCATTTTGCAAGGGTGCAAGCCCTGAGGTGCTGATTGTTTTTGTGCAGGAAGGCACACCTTCTGGCACAAAAACAATCATATAAGGCATTTTCCGCTTTCTATGCGGGCTGCAGAATGCAGTTCGCATAGAAAGAGGAAACAACGAGGAGAAATAAATGGATTTCTTCTCGTTGCGCCTCCTAGGTTCTGACTCATTCCCAAGTTTACAAAATGTTGTAAATCTGGGAATGCGTTATGTTCCATGGATGTTGCGTGCGAACACCCCAAGCAACACTCATGGAACGCCTCTTTCACACAGAGTCATGTGTGAAAGGGGAACATATTTACAAGGCCATGAAAAGTCATGCAGGGTGACTTTATAAGGCCTTGTAAATATGGGAAAGCCCATTGCGCCGTCGGTGGTCAATAATAGTGACGCACCAGCGGTGAAATGGGCTTGTAAATAAGCCCCTTCGGTCCTCATTTACAATATTTTGACGCATGACAGCTCAGCAAGTCTTCCTGCTGCACTGTTGTGCGTCAAAGTAAAAGGGCAGGAATGTGTCGTATCTACAAGATACAGCACATTCCTGAACTTTTCTCCTGCGACACCTCACAAACAGCATCATAGACAACCTTGCGTCATTTTGCAAGAGTGCCTGCGCTATCTATGTGTGCTGCAGAATGCCTCTGGAGGCATAGGATTATGACACATTCCCAGGTTTACAAAATGTTGTAAATCTTGGAATGCGCCAAGTTCCATGGATGTTGCGTGGGAACATCCACAGCAACACCCATGGAACGACCCTTTCGCGCAGAGTTATGCATAAAAGAGAAACATATTTACAAGGCCGTGAAAAGTCATGCAGTGTGACTTTATATGGCCCTGTAAATATGGGGAAGCCCATTGCACTACCGATGCAATGGGCTTGTAAATAGGCCACTAAATGTGCTCAATGTGAGGATTCCTCCTCACATAGCGCCACAATCCTTCAGTGACTTTTCTCAGCACCTGATGCATACACCTGGTGCTGGTGGGACAGCCCTATCTGCTCACTGCAGCCTTTTGAAAAGGAGGTGGGGGCACAAAAACAAAGCAGGGGGTTGAAAGGCTCACTTGCTGGAAGAACACCACAAATGACAGGCTCCTCTAGAGGGTAAGCACTGCAAATGGTTTTGAATGCAAGAGGCATTTGGGATAGATGCTTTGGTTCAGCTCCTGTCAGGGTAGCCACCAAGGTATGTATGATTTTGCAACCAGTTGATATCATAACAACAAACTCAGCACATCATGGTCTCAGAAAAAACTAATACAACTGCTTGGTCAGACTGGGGGTAACTGAGCGGTCCAACAGAAGAAATCATCTAAACAACCTATGCTGAATTTTTTGTTCCAAAATATGCTGCTGATAGAGCGCAAATTGCTCTGGCGATTGTAGGGGTGCATCATAATCATGGATAGCCCGCACCCGCATATAATCTTTTATTGTGTTAACATTTGTGTTATTCGAATGTGTACTGAAATAACGTGTAAAGTGAAGTGATAGACATAGTCTTATACCATAGAGAAATTGAAGAATTCTACATGTGATTAATGAACATTATAATTGATATGCTTATGTAACACATTGATTTAAACATGCTCAATATCAATAATTATGTATACATCTGCTTTATGACTTTATGTGCGGCTTCTTATGTTGGCCGAATTCTGTAGGCCTAACATGTATTTCTCCCTGAGCGATCTCTAGTTGGGTTTGTAAGTAGAATTCATGCATATGCAGAATTTGTTCTTTCTCACGTTTTCTGTTGCAGGTGGAGAAACACATTTTATGTTAGTTAGAATAATGTCTTTGTTTTAGGAGTTCGGCTTAAGGAGTAGAAGATACATTGAACGGCAATGCTGATAAGGTGGGATGGTGTTCTTTCTCACCGAGAGAGCCTGGGATTCAAGGTCGAGTCAAGGCCTGGGAGCATTGTTGCTGCATGGAAAGTTACCTATGAGGAGGTGACTTGCGTGGATGGGGTGATACCACACTGCCTCTTGGGAGTTGCTTTTGATTCTTGTATTGAAGTTAGAGACCGAGTCCGGGGACTTCTGCCATGCCTTGAGAGAGAGAGCATCTTAGAACAAACTCTGTATCTTCATGCTACTTAACACATTCAAGTGAATGGTCTACTTAGGAAGCCTTCACATGCTGACACCTTTTTCAATCCGTCCTCTGGGGAATGTTAGGTAGGGATGTCACGTTAGTGGTAGTGTAGGGATAGAATAATGATCTTTACCTACAAACCTCCAACGAGGGGTACTCTGGATGTTGGGGCAATTATATTTTGTATCCTGATTCTCGAATTGATCATCCCATGTGTGCAACATCGTCTTAACTTTAACCGTACGTTTGACTTTGTATTAGTTCCAATGCTTTGTATGTCCAGCTGTTCTTGACTTTGTAATAAACTAAAGTGTTTTGGGAGTCTGTGATTCAACAAAGTCATGGTTAATTGGAACGGTAATGTGTAATTGGCTAACAATAATTTTCTCCCCTCCACACTTCCAAGCAGACAAAAAGAGTCATCGGCCAGAGGTTCCAGAGTAAGTCTAGAATGCTGAACCCGGCACCTTCACTCCCAAAGTGATATCAAAATGCTGTCTTTAAACTCGTACAATCTATAGGTGGAGGCTTTCTCATATATTTAAATGCATTAATCAGTAGGAGGTGCATCTTACATTTCAAATTTTATTTAATCTGAAACATGGCAGAAGTGCAGATGAGATGCAGATGGGGTGCTATAATTTCCAACATGCTACGTAAGGTATAAGGTCCTAGGATGTTGCTGCATTTTAAGAGAATCCTGGAAAACCAGCTAGTGCCAAAGGTTGTGGACAATCTGGGCATGTACTGCAATGAGCTCACGACTCTCAAGAATATTTGTAGGGCCCATCAGGTGAGGCTTCTCTGAAGGTGTGACCTCCATCCCATCCCCAGGTTAGCTCATTTCTTACAATTGCATCCCTTTACTCATTAGACATTCTGATTGTCAACCAGCTTTATCAGGAAATCTAGTCTGAAAATGCAGGGTATGTTTAAGCTATTTAGTCATTTTTTGTTATTTTTGTATTTTTTATATATTTCTAACATATCTCGTGGACAATGTATGCCTCTGATTAATAGTATTGAACACACAAGATGATGAGCGGAATGCTTGCAAATAGTGCAAACCACTGGCAATCACTCTGAGAAGCATTACAAGCCATTGTTTTCTGCCACTGTGCCACTCTAGACAGAGGCTAGCGTTATGCAGATCAGTACGGAGCCTGTACATCTTGGGAACAGTACATCCTGAAGCGACAAATGAGCCCACATCTATCCAGAAAGAAGCACAAGCATGCCAGCCCAGTTTCCAACCTGATTAGGTCTCGTCAGTGAGTATAGCATGGATCCTGTGGCACAGCGAGCAAAGGACCCACATCCTAGTATACCCTTAGCCACTTATGGCGTGACATCACAGATACAAAATGTGGTGGGAGGAATGTTTTCAAATAGTCTAAATCTAGTTCTTTGTTTGAGGCAATTGAACAGTAACATCACAAGCTCAACTGCTGACACCATATGCAATAATTATATGTAGGAGACATGCATCGTAAAACAGTAATATCCAGTTATAAGAATAACAAATCCTGTTCAAATACTGAGGGTAAGCAGGTTTTGACAGACATTATTACAGAAAAGTGTACCATATAAACATTACATCACAAATATGGAACCCAGCTATGTTCAGAAGGGTGACCCTCCACTGGAGAAAACGAAAGTTTTCTTGTGAAACCTTCACCCACCACGGTAACCCCTTGGTAGCATGCTTCATCTTCGGGTCCACCACGTTCCGCTGCGGGACGAGGCATGCTGCAACCTACTAACTACGCTGGAGCACTTTTTCTGACTCTATAAAGATAAAAAAGATGTTGAAAAAGTAAAAGGGGGGGGGGGTTGTGTGTTGGGTGAAGTGAAAGAAATACCTGGCTAGTGGGTATGGCCTATTTAATCTAACCCCTAGTTGGTATGCTTAAAAAGGGGAAAGTAGGAGAGGAGGAATTTAGGGCCAGATGTAGGTAAATCTCATTTACCGATTCTTAAATACCGAATTTTACCGATTCGGTATTCATGAATCGGTAAATGAGATGTAGGTAAAAAATCGGTATTTTTTACCGATTCGGTAAAATTCGGAATCGGACTTTCGGAATTTACCGAATCAGTATTTACCGAATCGGTATTTCCCATTCATTCCTATGGGCCCATACCGAATCGGAAAGCAAGCAAAAGTGAAACTTAAGAAAACAGCCAATCAGGTGCTACCACCCTCCCCGTCCCTATCAGGAAGTGGCTACCCAGGCAGCTGCAACTAATTAGAAGGTTCTGGAGAGGCAGTCTGAGCTGAGAAGAGTCACAGAGCAGCAGAGAGAGTTTTTTTGAAACTTTACCAACTGAAAAATGGCAAGCAGCAGTGAAAGCCAGAAGGCAGAAAGAAAGAGGAAAATAAAGTTCAGCAGCATGGAGCTGCAGGTACTTGTGGAGGAGGTAGTGAGGGTGCACAACAAACTTTTTGGCAGGCACTCCCTCACTATTCCAGAGTCTGCCAAAAGAAAAATCTGGCTGGCAATTGCTGAAAAAGTGAATGCAGTGGGAGTCGCAACCAGGAATACTGAGGATCTCAAAAAAAGATTCTATGACCTCAGGAGCTTCACAAAGAAAAAAATGGCTGATATCCACTAGCAGGCAGGCCTAACTGGTGGATGCAGGAACACAGCGCCCCCCCTGACTGATCTGGAGGAGTTGGTGGCCTCAACCATTGAGGCAGACAGCATCTGCGGACTGAGAGATGTGGACAGCTCAGCCAGAGCTGCAACAAAAAAAGGTAAGACGCATGCGCTGCATAACACCCCATACCAACCTACTTCCCTATACCCTTTGTGGACAAGCAAACCCCAGTCCAGTACTGCTATCACTATACAGGAGCAATGCATTATGGGAAATGTAGTTAGCAAATGTAAGACCATGTGCAACAGCGCAGACATCAGCAAGTTAGTGAACTGAATGCAGATAAAAGAAAGTGAAATGTGTAAAGCATTTATTATAGTGACTGTGACACAGTAGCACTTAGTTGATATATGCTTATTTATACCTAGGGGCCAAGTCAGGCAGTCGACCCACTGACACAGAAGGGACTGCACCAGCGAGGGAGGCGAGTGAGGAAGCAGGTCCAAGCCAAGTGCAAGCCTCGCAGGAGGAAGGTGACACGGCTGGCATCTCCCATGAAGATGACACTGTACAGACCCCAGAGTTGCTGCACTCCCCACAGCTTTCCCAATCCCCTTCCTTGGTATTCTCACCAGAAACCTCCCCATCACTGCTCCAGTCCACCCCTGCAAGCCCACCAGCCAGGAGTCGTGTCGTGGCCCCACTACCATTAATGGGGACAGCAGAGGGTGAGGGTGAGGCTCAAGTCACCGTAGATGTGAGTTCAGCAGCACTGCAGTCCACAAATGAGACAGTCACTGCTCGCAGAAGAAAATGCAGACCCAGCAGTGCAGGTGGACGAGGTGGGGGCACTGTGTTCCGTGGGCTGGAGGGGAGCATGGTGCGCATTCAAAGGATGCAGGGCAAATCCATCCAAGCTTGCCAACGCCAATTCCTAGCCCTGAATGTGCAAATAGTAGACATGGGGATGGGCATGAGATACATTGTGGAGTCAAATAAAGAGGTTGCAAAAACAAATACGTACATTGCAGCAGGGATGCAACAGATGAGCAACTCAATTACGCAGCTATGCACCAAACTTGAAAGTCTGTCACACACAAGGCGCAGGGATGCCCGTGCCCACAATACGGCCATCAATAGCTTGGCCACTGCCACATCCCTGCTATGCAGGAGGGGCATACATATGCAGGAGGCTTTGACACAGAATACAGCTGAGGTCACCAGGGGCATGGCCAGAATGACGAGTGCACTAGAGGCAATGCTGATTTCCCAAGCAGCACAGAATCCTGCCCTGGACGTGGCAGAGGCTGAAGACACTAGTAGCCGGAGCAGCATGGCAAGCACTATTGTGGAGACACAGAGGAGTACCAGGCGCCAAGCTGAGGCTGCAGGGCACGCTGAACGAAGCGAACAACACCCTAGTGGCTCAGGGAAGCGTGGGCGCAAGTGACATTACCGGTCGTGGGTGGAGTAACCCGGGACATACAGTCCCCACGTGTATGATGTTTATTTTGTTGCACTTAAGTGCTTGAACGTTGTGGCACCATTAAAATACGTTGGTCCCATACACAACCTGTCTGTGTCTCATTACTTACTCAGAAATAGTTGCGTGTAATCTCCTCACGTCTGTATCTGCCATCACTTGGTGTTGACACTCCAGCAGGTTGTGTTTCAGGTACAGCAATCTCGTTGTCATGATCCTCAAAGTCTGACAACTCCACCTCAGTGCCCTTCTTCACAGCAAGGTTGTGCAACATAGCACAGGCATCAATGATTTTGCAGCAGGTCATGGGGGTATACTGCCGGGCACCTCCACTCTTGTGCAGGCACCTGAACCTGCTCTTTCAAATACCAAAGGTACGCTCCACAATATTTCTTGTGCTCTTGTGTGCCCTGTTATATCTCCTTTGGCTGGGTGTTGAGGGGTTGAGGTAGGGGGTGAGGATGAAGGAGCGGAGGGCATTTGCACTGTCCCCTAAAAGGGAATGGAAATACATTACTCACATGCATACATGTACTTCTTACTGCAATAGGTGTTAATGGGGTCGCACACTGTCTTACCTAGGAGGTATCCTTCACCAAATTCCCCTGCTGTCAGCCGTGCATAGATACCGCTGTTTTGAAATATGAAGGAGTCATGGGTACTCCCAGGAAATTTTGCCACAAGGTCAGTGATGACGCACTTGGCATTGCAGATCACCTGCACATTGATGGTGTGGGTGGACTTACGATTCCTATATATGTATTCGGTGGCAGCAGGCAAATAGGAATGTGGGCGCCATCAATGCAGCCAATGATATTGGGGAAATGCGCCATCAGGTAAAAGTCAGTTTTTGTTTGGAGCAGTTCAGCATCGGTTGCAGGGAAAGATATATAATGGTCCATCCTCTGTAACATGGCGTCAAGGAATTTGTGGAAAAAGCGTGACAGGCTGCTCTGGGTCACCCGACCTACCGCAGCAACCACACTCTGGTAGCTCCCAGACGCAAGCAGGTGTAGGCTGCACAGCACCTGCACATGGGGTGGAATAGCGTGTGCCCTTGGGGTAGTGTGCTCCAACAGTGGTTGGAGGTCCCTGATGAGGTCCAAGATGGTGTCTGGCTCCAACCTGTACCTCTGGAGAATCTCTGCCTCTGTGAGCATGAACAAGGTGATCCTCTGAGGGGGCGAAAGAAGGCCAGTGCCACAGGCTGTGTAGAAAGCCATTGTTGCTCCAATGTACAGTGTATTCTCTTCTCTTTATGAGGGGGCACAAGAAGGCCAGTGCCACAGGCTGTGTAGAAAGCCATTGTTGCTCCAATGTACAGTGTATTCTCTTCTCTCTGTCCCTTGTGCAGGTGTTTTCAAGTGGGGATGTAACAGTCTAGAAGTCAGGCACCCCTCATTAATCCCAGGGTGGCACATCATCACTACTTCCCTGGTCCAAACTTGCTGCGGGAAACATCATTTACAACGAAGTCTTTTCCACGCATGACGTGATCAACGATCCACTTACCCCGCAAACGTCTCTTCAACGCGGGTGCCTTCCACGACCGTCTTTACCACGCAAGTGGTATTCCTTTTGATCGTCCTGCTTGTAAGTTCTGCGTGGCCTTTGGGGGTTGGGGGGGTCTCCCCCCCCCATAAAAAATAAAAAATAAAACGAGCAGGCTACATACATTAAAAAAACGCACTACAGTGTCATTTAAAAGTAAAAGAAAAGAGCCGCACCAAAGACGTGGCTTGTACGTCATAATTGTAGTCCTTTTTTAGTTTTGGTAGACGTGTTTTGACGCATATTTCCATGGTGGATGGAAGTAAGAGCTGCTGAACGTAACGTTTTTTAAATGCGATGTTAGAACTTGCGTTCTATAAAGCTGCGTGGTAAAGCCACTTGCGAAGTAAAATTTGCGTGGTAATGCCATGCGGAGTATTTGTATTCGTGGTAAAGTTATATATTCACTTGCTGCACTGCATTCAAGGACATTGAAACATGGCAACTTCAGGTTGTCGATGGAAACAGTTTCCCTGAGAGCCTCAGTTCTGCTCCTAAATTACACTGCTGCCTGACTCCTTACCACCAAAACGTAAAAGGCAATACTTTTCGTGTGTTTGGCTGCAGAGGTCTGTCTCTCCTCCTTTATTTCTGGGGACCTGGCAGTGTGGCAAGCTAATTAACAAATGCAAATTTCACTCCCTGGGTCAAACACTGTTAATGACTTTACTGTGTGAAGAGGCCATTGCTCCTCTTGCTGGACAGCAGAGTAATTAACTTGACCCTTTGAGAAGGACAAGTGCCTGGAATATGATTATGAGCAGAAACAGGGAAATATGACAACTCTTAAGTGCCATAAGGAGTGTAAATAATGTGTCAGGGACTATAAATCCACACTTTGGGTGAATTTGTACCCTTAGATTGATACCTCGTTGGACCCTGTAGGCTTAATTTAGGCGAATCGGTACTTTAATGTAGATTTCTCCTATAATGTGTAATACAGTTTAAGCATTACAAACCTAAACCATGAATTTCCACTCACTTTAGAAGGCCTACCCCAGGTCAGTATCAATCCTTGAATGGTCCCTTCTGCAACAAGCTACCTGTGCTCAGACCTCAGGCTGTGAAAGACGTTCGACTCACACATGCTCATATGTTCATGTGTAACCAGCCCAGAGACGTTTACCCTAGCTGCACATCTGCCTTATTTTAAAAGGCAGACACTGGCAGTTAACCCTCATGGTTAACACTCTCAGTCCATTTACCATTAATTTACAGTGAGTGAGATTCAGGCGGTGAGATTTGCTCACAGTAAAAGTCCAAAAACTTTGTATTCAAATGCAAAAAGTCCAGAGAGATTAAATGGGCTAAACACAATTGCTACAGCTTCTTTCAACCACATTAGAAGGCATTCTCATTTGTGATCAGCAACTCCATGTCTCCCAGCTGTTTCTCCCTATTATATTGCAATTGCATTTATAAAGCACTTACCTCCCTTGACAAAGTGCTGAAGCACTTTATGATGAGTGGCATGTTACTCCAGAATTCAAGGTTAGTGGTTAATCCTGTGGTTATTGGAATTAGTTTTATGTTCTGAAGGTAAACCAATTAATACATTTATCAAGTTTCTTTGTGGTAGATTAATAGGAGATAGCGGTCATCATTAGTGGGAGCTATATGAGGTCTTGAAAATAGATGAATTAAAAAAATTCAATTATATATTAAGGTGTGACTTAACAGTACGATACATTTAGAGAGAGGAGGCATGCAGAATGTAAACAAGCATTGGAAATGCAATAGGTCTCGCATTAGGAAAGTTTGTTTTTGAAAATAGCTAAATTAATAGCTTTGTCATTTACAATGCCAATAGTTATAACTTTCGCAAATGTAACACCTATAGTATTTGTAATGCACATGTTTTGTATTTACGTGACTTAGATGTATTGATATTACAAATAACAATGGCTTTTCATTTTTTTAAATAATTAATAATCCTTAAGCAAACCCATCCACCTACATACGCTGGCGGCGCCTCCCTCCAGCGGAGCGTGCCTGTCTAGCAGCAGTGAACACAAAACATACCTCGGGCTACAATCCGGATCATTTTCACTGGCCACAAAGGGAGGAACAGGTTTAACTCTAGACTCGTGAAAAAAAGGAAGGAGTTTTCGGACTTGAGTGACAAATGCCCTTTGAGCAGACAAGCTGTGTGACAGATCTGGAAACGGACCAATGAGGTGCCGACATAAACAATGCGCGGCTCTGATGCTCTTCACTACACGCATCTCTAGACAGCGCTTCAAGCTATAAGACGCAGCCTGCCACCAGCATCGGACCCAGGGCACTGTTAGTGAGACTTCAAGGTGCTTCTTTCTCGCAGGTAAATCACCTCAGTTAAGATGTACCCAAGTGTTTCTTAAATGTTGATGAGACAAACTAAAGAAAGGCTTTCATCTCCCGCCGTACCCCCACGCTTACACACAAAGATTAGCAGGAAAAAAAAATAAGGAGACACTGCCTGGCGGCCATGAAACTGAAAGCACGGCCGGCTGGAGGTGCCGACACAAACAATGAGCGGCTCTGATGCTCTTCACTACACGCATCTGTAGACAGCGCTTCAAGCTATAAGACACAGCCTGCCACCAGCATCGGACCCAGGGCACTGTTAGTGAGACTTCAAGGCGCTTCTTTCTGGCAGGTAAATCACCTCAGTTAAGATGTGCCCAAGTGTTTCTTGAATGTTGATGAGACAAACTAAAGAAAGGCTTTCATCTCCGGCCGCTCCCCCACGCTTACACACAAAGATTAGCAGAACAAGACGGAGGGCATTGCTGTGGGGAGGGGGGAGGAGAAATGTGACACGGCCGCAGCAGGGGGTGGAGCGGGGAGAGCGGCGATGAGGGAGAGACACGGCCTGGCGGCCGTGAATAGTGTGAAGCAGCAGGGGCCTTTGAAGTGAAGCTAAGCTTCACTTCAAAGGTGTGGGAGGAGTGTGGCGGAGGCAGAGCGCACGCTGGGGGAAGCCTGTGGCGCGGAGCAGGAAGAGCTGCTGGGGAACAGATGGCTGGCGATTTGATGCTGTGGACGCGCATTTTAGGTCAATGCGCTTGCGCATTGACCTAAAAGCGCACGGGCACAGCATCAAATCGCCAGTCTAGTTAAACCTCTGTTTAAGCCCCTATAGTCTCGCTCCGCTCAATGTGCATGCGCATTGAGAGGCGAGACCTAAAAATGGGTCACTTGGAAGAAAGAAAGGACAAAAAACAAATGAAAGTTGAAGATTAAGGTCAGTTTTTCATGCAGGGTTTTAGGAATATGGTGGTTAGAGGCTTTTTGAGATACCGTGCAATCTGAGTAGGTAAAACTGTAGAAAGAAACATGACATACTACTGTATGTTCAGGGCAGATTGTTTCAACATGTGAGCCTGAGAGTGCAGGTCATTTAAGCAGTAGGAAACCGAGTCGTCTGTGTGCCAGGCTGAGGGCAGACAATTTCAATACAGTCTAAGGTATCCCAAGCTTGGTAAAGGGTCAATATATTGCACAAGGGGAGGTGACGCAGACTCTTTCATTAGGAAAAGTCTCACTTAATGATCTTGCCTTAGTATTTTAACATCATTGTAATTAAAGTTAATTTCATTCACTATAACAACTTGTCTCAAGAGAAGCTGCTATCCCTTTATTTGGAGAACAATTTCTTATTGTCACATACCAGCCCCTTTAACAGAGATTCTATTGGAAGCAAGCAGCGAAAGGTTTTATGCCGGAATCCCAGCTGCTTCACTGCTTCTCTTGGGCTTTGAGGTCTGATGAAGTTGGCTGAAAGGGATGTGTATTTGGGGACCACATACCAAGATGCCATTCACCTTGGGAGTCTGGATCACCTTCACTAGACATCTGACCCAGTGTCAGCCAGTGCTCAATTTGTATTTAAAAAAAAGTGCCAGGGCCCTCGTCAAGGGGCAACTTGAGCTCACCCCATTCATTGCCCCTGCAAGCGCAGCCAATGATATTACAGGCACACCTACTAACCATAACACTACTACAAGTGTGAAAATTCAGACTTTTCCAGGCCACCAATTATAATGGCGGGTATTAGCCCTTTTCAATATATCTCGGGGCAGATTTATGTCGGACTTGCGCCACGTTTAAGCCGCCGTTGCGTCACGCACCGGCGGCGTAAACGTGGTGCATCCCTGCGACCCATTTACATCGTGACGCACCTAGGCAGATGCGTCACGTTGTAAAGCCCTGCGCCACACGTGGGCGTTCCGACGCAGGGTGGGCGTTCCGGGGCAGGTGCGCCTCGCAAAAGTGCCTGCGTGAAATCTACAAGATTTCACACAGGCACTTTTAGGTCAATGCTGCGTTAAAACCCTGCGCCTGCTTGAATTGAACAGATAGGGCCCCCCAGAGCATTGCTGGAGCTGCGTCGCGCTTGCGACGCAACTCCAGCAATGCGCCACCTTTACGGCACAGATGCTGTTTTTGCCCCATGGTGTGCCGCATTGTAAATGCGGCGCACCATGGGTGGTGGAGCTGCGGCGCACAATAACTGGTGCATCCCTGGGGATGCGCCAGTTATTGTAAATCTGCCCCTTCGAATTTATAAACAAACGTAATTGTGCTCATCTCTAAATATGATAAAAGGGGCCCCCATGAAGTAGACTACTATAGGTGCTGGTGCTGAAAGCTAAGTGCCCGTGCCAAGCACTGGAAACCACAGGCTCACATTAAGCACTGGACTGTCTGCCAGGTGAAGATCGCTTTTTAAAAGGCTGTTGAAGCAATGTAGCATCTGATGCATGTTTGGTCTGTATTGTCCTCCTTATTTCTCCCAAATCAAAGAATATTGGACTGCACGTAGCCACAGTAAGAGTATATTAATATGAAACGTTAAAAAACGTGCTCATAAACGGCATTTTAACCAGATGTTGGTCTTTTAAATAAACACACTCGTTCGTAGGATGTTTATAACAGAAAAGTAACAATAGGTCGTTGGGAACGTGGGATTTGTGTCTCAGCGATGGAAGCGATCCCCAGGAGTTTATGAAATGTCAGAAGACAGATGTGGGAAGGAAGTTCTCTTACAAACACTTCCCTTCACCTCGCATTGCCGGATAATAAATAGCTTCATCGCACTGCCGATGATACTGTCCACAAATGTCCCATCTGCCGGTTCGTATCCTTTGCTAGGACCCAGGGTGGAGAGGATACTCGCATAGCCAGGCCTCGCCCAACACGGACTGTGGTGACACAACACAAGACAACTGTTTCTGCAAGTGGAGTGGAACTGTGCAGCGTCGGTGTGATTTGCATCAGACCGTAGAAACTAATTTAAACTCAAAGGGGTTGAGTTAGAGAAGGGCTGTAAATAGAAAAGTCTCCGATTTCAAGAAGAAATGCTAAATTCAGCAGTGGAGACTCTGCTAGTGGAATTTCCATCACCATAGGTGTAAGGTAACGTAGCTACGATGGAGGATTTTCCACTGGAAGATGGTATTTCCCATCATCACTCAACTGGAAATCAGATTCAGACCGCGCTGAACCAGAGCTAAGGACTCAATGAGTTAAAGGCAGAAGCGCTGTTTTTTGGCATCTTTAAATAATGAATAAAGAGACACAGCAAGTTTTCTTCGTTTATATGCGGAGTAATTAGCAGCAGCCTTTTGTTTCAGTTTCGACCATATCGCAATGTGGTATTACCGCATGGCAGTAATGCAGGCACGCTGCACTACTCAAAATCAGCAGTACAGGATGAGAGAGCAATCACCAGAATAAAGCACTTTTATTGTAATTCACCCAATTGCCTAAATGCGGGACATAATAACTATAGATTAGCATGGGAATACCTTTTATAACGAGATATCCATATTTGCACTGACTGAGCGATGGGAAAGGTCGATTTTTTATTTTGATGGAAACAAAGCTATTTTTTTCCCGGTGGGAAATCATGTGCTTAAAAAGCGGGAAGATACTGCTACCCACTACCTACATTTCTAAAGCTACTGAGCTATTAGTAATACTTAGAGAAAGGTATCAATGAAATACGACCACTGGAAGGGACTGTCTGACTTAAAGGATAAACTACCTTTTATTCTTCAATCCACTGTACTTCAAGTCATTTCAAAAGGATTTATAGTTTCAAGTACATGAGGACACATATACCCCTCCTTCTTCCAATGCACTAGTCAAAGCAAGAGTTCAGTTCTTTGAAGATTTTAGCAGGCATAAACAGTAAACAGATCCAAAAAATGATAGAAACCTAGAGAAAGAGTAAGTTTCATTTCCTATTCCACTTTGTCTTTTGTGCCATAGATGAATTAAAATTGCGAAGTACTGGTTTATCCCCAAGATAAACAACTGCATGTCATTGCAATTGCGGCCCTCCTGTAGCAGGGTATGGGTTTTATTGTGGTGAATTTGTAACTGGAGGCATTGTCAAAATCCTCTTTGTTACCAAACACAGCAGGGTCAGCTTGTCCCAGTAAAGATGAGCAAATCAAGACACCAGAGATAAATACTATAATCATGGATATGGAAGCAGGTGGGATATCCCTGGCCATCAGAATAGTCTCAATGAATGGTTCAGTATAAGTTACAAAAGGAATTGTAGAGGGCACGTCCTTGTGCAACTTGGGTAGTTGATCAAAACATCTCTTAACTATTGCCCCTGTATACAACATTTTAATTCAGCTCCGAAAGTGATTTTTAAAACCTGTCCTCACCTTACCATCCCAAAGAAACGACCATGCCACCCTATTGTACACTTTTTTTGGTGTCGAGCAGGACCAATCCCACTCTGTGGTGGGTGTTCTTCACACAATCAAGCTGCTCCATGGCAGTGTTAACATTGTTGGTAGTGCTACGTTTGACACAAAACCATGTTGTGCTCTTATTTCATGTCTAATTATTTTACCGGTTTGCGGAGAATTTTTGGTTTAGATTTTGATGTCACTGTTTAGTAAGGAAATCAGGTCATCATTGCCTGGCATAGCTCAAGCAAGAATATGAGCTTGGCGCCACAGAGAGAGAGTAGGGTGCCGCATAATATAGATGCGAACAGCTCTAGCAGAAATGGCCCTACCATAAGGGAAGTGGCTTCATAAACCTGTGCTAGAAAATATCATTCCTTTGATGCTTTCTCGTGTGGAATTGCTTGAACCACTTGCAATACATCCCTTAAAGTAAATGATGATTCCAAAGCATCTGTCTCTACGACAGACAAGTGGTCACACCAAATCCTATCTATGTAGCTTCTGACAACCTGTCATTATTGGTAAAGGTACATGGAGCGTACAGTGCATGAATATCATTAGTAGGCGTACATGGGAGAGAATCTCTTGGTGTAGTTGGATGGGAATAACTGGAGGATCTCATATGAAACACCACTTAGGACTGCTCTATGCTGACCTCCTTCCACTGTCTCTGGTAGTGCGGGGCAGCTGCTGTGACCACTCTAGCTAAATGGTAAACACAGGCCACATACACATAGTTTTCTAAGAGGAAAGGTTTAAAGACACCTCTGTTGAGCAATATTGGGGAAATCTCACCTGCCTGGAGTTGTTTCCTCCAGTTTTACTCATACTAGAAAAGTAAATGTGAATACGCATAGTGGAGAATCAGATCATCGGCTTGCCCTTGTCTTCTGGCAGCCATCAATATCATTCCCCAGTTGTAAGGGAAATGTTTTGCAGACTCAATACACAAACAAAAGGTACATTTTTTGTGCTTGGGAATTCTTTCGAGCAAATTCTTAGTTACGTTTGAAGGACTTTATTAGAAAACATTTAGCTGTTACATTATGTCTCCACTACTCAAGGGAAAGAAATTGATGATGGAGCATGGTTAAGTCACCCTAATCCTTAATCGATTAACTCTAGTCAGGTGAAAATGCTATTTGAAGGTGAGCGTTGTATCAAACACACATCGAAACGTAGTAGCCCAGCAAGTAGCCATTAACAGATTACATTAATCGTGTATTGAATATGGCACTGTGCCTCAAGATCAGCTCTCACAAGGGAGTCTACTACTCCAGGGAAGAGAAGTTTAAGATTACCCATAGAAACACACACACACACACACATATATATATATGCATACACTGCCACGTCTCCCCAAGAAAGAAAGAAAAACTCTGGAACCATGGCAGCATGTCAGTAATAAATCTATATTTTACTCCAAGAATGATTTGTATCACTTCTATCTTCGATGTTCCAGATTTGTGAATCGCGTTTCTTCTCTACATTTAAGTGGCGCTGTCATTGACAGCAGAGTGAAATGCAATTGACACTTCACATGGTACATTAATAAATCCAAAACCTTCTGGTCTTCAAAACATGTAAAGAAAATCCAGGAACTGAGGCAAAACGAACTACTAATCCAGTTAGTATTCAAACTTAAAAACCTCACGGTTATAGCAAGTAAAGACAAAATTATCCATTGTGATATCGAATCAAAAAATACATCTCTTTTGAGCACCCAGACACTGCACAACCACGTTTAACTCTTCATAGAGACATTTTTCACATGAATCAACGAATAAGCAGAGCTTGTAGGCATGGAAATTCGAACTGGGAAATGCATTTTTTTTAGGACCAATGATTCCAAGAAAATACCCACAACAATGACAAAAATTAGCCATTCAGTCTAAAGGCAGCACCAGTTTACATCTGGCTTTGTCTGCCAAAGTCAAGCATCACACTCAAAATCAGACAACAGTCACATCCCCCCTCTCTGTGGTTTATCATAGGCATGCTTTTGAGAGACGTCAAGTTCTAAGGTGACCGATGTTCGGAACAAGAACGTCTTTGCATGCTTTCACTTTTTGAAAATGTTTCCCAGCTCCTGCCACTAGAGTTTCACAAACAAGTTATACGTTCTGATTAACTCAACATTGAATTATTGTATTGGTCTTTACATCAGTGCCCTTAAGAAAATGATTGCAAACTTACAACGTATCCCGATATTGTGGTTAGCATGATCTTTGCCCTCTGTCAGCAGGCACATGTTACTCTTTACACTGGTTGCCAGAAAAGAGAATTTCATTCAAAACATGAAGCGGTAATTCAGTCTGGACCTACTCATCTTCAGAGTACATTTTGGAAATCCACTCCTAACCCATCTCTTCACTTCGATGATTATTTCGGATTGATGCTTCCTCGTACCAGGAAAGCTTGCTGTGACAGACATGCCTTTCTTCTACCAGCAACAAGGCATTGGGACACCCTTCCCCAAATTGTTGAGGGTATAGATGATCCATTTTTTTAAATAGAAAATCTTTTAATAAACATCCTATTTGATTAATCGTTAGGTACTTATTTGACCTTCAGTTTTGATCTACTCGTTAGTGCCAGGATGCCCTTCCAACCAACAGTTGCACTCTACAAACATTACATAACGTAACATAACACATATTACATTTTACTGGGGACTCTCAAATCATGTCACATCATCAAACTGACAAGCATTTAACAGAGTGAAAAACAAGCATGTTGTTGAACTCCTCTGAGATTTCTGGGTTAGCATTTGCATACCCACCATTTCTGCATCTGTTATTGACACTGATAATGCATCATTCAATGCAAGTCTGCTCTGGGGCTCAAACTAAGTGCTGTTGTGAACGGATTATTAAGGGAACTGCTTCTTTTGTACTGCATGGTTAGTATAGAATTTATAAACACCATCCACCAATCACAACTTGCGTGACAAACCACTGATGTGGAGAGTAAACATCCTCTACCCTGAAACAGCATACACATCTTTTGCTATATAGTTCAGTTTTTTAGGTGGTTTTTAACATTGAAGGACTGCGAAGAGCAGTTATTGCTCCTTGAAGTTTCATTCACTCTTGTTACCTTCCTGCCAACGAGCTGAGACAAACTCAAGTGATGCTT
The DNA here is from genome assembly GCF_964263255.1 of Lissotriton vulgaris. Classification (NCBI taxonomy): domain Eukaryota; kingdom Metazoa; phylum Chordata; class Amphibia; order Caudata; family Salamandridae; genus Lissotriton; species Lissotriton vulgaris. Next base: position 752,494 of record NW_028247848.1, read on the forward strand.
TAATATCAAGCACAACAGACTGCCTATATTTTATAGAATATCTTTCCAGCTATGCTATCTATGGGAAAACATTGGGGACATGTAGGTGACGCACACACTTTGACCGTTTCCATTACTTGAAAAAATCTACGATAAATTCTGGCTCTTGAATGCAAAGATATGTTCTACCACTGCAAATGAAACGAAAATTCTATCAAAGATTCAAAGTCTCTTAAAATCATTGAACAGTCTTTCTTTTTCTGAGAGCCATGCCCAGGAGGGGACAAACAGAACATTTCTCAGTCTTCTGGACGTTTAGCATCATGCCTTGGGTAGGAAGAGGCTTCTTTCGGTTTAGCTGCCAGTTGACATCTTGTGAAATATCTCAAAGCATGGGACTCTTAATCAAGGCACTTGGGAATAAAGCAACTTGACTGCATGCAGTGTCTACATTAACCAAGTCATAGATAAGTCCGACACCTGAAGAACTCCAATGGACATGTACGCTTTGGGCTAGATGCGAACATCTAGATCCTTGCAAAGCGCGTAGCTGTGCATTGTTCACCCTTGCTCCAAGCACTCACTATTGGATGAGGTGTTTGGGAAAAGTCAACAGCTAGCATGGTCTACAGAATCATCAACGCTGCCTAATAACGAAGCGGGAAGGCCGAACTAGGCACCGTGCCTTTCTCTACATGTCTGATGTGGCAGGAGTGGCACAGAAGGTGATCATCTATGGGATAACACCTGTGACCTTCTTCGTCGTTCAGTTCCATACTGCAATCCTAGAACATGAAAGGAAAGGTTAAAGTTACCAAAATAGCAGTTAACTAGCATAACAATATTTATATTAGGATTCTGAATAAAATCAAACATAGAAACGGATGCAGATAATATACTGGATTGACAAATACATAATTTGTTTGGACCAACATATGTAGATAACAAGGAGCAAGTTATACATTCCAGTTTCTCCAACCTATTAGTGTAAAGTGTGTGATCGAAACAAGGACAGATATCAGACACTATCTCATCTTTATAGACAGATCAGTTAATTAAATTCATCATATAAAAAGCAATACAATTATTAAGAATATCTACAAGTTAATCGATCAGCAAAGTCTTAAAAACTCTAAAAGTACTCCATATTAAGGTCCCAATTATACAAATAAGAACAGCTATTAAACAGTGCAATGGTTGCTCTTTGCCATCTTTTTAGTTCCGTCCAGCACGCGGCGTGCAAAATGTTTGAAACAGTAAACACTATATGCATTCTGGTATCAGTTTTGTATATTGATTTTTGAAATATCTTTTTATTGGTTTTCGCACAGTGCAGTGTACATGGGTACAATACGGTCATAGAAACGTCTGACAAACACCAAAAAGAACAGTCAAGTGTCGGAACAATACAGGCCAACTGCAAGGGTGAGTGTCCGACTGATTTGCAATATCTTCAGAATGTATGATCTAAAAAGTACACACGCATACAAAAGTCAAATGTAGGAATCCGGAATATAAAGTACATTAAGATAACAATACACACACAAAATGTATCGATCTAGTGTGGTGAATGTCCATTCTTATGCATATCACAAACATTGAATATGGGGAAACTAGAGCATGAGAAGAAAATCCAATAGGCTTTAGAGTCTATATAGTCTGCATTCTGGAGGACTAAAAACTAGATGTCTTACTCTGCTTTATCCCTGTTGATGAGAGATAAGAGAGAGTGAAAATGTTAGGAAATAAAGGCACCCTATATGTTTTCAAATTTGTGTACCTGACCCGTGAGCCTGTAAATCATACATTCACAAGAAGCTGTTCCTGCCAAAGCTGTCAACCATTCTTCCACCGTCGAAGCTGTGTTCTACTTCGAATGCCTTAATATATACACTTTGGCCTTTGCCAATGACGAGTCAAGCCAACTCTTCTGATGGTTGGTGATACTGTTGATGTGCATGTAAGACTACAAGTTCCAGAGATGGGTGCAGCCTTAGGTCAGTGGCTCCTTGGAAGATTGATCAGATTGAATCCCAAAAGGGCATCACAATTGGGCAGTCCCACAAGATTTGCACTGTATCCCCTTTGGCACGACCACATCACCAGCACTGCACAGTAGTGGACAAGCATGCTCTGTGTAACTTAAAGCGAGACCAGTGTCAGTCATTTAAGATTTTAAACTAATTGAACCTGAATCTTGCCCCCTCATACTTTTGTCATGTAAAAATATGATATCACGTCAGATTCCTCGAACGAGGTGGTAGGTGTGGGGACCAACTCTGAAACAAGAAGACTAGAGTGGTTTTCGAGTAAAGGGCATCAAATCATGGTTTCATAGAGGCTACATATCAGTTTTTTGTAGCACCTCGCCCTCCACTGGATCAGGTAGGTATGTAGTGCAGAATCGCCCAAGGGGTCTGGGTAGCCTCCCAGTTTTCAAAGTAAACTGTGCTTCATGTGTTGGTATTGTAGAAATGTGTCGACTAACTGAAGTTCTATTGTACTGGCCTAAATAATCCCCTTCCTTCCCCCCCCCCTCTTTTCCTTCACTCCCCTGTATATAAAGTCACTTTTTTCATGTCACAATTACACATGTCACAACGCACTTGAAATCAAATTCACAAAGTCTGATGCGTCGAACTGTAAATGTAAATTGATTCTTCATTTGACATCCTGTGATTTAATCAAGGGTACCTATGAATGCAAATAATTCATAAAGAACTTTACATTTACCCTATTTTGGTTTGGATTTGCAATATTGTTTTGTGTAGAATGTTTGAAGCAATCAACGACTGTTGAAAACCTTGCGAGAGCATTTTCTGTTATTATTAATTTAATTTCTCTGAAGCAATCAGGTTACAAACCAGACAGAACCATTGTTTTGATAATCAGTACTACCCAGGTTCTGAGGGATGCTGGGTTACCCCGTAGCAATTTATTCATATGTGTACAACAACAAATCTCACTTAAATCTAGGATGAATCTTAATACTTATGAGTAAGGTGAATCTTTAAGTATGGATCCTGGATAATCTCTGGGAAGAGGCAGGACAGTGGCCCTTCTGGAAAGGGGCAATCACAAAAACATTACGTTGCTCACAAATCTTCCATTTCAATTTGATCATTGAGTCGTCCCCCCCCCCCCACTCCCACCAAAGCTAAAGTGCACAGATCGAGCATGGAAACACTCCATATTTGACGTAATGTTTTTTTAAAGTCTTGGTTCACCCGGAAAACTATTGACACCCAGAGTAAATTTAAATAAATTCACATGTGGTAATGCATATGTACTGCAGTTTGTCTGCTGCAGTAAACACAATACGAGTGTTAAGTATGTGCTCTTCCATGAACTAACACAATGATATACATAAAATACCACAAAAAAATATAAGCACCTCAGCTGTGGCACGCTAAAATAATGTCAATGACATAACATTTCAAATAAAAATAAAAGTGGTAGGTTTCTATGATTCTCCTTAGCTAATAGGATTATGTTTAGATTATGCACAATTCTACCATTTTATTTTCACAATGATGTACATTCTGTACTATTACAGAATTCCAGATTTAACAAAATTTTTAAGCCTACTTTGGGTGATACTTGTAAATTCCTAAATATGTGAAAATCTATGTTAATGGTAGATGTACATTTATATTATAACTACTATATTTCAAGATTGTTTTGAGAATCAGACCCTCATTGCTCAGAATAGCCCAGAAGTGTCCAATGTGTATATCATCATGTTAAACAAGAGATGGATGACATTGGTCGTGCACCAGGAAACATTTTTTATTAGATCAAGAGTCATATGTTCCAACACAACGCAATATTATCAAATCATTTGGAAATACGTGTTTATTATGCATTGTGTTCCTTACCTCACAATGATAACACTCCACATGGTAGTCCTTGTCCATAGACACGACCCTAATGGTTTCATCCGATCCCTGTAAGCATTTGAAAAAGCATAAATATAATAAAGTTAGTAGCAGGGAAATACGTAAATCCTTTCAAATTCCCCTTCTATAATTTAAGCATTTCAACTAGTTGAATGATGGTGAATGATGAAAGAAGAACTTTTTTCAACCACTAGATTACCACTAATTGCCATCAAGTAATGAGTTCCATCTCATACTTTAAAAAACTTATTTGCCTACCACCTAATTAAAGAGTATTGGTCCAACCACTGCATTCTTGGAAATAATTTTGAGTCTAATTAATACGTTTTCTAGAACTAGGTAGCTCTTTGAAATCCAGTGCGATAAGATAAAATGGCAATACGTTTTCCTACACTGTGTATTTGTAATCTATTTTCAGCTGCCCTATGTCATAACTTGGGGGAAACAGTCAAAATAATGTCCTTATCTGAATACACATTGGAAACCACTTTGGAAACAAAACAAATTGAATACTAACTACCCAACTTGCTTTGCTAGTCAAAATGACAGAAAAAAAGACAAATTGTCTGAAAAGTAAAAAATGTTAAAGCTACTTTCCCCATTGAAAAGATAAGGCTTCATTGTGTATGTACAAATTAATTTGAAATCTCTTCCCAATACGATGTTTCTAATAGGAATCTCTACTACTTCAGCATTTTATAAATCCTTAAATCCAAGCAATTTCCTACCAGTCCACCGGGAGTAGAGACTAAGTGAATCTCAAGTGCATCCATAGAATCACAGAATGGAAAAAGCATTAGAACTGTAAACACCCGCTACAGAGAGACTACCCAGGTCAATGGAGCACAGGTGTATGCAGCTTTCAATACATCCCAAGCAATGATAATGCTTAATGTGACAGGAATTAAAGTGGATGCATTTGTGCCATTGCCTAGGTGTGAATGTCTGAAGTGTAAGTCTAAGAGGCATGCAGTCACTAAATGGAGAGGAAAGAAAGAGGTCGGGGAAAGGTAATATTTAAAAGAAGGTCGACCTACTTTTAAATATCACCTTTTGAGCTTGTTTGGACAATTGTATCAATTTCTAGCCATTCATTATTTTTTATCAATAAGAAGGGCACCCACATATTAAAAAACGAAGGCATCCTTTAGTTAAGTATGATTTGGTTGCTAAAATATTTTTGCCCTTGCAAGAGATTCTTCAGGGGGAAACTTTTCAAAAACATCAATACTGTCTAGATAACGGCTAAAATGTAAGTATGCCACTTTCCTAGTGGTAACTGAAGCAACTAACTATTAGTTGACCTGCAATGAACAAAGAATTCGCACTTGGGGACAATGCCAGAATGTTAAAAAAAACACACTCACTCACTCTTACTCTTCTTTGCTATCACAACACTTGCTAGAGATTGTACCTGCAGGCCAGCTATGCAGCACTGCTGTATTAGCAAACTTTCTTTACTTGTAATGCTGTCAAATTATTGACTTCCATGCCCACAGATAGGAATTAGGCACCAGTGGCACGCAAACAGTTTGAAAACACCTTTTTAAATGTAGTTTGTTTTTAGGTCACGCCTAGCGAACTTGTCTTGGCGAGACCTATAGTCGCCAGTTTCCGTGCCGAAGGGAGACAAGAGATGGCAGGTGTGGACAGGATATGTGCACGCGTGCACATCTCCTGTCCCCATGTCAACACAGCGCGTGCATGGCTGGCTTTCACTTTCTCTCCCTCCCCTCCAAAACATGAACTCGGACATTCCACGGCCAGAGCTTGAGGTATGCAGTTACCAACCTTGCCCAGTGAGTGTTCTCGAAGGCAGGGAATATGTGGGTATGTCTAGGAGAGAGCTTGTGAAACATCACACTGTTGCGTACGTTGTGTGTACGTTGCTTGAAATAGTGACTTGGGGTTGTCCGTACCAAAGACACTTCCGTATTTATTTTCATAGTTTAAAACTTATTACAATAAGGTTTGCGTCATATGGAAACTTGGTCACATTCAACCTGGAAATTAATAGTTTCAGACGCTTGTGTTACAAATCAAAAACATGCATTCCGCTTATTTCCATTTGCTAGTAAGTGCTTCGATATTTTCAAAAGTAGCTCTTGGTAGATAGTTTTTTCAAGTACCATCGGCAAAGTGTTTACTAAAATTGGCGAGCCGTGTTAGTTATGGTGTGCTCGGTGGGTTGCATACTAATACCCAGGGAACTACTAGGCTTTTTCACATTTGCGTTTGTGAACCATAGCTAACATTTAAATGTGTTTTTAGTGGCATTTGTGCGTTTTTACTGTAATGTACTCTATTTACCTATCAAGTACCCGTTTCACGCTGCACGAGTCATTCAGACATACATGGCGGGTGCTGGGCAGTGCACCCTACCAGGTCTTAATTAAACCATAGCCTTGACTACCTTACTATTGTTTTTTTATTTTGGCGCTAGTTTATAAATGCAATCTAAAGTGATCACGATTAATTTCACTGTGGCAAATTTGCTATTTTGTTCAGTTTTTACTCTCATTCCATTCCTGTGAGTGCCTCATGGCACTCTCCTGGGGTCGAGCAAATCTCAGAGTGCCTCCCCTTGGCTGTGGATTTTTTTTCCAACAGACACAATATCAAGATTTTGAGCAAAATCGTTAAATGCAAGACGATGGAAAAAAAATCACAAATTTAAATGGTCAAGTTATACAAAAGTGGTAGCTCATTCAAGTCCACCCACCACCTTTTTAAAACAGATATCTAACAAGCATTTGCAGTGCAACAGGTCTCACAATGGCGAGAGTTTGTGCTATTGGAATTGTACATGACATTGCATTTTATCTATATGTTTTAAAACCCGCAAGCGTACTTATAGTCCTTGCTTTCAAGAAGCAAGGCTAGAAGTAAAAGAGGTGCAGTTACTGCCAGCCTTGCTTCTCGTTTGTAACGACTATAAGCACAAAATGCGTTTATATGCAGCGCTTGCAGGTTTCAAAACACATAAATAAAAGGTATTATCATTTACAATGCCAATAGCTCAAACTCTTGCAAATGCGAGACCTATTGCATTGCAAATGCTTGTTCTTGAATAATGACTGTAAAATTGCCCTCTGCATAGTTGTGCGATACCTTCAAGACATATTGTTTTCATTAGTTTGCTTACCCTTATGGTATGTTTGTAAGAACATTTGAAATGATCAGAGCCAGATGAAAGCAAGGACGTTCAATAGGAATTTGTGTGATATGTTACAGAAATAAACCGGCATTGATAGCAGAAATCTGAGTCCTACCTCCGATGGAAGAATGGCCAGTCCACATGAAGCACATTTCGGAGCCAAAACCCTGCAATAGAAAAATGAGAACACGTGTTTGCCTGATGCTGTTAGAGAAGCTGAAATGAGATCCGAAGTGTGGGAATGTGTGACAGAAATGGGAAGTGTTGTAGCTCCCAATATCAGTCAGAGAAGAAAAAGAAATCTTGGTCAACAAACGGCTGTAACCTTTTGTACTTTTCTACTAACTCATTCTGTTCTGAAGCAGCACGCCTGTAACAACAGATGGGTTTCCAAACGCTACTCTCTTTTGTGAAAAAATCATGTAAGTGCCTTACTTTGTCATTATATCGATTGTTACAGTTTTTTTGGGTGTAGAATAGGTGGAGTTATTTTTCACTTGGTGTCTTGTTGAATGATCACCCTTAACATCCTTTTCAGCATCAATCGCTCCCATGTAGTTTTTTCTGTGTTTTTTATGAAGCAACCTTTTCGCATTAGTCGATGTTCCATCTATTTTTTGAGCTTCTAGGGCTATTTCCATCATTATTTGACATATTTTAACAAAATATTTTTGCCATTAAAGTGCAGCATTTTACCCTCCAAAAAGATATTAAATTGAAAGCAGCGCCATTTTTTGAAGTCATAATTTAAAAAATTCTAATGATTTTTACACACTTTACAATATGTACCAGACTGCAGGACTTACTTGTGGTAGTCCCTCACACAGTATATCTTATTGTCCGCATCCACAGTGAATGGCACCCCGTCCAGGCACTCGTTGCAGATCACACAGCGGAAGCAGCTCGGGTGGTAGGATTTTCCCAGGGCTTGCAGGATCTAACGGCAAGATGAATGGAGAAAGGAAGGAGGGTGAAATGTGAGGATGGTATTGTGCCAGTAAGTGCGAGACAATGACAGGAGAAAAAGAGAAATGAAAATAAAATTTGACAGACAACGGAGAAAATGGTCTGAAAGCAAAAAGAAGGCAATAAAGTGGAAGACTGAGATGGAGGGAAAGAATTGCAAAAGGGAGCAGAGAATGGAAAAATTGAATAACTAACAGAGTTAAAGAAAATTATGCCATGAAAGGATGCATTCCTATCATGAAACCAAGTAAAAATGTAGAGATCCGCAACTGCCAGTTAAAACTGATAAACACAAATCTAGTCACAACTGGGATACAGGCATTTACGCTCTTCCATGAACTAACGCAATGATATACATAAAATACCATTAACAAAAATATAAGCACCTCAGCTGTGGCACGCTAAAATAATGTCAATGACAACATTTCAAATAAAAATAAAAGTGGTAGGTTTCTATGATTCTGCTTAGCTAATAGGATTATGTATAGATGTTTAGATTATGCACAATTCTACCATTTTATTTTCACAATGATGTACATTCTGTACTATTACAGAATTCCAGATTTTACTTGGTTCTTTCTTTTGTGATATTCTGTAATAAAAGTCTCAAGAAAAGTTCATAGTAGTCGACAATCGCTTAACTCAGCAGAAGAGCACTTACATCTTACAACAAAACAAGGTAAAACAAATGAGACAGTAACCTGTCATCACTGTGCAAGAGCTGTCAGGAACTAACACAGAGCTTTGAAATGTAGCCCAATATACTTATGTCATTCTGGCAAAACCTTAATTAACAGGTCTGTACAGAATGGGCGGATTAGATACCAAGTATCCTAATAAAACCAGTTAATTTTACCCCACAGTTATGGTGCCCTCCAAAAATTGGAAGACTTTCTGCTCCCTCCAAACTCTAAATGACACTCTTACTTCGTTAGACTGTTCAAATCCATGTAAAATTCATAGTAAGTAGTTTATTACAGAATATGATTCTAACGTTCTCTGAAGATCCTGCTAGCCCTGATATCACAATGTAAGGCCACAACTTAAGACCCACAAACGAACCATCCAGAAGAAAGTTAAACGGGTGCAATGATCAACTTCTAGGACAGTGACCCCTGTAAAAACAACTAAAAGATCTGTGACCAGTGATGAATATACGGGGACAAAGTTTGACACAACCTGTTCTCCAGACAGATTATTTCACTGAAGTTCAGCCTTTTAAGCCCAAGCAGACAGGTTGTGAGGTGAATCCACAAGACAAGACGATGAAGAATCAAGGTAAAGTATAATCACTCAAGTTTTACCAATTTCTAAGTGATGCAGAAGAAAGTACCATTACACCAGTTTACAGTTGGGTGGCACCATAACAACTAGTGCCGTTTCCTTTGGACTTTTGCCAACACTCTGGGAATAACAGTATCAACATGGGAACCCTGGGCCAGGAACAGAGAAATCACTTGTTGGCCAGTAAGGAAAGAAGAGCACTGCCCTTTGAAGTGGAAAATTAGTTTGGTGAAGATACCTGTATGACGCCCGAATCCTGGTGGCTCACTATCCATCCCCTCCCCAGACTCCATAAACGTGTTCAATATGGCTTCCCACAACTCTGTCTTCCCCCAAATTTTCATCAGTACACACTTCTCTCATCTATCTTTTCCCCACTAGTGCCCATTCCCTCATATCATTTTGCCAGGATATATAAGTAGGGGCTCTAGGGAAATCCAGTGTATTGCACGGTGGCGCTTGCTTAGCACCAGTCCCAGAGAGGCAAATGTATATCTGAGCTTTCCTCTCATTGGACGTGGTATGTGCCCTAGCACTCAGTGGCTAAGCATATTTTCTATATTTATGGTGCTAACCTTTTGTAAAGTCATCGGCACTTCCAGCCAGAATGCTTGTATGGAACCACACTCCCAGATCATATGCACAAACATGGCCTACTGGCGTCGCACCGAACACAGGCTGCTCTGATCTATTTTGTGCAACCAATTCAGTGCGAGATATGTGTGGTGCATGAAATTAAAGTGATCAATTTATATCTCCATTATTTGCTATGTGTTGAACCAATGCACGATTTCCCCCATTCTTTCTCCTTTAAGGGACCAGCAGCTCCTCCTGGGCTCCAGCCTAATGGTGGGCTGAAGCCCACAGATAGAACACTGCACGTGTCTTCGAGACAGTGCATGCGCTATATAACCCAGACCTAAAAAGAGTATCCTTATGGTAAAAGTCAAACCTAAGTGTCAGAAAGTCCATTGGCTCCTCTTGAAAGTCTGCATTTACAAAGCCATCATGGTAAGCACCTCTGCTTATTTTGCAGATAAGCTCATCATCTCTGGTGGTGCTCAGCATGCCACATCCAGGACAACAGCAGGTAGCAGACTAAGCTGTTGTAAAAAAAAAAGCTACTTCAAAATACATTATCAGTTCACAAACCACCCACTTCTTCTATTATTTATTGACATTATACTTGCCTTTGACCATGTACAGCACTCCATTTCCTTTTGGATAGGTTTGCAGTATAGAAACACCACATACATACATCAAAGATGTGAGTTACGTGGTGTGGGAGGCAGCAAGGGAATACACTTAAATAAAAAATGTTTGAAAGTCACAGGGCAAGTAATGCGGGGTTACTGCAGTTAGGGTTACTGGAGTTTGGGAGAAGGCATATTTGAACTGGTGTGACGGCTTTTAATATACATACATTAGGAGCTGGAAGATTTAAAAGGAGAAGATGGCCGACACAATGGATGAAAAACACCCAGGCTGAGTACATTCAAATAGCTATGTCCATATATACAATTAGTAGCTTTGAAATGTGACAAAAGAACTATTACATTAATTTCGGATTAGGTTGTACTCTGTGTGGAGCTAATGAAGGAAAATTAATAGATAGTCTCATATAAATGTGATATGTTCTAGTGAGTAAAGTAACCACTGACAGCCTAACTTAGGATCAAGTGTGTGTCCTGCCTGAAGCCATTTAAGAAAATAGTGCCTTGAGGCTGTAATTAAAACCTGGGGAGTAACAACACATGTAACAGGGGATGTCCTCATGGGAGGTTACAAGAAGAGCCAAGGCGGTACTAAGGAGGGACTACTAAGCCTATTGCCAATGAAAAGCAACCATATACAAAGGACAGAGACAGGAGCCAATTACAAAGATGGGCGGATAGTGGGCGGCGCTTATATCCTGAATACAGCATGTCTCAAAGAGACAACAAAGTGCTCGCTAGGCGAGACCTAAAAAGTATTTGACTCTGAGACAAATTCCCAGATATACAGCACTGTGACATTGCACCTCATGATTGTAGAAAGCTCAGGAACATGCACCTCAGATTAAGGTGAGCTGCACGATGAGCAATGGCATAAGGCAAGCTTGTGCCTAGAAGAGGTGTCAATCCCAGCAGGGCTTTACCTGATTAAGTTATCTCCTCTTAACAGGAAAATGCTGTGAACGTTGAAGGGGTGCCAGTCTCCTACATGACTTTGGAAGGAAAGGGGAGGATTCTTATACTCCACCTGTAGCTGTAGCTGTAGGGTCATACAGAGGCACCGAGGGGAGCCTAAATGGGCAATTTATTTAATTTATTGATTAATTGTCTCAATTAACACTACTTTAACTTAAATGGTGTTACAATAGCATTACCATTGGGATCTAATTACCATTTTTGTACTATCAACTTTGTAAAAGGAGCTTATTTGCAAGCTATACATATAAAACCTGATTATTCATATACAACATTTTACAATGTCACTGTTTTACAAGTGTTTTCCAGACCTACCGAGGAGGGGAGGTAGCAGGTTAGTTGTTATTGTCAAGGCCCAACCAAGTATTCATGGAGGTAGTTCAGGATTTCGAATTGGTACAGAGTTAAGAAACTAACAATTGTAGTACCGAAGTTCACCAGTACCTAGTAGGATAGACAGGATCTGATGGAGATAAAATGGCTAATGATGATGGGCCAATGCTTTGAGATGGAAAAAAAACTGAATGGAGTGGGAAGAGCCATCAAAACACTTAACGATATATGGTAATTGGCAAGAATTTTTTTATCTCCATTGAATGACCAGATCGGGGTGAAGACTGTGAGAGCGGGAGTAGTCTTTACAGCAGCAGACACTGCAGTTGTGAGAGCTGGATGAATGGTGTTGAGAAACAGGATTTGCAATTGGATTGTATTGCCACTCTGCGTTAGGGTCTCTTTTAGCTCCTGATCATCTTAATAGTAAAACTACTTTAGATGAGTTTGTGCACGTACATGTAAATAAAGTTGTTTTAACAAAAAACAATCATGAAAGAAATATTTTTACTCCAAATGGAAAACCCATAAACATGAATGGTAATCTTTGGGTGTCATGTTATGCTTTCCAAATGAGGACTTCTTGTTCTAAACACCTGAATACTGAAAAGTGAAGATAAAGCCAAGATGACAATCTGCTTCTGAGAGAAGCACTTTTGCCCCTTATTCCTTCTAAAGTGGATGTCCACACAAGAACTGCTAATAACACAGGGGCCTGTATTTTTAAGATGTGAAAATACAACAGCTTGATAATCTCCAAACTCCGCTATTTTTATGGACACACTCCACCATCTTTAACTCTGGGAATGCATATTCAAGTAACTCGGTGCATTCATACTTCATGCGTAACTACCACATTACTTGTAACACACATTAGAATAAAACGTGAGGTCGACGTCTGTGTGTTTCATTCATAAAGCCTTACTTTTCGCATGTGTGTGGTGATCGCCTTACCATGGAAGAACGAGCAACACCCTTTGAAGTAAGTTTCAACGCTTGTTTATTCCGTACAGAGCTGCCACACTAGAAACATTGTGCAGCCACCAACAGCTACTCCTCCAACTGACTTAGAACACTCACCCAGTATTCGAAGTCTTGCATCTAGCCATTCCAATCCATGACATCATACTGCTATCATACCCACTATGTGCCATGAACACTACAGTGTATTTCTCTTGCTCAGCTATTTCCTCCTTGACTCTTTATTTCCCTTTCTCGCATGATTCTTCGCTTTTACCCCGTCTCTTTTTTCTCTCGTTTTCATAACCTTTTCAGATCTCCGTACAGCTCCTGTTGTGCTTCCTTTTCACTCATTTACTTAGACCTGCTCTTCTCCTATTCCTTAAAAGTCATTCTTTCTCAGCTGTCTCTTCATGACTTGCCCACCATATTCCTGTTTCTCTTTTCTTCAACATTATCCTTCCTTGGCTCTGGTCTTTCCCACTCTCCCTTCTCCTTTTCGACATGTCCTAGCCTTTTTCTCTTTTCCTTTCTCCATCACCATGTTGGGGGTACCAGTGGGCAGACAATCACCCTTGTACCCACCATTAACAGGGGATACCACATAGCCATTCTTTGACAGCACAGAAAGTTGTGATTGTGATATGATCATCACCATAGGACCTCCAAGTGGAAACAGTCAGTGACAAAATGATCTGCTGAGATCACAGGATCACCTGAATGGAAAGTTAGTCAACTGTGCAATCGTTCCTAGCCAACATTTCCACCTAGCATTACAATAATTCCCTTTAGCGAGGCAGTCATGTTCTGTAGTTTAGGGCAATGTCATTTATATTTGGCCCTATAATGCATGATTCAATTGTTGTATTTTATTGTTATCGCATTTGTGTAGCGTTTCAGCCCCGACAAGGCAAAGAGGCACTTTTATTGGACTGACCGCATTCTACACTGCAAAGGAGTACTCGGTAGGAAGAGTGTTGAAATGCTCTGAGGCCTCTTTGGGATGCGTTTTGTTGTTCGTGAGTGACCAGGGTAGGCCTCATATCCCGTAATGGATCATTCACTTACAAGTATTATGGTGGGAAGAAAAGTGAGAGACAGAGTGCATGCACTTTACATTAATTAGCTGTTCAATGTGAATATGCGAAAAAGAACAGCACTTTCAACCATATCTGACACCTTACTTCCCTTCAATCAGTACAAATTGGAGCCTGCTCTGTCTGTTCCAACAAGGAAACAACTTAACTAGGTTACCAAGAGGAACAACCTTTCTATTCATTGCAGAAAAGTTTGCTTGTTACACTGATTTAACAAACCGTTCTCTACTACTTACAACCATTCCATCTATTTATTATCAAACTAGCCCGATATGGATAGCTTTCACATCTAAGCTTCTGTACATGTTAAAATGTTGCATCTTTAGCCAAAAAGCAGACAGATGTTCTAGTTAAAGTTAAACAGCCACAGATTACTGAAAGGAATATTTAAGGCTCATTGAGATCCGTATTATACAGCGGTTAATTTGTAAAAGGTAACAAGTGCCAGGGCCCAGGTATTGTTCAGGATGCCACTGCAGCTTGCACGACCAACTGGGCCTGGCATAGCTGCCAAATGGCAGTATAAACTCTCCCTACTAAGCATCACACTCATACAAATGGGACAGTTTAGACAATTCAAGGCCACCCGAAGCTCTAAGAATATCCTGGACGTGCTAAAACTATTTTTCATTATTAAACTGTCGTGCTCGGCTCAAAGGTAGACAGACAGTGCCACCATGTGATGGGCTGCCATAAATAAGTGCTGGTGATAGCAATTAAATGCTGGTGCCGAGTACGGCAAACACCAGCACAAATTAAGCACTGGTTTAATGTCTTTATTTTAGCACCACATTTCTCTCAGTATCTTGAGTTCATATTTTAGCAAGTGTCACATATTTGCAATCTCCACAGATCAACTCTTTAGGAGTGAAGGAAAACTTGGTCTAGTGACGCTGTGGCTCTTCATGTTTTGTACTCACCATGTCCATGATGAGATGTCCGCACACAAGACACCGGTCTGCTGACTGCTGGAACCCGGAATACTGAAAGACAAAGGAAGACATTGATGTCAAGACTTTGAGATTTGGTTGGGGACAGTACATTTTTTATTATGCACTCTCACATGTGCAAAATACAATGGAAAGTCGCATAACAAAAGAAACCCTACTGTTTAACTTGTCTAGTAATAAAATGTTGCAAGTATTGTATGAAGCTGTCCATTACATTGACATGACATGCACAGGCTCCTGAACTCTTTCTGGAGTGAGGATGTGGGGCATCCAACAAAATCCTCTGAATGCCCCATCAGCCCCCTTTAGGGTGCATAAGGTTTTTAAGTACTATCAATATGGCAGATGAGAAATGTGCGGTTTCTTGGTATAGGCCTCTCATCCACCAAACTATAAACAAGTATTGTCAAAACAAATTGGTTTCGCTTTTATAATGTGAGTAAAAAAGCTGTTAGCTTTGCAAATGTTGTTCAGTAAAGTATTGTTTAAAAAAGTAAAAGAAAAATATTTTAAAATACTGTAGGGAAAAAACACATAATTTATGAGATCTCAGAACTACGCTGAACTTAGTATTTTGAACCTTTACAAATGTCATGTTTGATTTCAAAAACGTTTCGCTCTAGAAAACCCTGAACAGAATTTAAAAGAATAAGGAATTGTTAGAATGTAAAGGGAAATGCTTGGCAAGGCCTAATTTCGTTTTTCCACAGGATTCAGACATTTGGTCTTCTGTAGCAGTCCATGGAGCACATTTACGGGCCTCCTGGAAAAGTATCATGCTAAGTCACCTTCTGCCTGCTGAGTGAGTACAGCAGATGGCCCTTCCCCAGCACCATACGAGGCTACATGCAGTGTTTTCATGCAATATGTGGAATATAGGAGATACAAAAATAACCCTTAAAGCCTGCTCTTACTCCATACTCGAAATAAATATCTCTACTGTTGTGCTTTCACAGACACACTAGGAGGGGTGAGGAGCACCACAACACAGGGTGGGTTTGTATTTGAAGTGGGGAAGCAGCACACAATGGAGAGAGCTAGAATACACAGGCATGTGTCACAGAGTGCTGCATGAAAAAGAAAGAAGTAGTTCAATAAATGTGCGTAGACAAAGCATACAAGTTAGCCCATCAAAGGGATTATAAAGAGGCTATACTCCAGGGGAGGACTAATACAAGAAGAGGAAGGCAAGGCATCAAATAGGAAGCAAGCAAATGAGTGGCAACAAAGTTAACTAAAGGTAAGCAATGGTCTGGGCTTTAAGCCACTGTAAGTTAACATTAGGTCTTTCTTAACAAAACAGCTTGCACTGTCTGGTGTGCTCGACGTAAAAAGGCCTTAGGATTGGCTCCCACATCTTAATTATTTAGATCAGGTAGGCTTCCTTAAGAACAGACACTCTTTTGATAATGTTTGGAAGGTACGGATTAAAATTGCGTTAGCCAAACATCAGAAATGACCTGGTCCTTCATACAATAGGTTATGGCCCCAACATTATCAACATACTTTTGCCAGCTTTCTTTCTTTTTTGCTAGCTCCTATCCCAGAGAGCTGCTAATGCCCAAATATATGCCCCAATGAAAGGTACACATTCCTTATAACTTACAGGATAGCCTTGGGTAAAAAAGCTCAGTGGAATCCGATTCTGTCTTTTGTGAATCTCACCCATTTTTAAAGATGCATAAAACCCAACATGCGAAGTCTGGAAAAGATTAACATGAACAAAAGAAGCAAAGGAGAATGCAGGAAGTTCCCTAAAAGGCAATAGGCGTTGGAGGCCTATCACCAAGGAGGTCTCTCAGTTAAATTTGATAGAATCTTGGAGAAATCCTAGGGCTGTAGTTTGCTAAGGGCACACCCTCCATGTTTGCGCCACTGCGCACCATTAACTAAGAGTGCCAGGCCCAAACAACAACAGTGCACCCTATTACTGCCCCCGGGCAGCTGCAAACTCATGCCTACCCTGAGGCAGGGACATTAGTGATGGTCGATCGGCTGTTTGATGCAGCTGGTGCGTCTTTCTCAGTGATATTTCAAAACAACAAGGGGGCCTAAAGAAGTCGACCAGGGACCTTGGGAATCAATGTTTTTTTAAACAACAGTGCTCCCTAAAACAGGGATTAATTCTTAAATGAATATAGACTCAATAGTAACTATACTTTAGTGACATGTCCAGCCGGACAGAGGTCTAATTTTTACTTTGTCAATGATGTAAAACAGTTTCTTAACAAAACAATACATAAAGTGGGACACAAGCCTGTGTCCTAGTAAGGAATACACAAACAGGAGGAGAGGGAACCAACATGGGGTTCAGGCACAACTTAAAGGGTTTATTACACAAAAGAAATGCACAATGACACAACTAAGAAACAAATCGCGGATTACACCTTTACAATTTCAATGAACCATTGTTTTGACATGTATAAGGTGCTTTTAGGTGTCGACGGCGTTTCGATCCATCCGTGAGGATATCTGGATCATCATCAGGACATGGGGTACATGCCTATAATTGTGTTAGCCTGTTTTTTCTAAGGAGGGAGAACGTACAATTAGGGAAATGCACAGAGGGGTAAGAGAAAACGCTTAGTTAAACGGGCTCATAAGACTACATGCTTGGGTTGCGTTCGAGCAACGTGATGGAGTGCAGGGTAAGTGATGTGAATAAGAAGGGAGGGCAAGTTTACACCGGTGCATAGATAGAATCGGGCAACTTGTGTGCGCTTAAGCGAGCTAGCGGGTACATGTATCAAGATTAAGGTACAGCCACATGACCAGGGTGCATAGATAGAGTCGGGGGGCATGAGTTCACTTAGAAGGGCTGACCGGTTCATGCATCATTGCTGACATGGATTTCAGAGTACGGCTGCTGGAGCAGTAGGAATGGTCGTGATGTTTACAGTGATAATAAGGAGTGAGTAGCCCGTTTGGAAGAAAATTTGGAGCAAGGCCCGATAAAAATAACAGTAAACGATTCAGATTGCAAGATGATACGTTCACGTTACGATTGGCCGTGATGTTACAGTGATAATCAGAGTTGCCAGTTTGAAGGAAGCATTAGAGCAAGGCCCGATAAAACTTACAGTAAAACGATTCAGGATGCAAGAGGATGCGTTCACGTTATGATTCCATTACAATAGATTTACATATCCATGAATTACACCCTTAGTGGGTTCATTCAACAATGCATAAAATACACCCTAATTGGGTTCATACAGCAATGCGGCGAATGTGGCGCAGTGAAAAGGTGGGAGGGGTTACCATCATAAGATTACTTATGGTAGCGGGAGATAATCGGTGATATAAGGTGTATGTTACTTTCAAAAAATGACGAGACAGTGAATTATTTAATTAGGGCTCACCAGAGCAGGTACCCAGGGCTGATTTCCAAAAGGCACAAGGGCGATGGTTTGATTAGGCTGTGTTCAAGAAGCTAGATTAGGAGACTGGACACCACGAGCGCAAGGGCGAAGGATGCACGGCAGAAGGCCTGGAGTGGCTCTCATTCAAGTGAGGTAATATTCCTTTAGAATAGTGTTTGTGCTGCACACTAGCAATGATGTAGTCTAGGTCACTAAGATTTGTTTGGACAGAAGCTTTCTGGAGGCCAGAAAACAAATAAACAACCCACCTCCTCAATGTCTCAAAAAGAGTCATTCAACTGGTGCTCATACGAAAGTTACTTATAGATCTAAATAGATTATCCTTTATTAGAAAACATCAACATCTTTAAACTTACAATGTGAGAGAATAATTCAATTGATGTTTTCATTTGATTAAGCAATTAAACTCAGTTACAGTCTCATTATCTGTTGCACTGCCATTGCCACTAAAAAGCCGAATACACTCATACTACATACACACCACTTACATCCACATCTAAAGTCATCCTTCACGTCCACTGAACATGAAAACTATTTAGCAGGTAAACATGTATTAGTTTTCTATTTTGAAAATCATGGTAATATCGTCATTTTCATCATTATTTTTTTGAGTATATGTGATATAATCTTTTTCTCATTGTTTACCAAAAGTATCTTATTTTATTTGAGAATCACATAAATCCTTTAACCATTTTCCCGTTTTACATCAGTCATGACTTTATGTTGATCTATTAGTGCTTGTTATGATCAGACACATGTTTCAGTGCTAATGGGACCGGGCCATACACCTTCCTCAGGGCACACAAGAATCAATATCAAATCCAGGGGGTGGCGAAGGTGACGATAAATGTTTTACATCATGATCCGTTACTAAATAAGCTGGGAGGGCTTAAACTCGTGAGGGTCTACTGTAGTCAATTGAAGTTTCAAAATATGTAGATCGCAGTCCCATGAGGGCGTACAATGGAGTACGCACCTAGTTGCTCAAGCGTCATGGAACTCTTTTGATTGAGATCGCAATATAAAAGGGGGACATACGGTGTACTAAAGTAACTCGTTATTCTATAGGCGTCCTATTATAACAATCTGCTGATATTGTGAACCAGAATCTCACGTATGCTGTGATGTCCTCCTGAGAATGTACACCGACCGGCGTTTGAGCATGGTAAACAATTTTCTAATTTTAGGTGGGTTGTGGAAATCTTGAATAAGTGACGCAGAACCGAATAAGTGACCCGGAACCGCCTAATAAACGCCTTTCACGCTAATAGCTATCCTTGCAAGGCGAATAGCAAATGCATGTCAGGGACGTGCTTAAGTGGGTTTCAAGGGTAAAGATACAATTGTTAGCCACTGGTGACATTTCTTAGAACAGACTCAAAAATAACTGGGTTTAGATAGGCAATAGGAGTCAAAGATAAGGTGTCACTCTAAGCCGACAGCCTACCTACCCATGTACAAACGATGCCCCAAGAAAACTGGCCCAAGGATATTGCATATAGTAAACAAATCTGGAGGATCTATATTGGTCTGTGGACCAACTGGTATAAGTCACGTTAGTACTCAGTCACAGAAACAAAATAGTTAGGAGACTGGGCCTTCCAGGTATTAATACCTTCAATAGCTAGAAATGTCACTTACTTGGGCATATTTATTTTCGAGGATCTGGCCAGGTTTGAAAGGGAAACATGGTACCCCAGATTGAAAAACTCAAGAAGGAGATTTCACACTGGGCTACCGTCCCAATATCCATTATGGGAAGAGCGGCACTATTTAAATAGGTCGCTCACTTGAGGATACTGTAAGTCACCCAGAACATTCCAATAAAATACAAGCACGCTTTTTCAAACAAATAACTTTTATGGTTATATCCTTTCTTTGGAATAATGAAACTCCAGGAGTCAGCATGGCCAAATGTTGAAAGTCACCACACGACGGTGGCTTGTGCATGGCTTATCTAGATGCATATTGCCGAGCAGCCTAACTAGCAGTGATGTATATTTTCAAAACGAGGCTGTGCCCTACAAATAAAACTGAAAAATTGGCAATGGGTAAAGGGGATGTAACAAATGTCCTATGGGGGAGAGGAGGGTCATCTACTGAACACTGTATCCCCGTTGACTAAGACTGTACATAATATTAGGAAAGATGCCTTGGCGTTATGGGATGGAATAATACATTGATACAGCAGTCTTCCTTATGAGTGGGAAGTTCCTCCCACTAGTGCTGCATTTGAAGTATTCATAGACTGGAATATACTGCGGATCACAACACCGGGAGATGTCATTGTCAACACAGAACTCAAAACATTTTGAACAGTGGAAGAAGAGTTTGGACTTCTGAGTACCCAGTTCTTCATATACTTACAGTTGAGACATGCATTGTCGCCATAACTTGTTAATTTAGGTAATATAGCAGAGGTCAATCTACTGGAGGTGACAATTACAATGACACCGCTCCAAAACAAATGGACATCAATCATTTATGAAATATTGGTTATCCACATCACAGGTACCTTCCCAGAACTGGGAAAAGAGTGGGGGCAGTCTCAGCAAAATATAAAGTAATAGAATTTATGGAACTACACCTAATGTATTACACTACCCCCCCCCCCCCCCCCCCCAATATTATCCTTAATCAGAGATCAGCATTGTTAAATATTTTTGATGAGAGGAATATGAACAGATATAAGAAAGCCTTTCTGGGGCTACGACTGATTACCAAGAAGGACATTGTGCAAACCTGGAAGGCAATGGAGACCCTCAGTGTGGCCAATTGGAAATCAGGGTGTGACCACTCTTCATCTTAGAGAAACAGATCTACGAATAGCCCCAATAAACACACACGTATATGGGGGATGTGGATGGAACCCAGCAGTGACTCGTCTTTGTAAATGTGAGGCCATGTAATACGTTATATTTACTTCTGCTCGATAATGACCTCTGAATGACGATTGTAGCTGGTTGCAATGATTTATTGTTGTTGTTGTAAGGAAAATGCCAATAAAATGATGACTACAAAGAAGATACACCTGCCTTGTCACCTCTTGGTAAACGGGTTAAAGTCGGGAAAGCTAACTCCCAGCAGGAATTGCAACTGTCTCCGAGAGGTCAGACAACTAGACGCAAAGTATACATCTCTTGACCCAAACCCCGCAATATTAGTGATTCTGTTAGTTCAGAGGTGTTTAGTGCCTGCAATGTAAAAAAAACACCCATTAAGAATACACTTGATTGTGAAGTGCTACACAGAAACCTGTTAGAAAACTCGAGCCCACGATTGTGACACTGCGAAGACTCCACGTTTTCTTTTCAACAACTCCTTTCTTGTCGTGGGAGTTGGAGTTGGAGTTGGCTGTACTGCTACTGGCCACTAGGTGGCAGAGGTCCCACAAGTTGGGAAGGAAGGAGGCAGTTTAATTCTTGCTGGTATGCCCGACTGTTCACAAAGTATCTTTCTACCACTGTTTTTCTAGTCACTCGCTGACCTTTAACCTCCTGCATGAAACCCTGATGTGTCCTCTTTTTCCGCCTCATTTGAAACCATATTACTTCTAGCTCCAAGAACTCAGCAAAATCTCATCGATTTTTTTGTCGTTTTTGCCCACAAAATAACCTTTAGCAATCGCACAAATAGGCCCCTGCGCTGCTTACATTATAATGGCTCTATAATGCTGGCAGAAGTTTTTATTGTGTCCCAGGTATTCAAGATATTATCATTAAGGCTCTCTGCTTTCTTATCAAGTAAGCTCCATGTCTCCTTCATGTATTAATCAGACCCTCACCCCATCCTCTTTCCCACAACTGATGCTTATTACAAATGCATATGTGTTATGTAACATACTACCAGTCTCGGCTGGTGACATTTAAAAGTGGTGAGGTGTGAAAGTTGGGTATGACTTATGTAGCGAGCAAAGCAAGCAAGCTTAATGGACAAACGTGTGGTCCAGGGTGAGTTCTCCGCCTGAAAAAAAAATGTACAAAAAGATTGACAAATATCCCATTTGAGAGCAAATGAATTTAGTGTGAAAGCAAGGTTTATAAAGCAGTGGGAACATATAGTCGTGAAACATTAACACATAAAAAACTGCCCCATAACCTACTGCACTAATATGTTCAACAGTGACTTTATTGTGCAAATTGTACAGAGCAACAAGATCAGGCCCTTTAAAGGTTGTGCTTGCCCAGTGTCTTGCACTGCATGGAGCACAAACTTTGGAAGGAAATGCTCTAACCAGGCTTCGGGAAGCACCCACAGCTGCTGGCTGTATTCAAGTCATATAGAAATATATGCAGACAAGTCTTTAAGTGGGATGAAAAACGTGGGGGCTCTCTAAAAAAAATATTTACAATAAATGTCTGTGTTTCCCATAGTGTGCGACCTGACCAGTATTTTGGTTTCTCTCTGAGAAGTTACTGAATCCAGATATCACAACAACTGACATACACCTAAAACTTGTCAGTGTTATTGGCTTTGTCAGTTGTTGTTAGCTGTTTAAGATAAATGAGCAACAACAATGGTTTGTTATAAATAATTAACACTTGAAATGTTTAAATTCTGAAACTGTAAGACTGAATTAAATATTATAGAGGCCTGTGGAAGGAGTTTTGGGTTCAGTTATGTGCACTTTATGTTAGACTAGCAGCCCGTCCCGACGTTGTCCGGGTATGAATTGCTGCCGGCCAGTAGTATATTGTTTTGTAGGATTTCGTTTTTATTGCATTTCGTATCTGTGACAGGCCTGTGAAACGCTCAGATTCACAGTGCACTGCTGATGCACTTAAGAGTGCGCGTTCAGTAGTGTGTGAACTCGAGTTTCCATACTTTATTTTTCCTTGCAATATTATATAGCGCGAACTCGACAACATGGCATGAGCACAATTTACATTACAGAAGAACACATTCATTTGTGGTAGGCGCAGCAGGTGCCTCAACCCCATAGGACATTAACATGCAGCCTCTTAGTAACCAATTAGTTAAGCCAGAATAGATTTATTGTCATGTTTGTCCTTGTTAACTATTTCTTTGTGGCAGAGTTTTTATTAAACAAATGTATAACTTGAATGGCGCTTTTCACGACTCTGCCCTTTGTGACCACCTTGAACTACAATTTATGGGATCCCGGAGTAGTTTGTTTTCAAATTCTAGCTCTGTTTGCCACTCTTCGAAGGTTAGTAGCAGAGCTATATCAAAAATGATAAATACATAATAATACATTATCACACTCCACTATTCAGCTCAACATACCCTAAATTGGGTCTATCTCCTCCTTCTCCTCATCATATGCTCTCATGAATGTCTTGTAACTGCCCATCACACTCTTCTATATTTTCAGCCAATGATGTCCTGATGATGATCCCCTTTCTAAATATTGTTCAACTACGGAATAATACAGTTTTTTATTAAATTTCTTTGATGTGTTACTGAAGGTGGAATCTACTATATCAGTATTACACGAAAATGTGCTAGACTGTAAGAAGATGGAGGAAACTTCATATACATTTGCATGCTTAGATTGCTGTGCATGCAAAAACCTTCACCGGCAGGTCGTGCTCTCTTTGTATGACAGCTTCTTCTTCATCTCGTCCCTTTGAGTGACTCTTTCCTAACACCCTCCTCTAGTTGACCAACCGCTGTCTTCACTTGTAGGTCACACTCACCCTATTTCCCAACTTGTCACTCACTCGCCCTCTTCTGCCTCCACTTATGGCCAAAAAAAGCATCAGGCCAAGAAAGGCAGCGGCAATGGCGGCTGGCAACTACTGTGAGTGGAGGGGGGGTGGAAATGACATTAAATAAATAAAATGTAAAGTTACTTACAGTGCAGTGGTTTTTTCAGGGGAGAGGGTTGTTTATTGTGCTGTGTATGAAGGGAATCCAATAGGTAGTTAAGGACTCTGGGTATCAATTTTAAATTATAACAATGGTCCTTAAAGAAGCATTTATAACAAATAAATATAGACCAAGATAAGTGCTATATTCCACGGTATCCAGCCGGACACATAGTTTAATCAACTACATAAATGTTTCATCATTTCAGAGAGCAACCAACAATAGAGTGGGACGCAGTCCTGCATGCAGTACATGAAAACAGAAGACAAATACAAATAAACAATAAGATTTTGGGGGAGTTTGAGTGCATTCAGAACTGTCCATTTGATATCGTCCTCATTATGACCCCCCCTCCCCCCCCCCCAAGGAAAAATGTTCTACTAGTGATGCATTCGGAGTTTTACACCTCACTCTGCTCCGGTGTTGGCCAATCCGGGTCTTGATTTTCTGTGTTGTTTGGCCAATATACCACGGAGCTTACCTATTCCGAGTCGCACCACTACTTCACCAGTCCATGCACCCATGCATAGGTTATTATGTAGAGTATCGGGCCATAACTACACCGATTTCTTCAAGTGCATGGTACCTTTTAATATCAGTGTCTTTAAGCAAGCTTTATCTCATTTTCACAACAGATTTCTCTGCCTTTGTTTCCCCTTCCTTTTCCCCACAGGCAGCTTTGTTATATTCCGGCATGTAAATCAAACCGTCCTGATGATGATCCCATTATCCTTTTAAAAGGGATCGAAACGTCGTTGACCTATGGAATAGTTTCACACGTAAAAGCCATTGTGTTACATTAGTGTGAAAACTATTATGGATAGCTTGTCATGTATTCTTATTGACTCAAAGCCTCTTTTTTCTTTTGCATGAAAATCTTACTGTTTATTTGTATTTGTCTTCTATTTTCATGTACTGGATGCAGCACTGCGTCCCACTCTATTGTTGGTTGCTCTCTGAAATTATGAAACATTTATTTAATTAATTAAACTATGAGTCTGGCTGGATACTGTGGAATATAGCACTTATCTTGGTCTATATTTATTTGTTATAAATGCTTCTTTAAGGACCATTGTTATAATTTAAAGTTGATTGTGCTGTGTCCCTTTCCACTAAGTGTGAGAGAAGCCGGCTTTAGTACCGCCAATGCAGTACATGTTCTATGTCACAGACTGCTGATGTATGTGCTGTACTTGATGTAGGGGAGTTAGAGGATCCACTGCAGCTGCTCAGACTGTACATATTCTTAGCGTAAGACTACAGACAGTACAAAACGCAGCGCCACAACTGCTAATTGGGATACCTAGGTTTGCCTCTGCCCGAGATGGTCTCTGGCAACTGCATTGGCTACCGGTTATAAAATGAGCACAATTCAAGGCACTGTGCATGGTTTTTAAGGCGCTGAATGGCACTGGCCTGGAGTTTCTGACGTGAATGGTATGTTCCGGGCAGAGAGCTGCGTTCCACCGATGGAGGGCTGCTAGCCGTGCCCCAAATACAGAAGGCCAGTTGGGGAGGCAAGAGTTTCTCCTATGGTGCGGCGAAGTCCTGGAACAGTCTGCCAGTACATCTGAGGAAGGCCTCAGAGCACCTTGCCTTTAGAAAGGGGCTGAAGACTTGGCTATTCACGATTTAGACACCCCGCTTACAGTGAGTCAGTGTGTAGCGCCAGGACACTCATGGGTACCCATGGGTAGAAGTGCGCTTTATAAGCTTCGCTAAAATAACATAACATAACATGCATTTGTGCCATTATTAATGACCTTGTCTGAAGAGGAAATTGTGCTGCTGCTCAGTGTACCTGTTCTATATTCACAGGATAATTCCACTTGCACCAAGTGATACATACTCTCTGCAGCTTACCAATGCTTAAGCATACCTTTTCACTACACTAGGTATAAAATGATTGGCTTTAGCAGTGCTTGTTTCATTACTATACTCTAACCTAGGGACCTACAATCTTTTTAGGTCAAGCTGGTGTTAGCAGCGCGAAGCGCTGCATCCAGCGAAAGATCTTTTGTTATCCACTTGCTGGGAAAGTGGGACAGGGGATGGGCACGCGCAGGCGATTTCACCATGTGTGCGCGCGTGTTCACCCACGCGCCGTGCACATCTCCTGTCCCAGATTCCCAGCAAGTGGATAACACATACACACAGACACACACGCGCACACACACACACACACACACAACCCCCCCACTCACCGGGCACACGCGGGGCTTCCGTCATTGGGGGGGCAGGCACCGGCAATGTGCCTCGAGCCCCCCCTCTTTTCTCCCCAGGCTCATTGCGGCAGCGGTCCAGGCCCAGCAGCAGGCGGGGCTCTCCCTTAGCACGGGAGCCCCGCTGGGACACACGCTGGCTCCCTCCTCGTCGCTGGAGCGCGGGGTAGGCTCTCGTACGCTTCCTGTCTGTGCTGGTGGCCCGTCCTCAAGCAGGCAGTCCCGGGCAGTCCCGCCTGGCTTCCTGTGTCTCGCAGAACACTGGCCAGTGTGAGGCAGGCTACGGAGGGCGGGGACGGAGGCAGGCGGGAGGCTGTGCCACCGCCGCCGCTGGGCCTGCCTTCCCACTCGCACTCCCCTGGGGCTTCTTTATTGTACTTGTGGTGACACACGGAGGGAGACGCACAAAAGGGGTTTCTTTTCACCTCTGAAACTTCTGTCTTGTGTTGCTTGGCAGGGGCGCGTGGAGGGGGCAGGGCAGACGACAGGTGCGCGGAGGGGGACAGGCTCGCGTGCTCCACTGCCAAGTGTTCTAAAGAGCCCTGAAAGGAAGCTGGCAGGGTGGCGTCTTTTTATTACCAGACAAAAAGCAGCCAGAGAGAACAGGAAATCAACAATAGAAGACAGATGCCCTTTCACGCATTATTTTTAAAAAGTCACTTCTGTCACCTCTAATACGTTGTGCTAAGGCTATGCAAAGTAATCTCCAGATGAATGAGTAGAATTTACAAGCACTTCTTCCTGTTAATTTTGCGGAATGCATTTGAGCACAACTAACACCTGTCAATTACATCTTTATACGTACTTGGCAATTGTAAATTCAGTTTACATTTGTACTGTGACACTCCAGTATGTCATTCAGGTATAGTCTGACGCACAGAGGATTTATAAACTCATGTTTTTGTGGCCGCAAATGCATACAAAACGGCCCCAACAGCGCTGGGATGCCTGGCTTCACCTTGCAACAATGGTCAACTTTTGTGCAAGATACCACTGATTGTTTGCGTAAATTGAAGACCGTGCCTATTTCTGAAAATGAGGAGATATGGTTGTGCACGGTTGATGTTTCAGCCCTGTACACCTCAATCCCGCATACAGAAGGTATAGAAGCAGCAGAGTGGATGCTTTTGCATCATGAATACGAGGAGAGTCACAATATTTTTCTTCTTGAATTATTGCAATTCTGTTTGTACCATGGATATTTCCAGTGGCAGGACACTTTTTTTCTACAAAAGACAGGGACCTCGATGGGGTTTACTGGGGCACCTACCTATGCCAATATGTTCATGTCCAAGTTTGAAGATGAACATATACTAAAACAAGAGAAGTGGAAAGAACATCTGGCACTATACCTTAGGTATATCGACGACATACTGATAGTGTGGAAAGGCTCAGAAAATAACTTAAGAACACAACTTCAAGAGCTAAATAATTGCCATGCATGCATCAAGTTCACATACACCATCAACACAGAGCAGATTAACTATCTTGATATCATGATTACTAGAAAAGGGAATATACTCGAAACAAGTGTATTCAAGAAGGCAACAGATAGAAACAACGCCTTACACTTTGAGAGTTTTCATTCACAATCTTTAAAGAGACACCTCCCATTGTCGCAATTTATTAGGGCAAGAAGAATTTGTTCAGATGAGGTCCAAGGGATAGAAACAATAAAGAGAATGCGCACAGAATACACAGCAAGGGGGTACCCGGATACAGTTCTTGACCAAGCTGAAAACAAAGTTAGAACAATGTCCAGATCTACCATGTTAGAAAAGAGAGAAAGGAGCAAAAACAGGAGAGAAGTCTATGTATTGAAATTTTCCACAGCCTCAGAGGCAATAAAGAAATGCATCATGAAAAGATGGGAAATAATTGAGCAAGAACCTGATTTTAGACAGATATTTCCAGACAAACCTTTGTTTGCACACTCCAGATCAAGGAATATTAAAGAAATTCTGAAAAGTGGTAAGCTGGCAAAAGCGGATCTAGGTCAGAAAGGCATGATGAAGTGCCAAAATTGTGGTCATTGTGGCAATGTATTGGTAGGGAACACTTTTGCGCATCCACACACAGGTAAAAAGATCACCTTGAGACATACATCAGACTGTAATTCTAGTGGTCTAATATATGCGATCAAGTGTCCATGTGGACTTGTTTATGTTGGACGCACTGCAAGGAAGGTGAAGGTTCGGATGACCGAACATAAGAGCATGATACGCACAAAAAACTTGAAATCATGTTTGGCAGCACATTGGCATGAGAGGGGTCATACCATACCTCAATTGAAATATACCGTGCTAGAGAGATTGGTGGTTAAACCACATGTTGACACAATGAAACTGTTGGCTCAAAGAGAGACATACTGGATTAAGTCCCTTAGGACGCTGACACCTTATGGGCTAAACGATAAGATCGAAATGATTTATTTTTTGTAAATTAGTATTGCAATATGAGTGCTGTTTTTTGTAACCTAGCTGTTTTTTGCAACCTAGTAATTTTTCATGCAATTTTTTATGTATCTGTTTATATATATTATGCATTATCTATGCTCAATAAATCTCACCAACAATACTGGATTACGCACACAATAGGTATTTTTTTAGGTAGGCACAACTTTAGGCAGTGAATCTTTTGAGTTAGTTTTTGTCGAGTAAATTAATGCAAGCGCCATTTTGGATGAGGACGAGGCGACGCGTAGTCCGTTTTTTATGTTAAACACACTATGATGTCAGACGCCAAGAATCGGCATTTCTAACACGGTTCAGATTGAACAAGGAGAGTCACACGAAAGAACCCCAGAGGCACGCGTACAACTGAAGCTAGAGGTGAGATATTACGGAGGTCTTACTAGAGCAATGCTCGTGTAAAATTTAATGAAATACTAAGGAGTCCTCCTACGTTTATATTTCAGAGTAGAAATACGAGTCCACTAGAGAAAGCGCTGTAAGGATTAAGACGTGTGGTCAAAAAGGACCGAGTAAGTATTGGGTGTTTTACTTTAGGACAAGCAAACATGTAAGACCAGAGATAGCACAGTAAGGTTTTCGATGTTGTTGTTTTTCAGAATAAGGACAGTTTGGCATGTCATTTTCGTGTTGTAAATGAAGGTAAGAGTGCACGTTTGTGACACTTCTTGAATTTGGGGTCACTAGGTAGCACACATGGTTTCAGTTGGCATTTTGTTTGTTCGCACTTGCATGTAGTGATAAGTAGGTGGCGGCAGTATTGGTTGTACACCATGTTTTGGATTAACAGGTGGCAGGTGAACTTTGTTGAGCATGGTTTTTTTACTGTATAAGTAATGTAGTTACACTTTATAAGATCTTCTGGTTTCTATTCATGAAAACTAAATGCTGTATGAAATTGTAAATATTTTCTTTAATACAATTGTGATAGATCTTTATGTTATTTGTAGCGCATTCCCCTGAAGAAGGTGCATACCGAAATGCATTGGGACATGGCTTCTTAAGTTGTTTGAGGAATCCATATTTTCATTGATGAAAAAAGAAGAATAAATCTAATTTGAAGAAAGGAAATACAAAGCATTGTTTGAAGATAATTTATTTTGGTGTTTTTTCATGTTTTCAGTTCAACTTGTATAACTGTTGATACAACTTTTTGAACATTATATGTTAATTAATTGCTTTTTGCTTTAATATTGATGAAAGATGAGTAGATGAAACAAAGGATAAAACCTAACACGTAATTGTGTACATGTGAACAGTGCACCCCATACCACAGGTTTCTGTGAATTTATTGTAATTTGTACCAACTTGGCTACGGGGCTAGTCAAGATATGGGTTAGCACCATTTATAATTTGATAAAACTTAGATTAAGGAGTTGAAATAGGAGTGCTTATCACATAACATTGTTGAATATTTCACCTTGGGGGTGCCCAGGAGTGGTCATTTCACAGGGAAAAGCCAGGAAAGGTTCCACAGCGGTATGCGTACAGCGCCAAGACACCTCAGGGTATAAGTGCACTATACAAGTACAAATTCATAAAGCAATTGCTGAATATATGCCATCCTTTTAAAAAATGCAACATAAACTAACACATAGGAAACCTGAGGGAATTCTTCAGCCTCTTCCTGCACCCATCCAGTCATGGGCACGGCATCCATGGATTTTATTGTAGTTGTACGTCCACCTGACTCGTGTACTGTCTTGTAAATAGTTGTTGATCTCTTCACTAAAGTAGGGCATTTCATTAGGTTAAATTAAGCTGTCACAAAATATTGCCAAAAATGTTATGAAGGAAATAATCTACCTTCGTGTCCTGCCTGCTGCCACCGAGCCAGATTTTAGTTCGAAATTCATTCCACAGCTTTCTCAAGGTGTCACCACCATTTTACAACACTTGTGATAATCATGCCTGTATACTTCCACTCGATGTGCCCTCTGGAAGCGTATCATCAGACACTCATACATACAACATCCTGTCTGAACGAACACCGGAAGAATATGAAAACTATCGTCTGTCAGACACGCCTCACATCCTTTGTTCTAACATAAGTTCAGCATGAAGTGTCAATGCAGTTTTCCAGTAATGAAAAGCTTGCTTTGGCTCTTTGATTGAAGGGGTGTCACTTGTTTGATAACATTACAAGCACACTGCTGTACGCCGCACACTGATGCACGCCCCACACTGCTGCACACCTCACACTGCTGCATGCCTCACACTGCTGCATGCTGCACACTGCCGCACACTGATGCACGCCTCACACTGCTGCACGCATCTCACTGCTGCACGCATCACACTGCTGCACGCATCACACTGCTGCACGCATCACACTGCTGCACGCATCACACTGCTGCACGCATCAAACTGCTGCACGCATCAAACTGCTGCATTACTCACACTGCTGCACCACACACTGCTGCACGCCACACACTGCTGCACGCCACACACTGCTGCACGCCGCACACTGCTGCACGCCGCACACTGCTGCACACCGCACACTGCTGCACGCCGCACACTGCTGCAGTACTCACATTGCTGCATGCTGCACACTACCGCACAACTCACACTGCCGTACGCCTCACACTGCTGCACGCCTCACACTGCTGTACGCCTCACACTGCTGTACGCCTCACACTGCTGCACGCCTCACACTGCTGCACGCCACACACTGCTGCACGCCTCACACTGCTGCACGCCTCACACTGCTGCACGCCTCACACTGCTGAACGCCACACAACACCACCACATCACTCAGGGACACCACCATATCACTCAGGGACACCACCATATCACTCTGGGACACCACCACATCACTCTGGGACACCACCACATCACTCTGGGACACCACCACATCACTCTGGGACACCACCACATCACTCTGGGACACCACTACATCACTCTGGGACACCACTACATCACTCTGGGACACCGCTACACCACTCTGGGACACCCCTACATCACTCTGGGACACCGCTACATCACTCTGGGACACCGCTACATCACTCTGGGACACCGCTACATCACTCTGGGACACCGCTACATCACTCTGGGACACCGCTACATCACTCTGGGACACCGCTACATCACTCTGGGACACCACTACATCACTCTGGGACACCACTACATCACTCTGGGACACCACTACATCACTCTGGGACACCACTACATCACTCCGGGACACCACCACATCACTCCGGGACACCACCAAATCACTCCGAGACACCACCACATCACTCTAATACACCACCACATCACTCTAATACACCACCACATCACTCAGCCCAACCACATCATCATTCAGCACCACAACGGCATCACTCAGCAGCACAACAGCACTGTCCTTGCTTGCTACCAACACGCATTGCCATAGCCAATAGGACTCGCATTAGGAAAGTGTAAGCAATTGGCTTTGTGAATAACAATGCTATTAATTTATATATTTTCAAAGCCAACACACATTAAAAAAAATTGTCATTTACAATACCAATATCTCACACTTTCCTAATGCGAGACCTATTGCATTGCAAATGCTTGTTTGTAATAGGAACTGCTCATGCTCATGAAAATTATCCCAGCAACTAACATTGTTATGTTGTAATAGTGATCACATCAGACATGTTTACATTAGTGGCCACCATAAGCAAGATTACCAGCAGCGATCATCTCACTTCATTAGGCAGGGTCGCCATCAGTAATGCAAACATATTGTCAGTTAAAATCTCTCTATTGTGCAATACAGAAACGTCACATCTGTGATGTCACTGGCAGCAAGGAAATAATGTTAGTTATACGTCCTCCACCATGACACATAATGTATCACTGAAATATCAGCTTTAAATATACTTTGGAAATGTAGCCATTTTTGCCCAACCATCAGCTCACAAGATCATTTTTGTCTCAAGTGCACACTTAATTTTGGTGTAAATATAATAACTCGACCAAGCAAAAGCTTCTAATTTAGTAGGGCAGATTGCACCCACGTGAGCTACTTACAGGGACCTAGAGATCTACCAGTGGCTCACGTGCTACTCATTGGAGAAGGCTGCTATAACCCAAGGCACACCCCCTGCTTGATAAATCTACCCCTTTCACTATCTTCCTTTGACCTTCATATTAAATCCATTCGACATTTTCTGGCTTTTTCAATATCAGTGTCTAACACTACACCCCCATGAGCAATACTTTGTATGTTACTATTTTTAAAGTCTACAGTTCGTTTATTACTTTGTAAATTATTGTAAGGTGATATCTGCTACAGTCAAATAAAAAAATCAAACAGCAGCAAAAATATGATGCTCAGGCAAAGTCTTCGGATCAGGAATTTTCCTTTATTGTCCCTGTGAGTATAAATTGGGGTTTCGTCTCTCCTGTTCTCTGCTGGCCATGAACATAATCTGATTGTTCCACCAATGCACCAAGCAAGCGAGTGACCTTTACACCTGTGACTGCTCTTTGATGGCTATAGCTCTTTCTAGAAGAGGACATTCCATATCTCCAGCTATATCCAAGACAACCCAGGTGAACTGACGCTTATAGAAGGGCTCCAGGAAATATTACTTCTGATTAATAGTGAGAAAGTAGTCAAAAGCGGTGTCAAACATGAACCAGGTACTGAAAATGGGATGCTGACGTATGCTATACCTGACCAACTAGACCAATTGTGAAAGGCTCCCTTTGGTTTCTCAATGGTACAAAGAATCCTCTACGAAGAGAAATAAATACAAATTGGAAGATCCTTCACACTGACTCATACTCACTTGTGGGCTCAACAAGCCACCTACTTTTGTAAGCGGGTTGTTTAGCAGCAAGTCCTAGAGAGAGATCCTGGTAAAGGCAGGGTTGATAGACAAATTCTCCTCCTCAAAAACACATGCAAAGTCTGCCTCAAAAACACATGAAGGTTCATGGGGGAGGAAAGGTTTTGTGTTGCCCTGCTAAGCACGTCCACATAATCTCTATCTGTTTGTACTCTGAAAAACGATGAAGATTTTATTTTACATCCAAATTAGTAGCATCTACAACAACACAATTGCGGGCAGCATTTCAAAACAAATCTCAAGAGAGGCAACAGCTGCAGTAATCAAAAGCATTTATCACATACTAGAGAGTAGGTGGTAGCAAGCTCAATAGGTTTCACACAACATATCGATAATTGGACTCAAAAACCGCAAGATCGTTCTATACTGGTTACATTTTGTTTTCCCAAAATAAAACGTGAGATGAATGGGGACAGAATGAGACGACATCTAGTTCTTCCAGATCAAGGGCGTTGAATATCAGTCCAGGCAAGCAAATCCATGCTAGACTTTCAGGAGATAAATACTGAGGGGTTATCCTCAAACCGTGGCATGGATCTGGCTCTTATGTGCCCACACTGGCCAAATAGCTCCAAAGGGAGCCATTTTGGATATCCAAGATGTAACTCACCCAAGGGCTGTAGTAGAGAATACCACGTGTGATATGACTTTTGATTTCAACTACTTGTAGGTATATGCATCCACACATGATGTTCTCATTCTTCAAGGCCAGCAAGGTACTCTTGACCTTCTAATTCATTTTGTATATGGATCAAAGGAAGATGCTGAATAGGTTGGACTGGCTGAGAACTTGTACGAGAGGCCCTTTGGCTTACTGTGTGTTCTGCGTTTTGTTTGAATCTACACTGGATTTTGATTAAAGCAAGTCAATTGTACTTAATGCACACTCCCTACAACTCAGTCTTTCACAAGAATGTTTTTCTTTCCAACAAAGATGTCAATATATATGGGTTTGGAAGTCTCTGATAGCTTTACAGTTACAGACATGCACAACTTCTGCATACGTTCATGTGCTAGTACATAGACTGGCATTACTGACGTATTACATATACTGCAGATATTAAAAACAAGTCTCCCTAGAGCTTGCATAATAGATGTTATTATTTCCCAGGTCAAAGGTACTCATATTTACATCTGGAAGGATGAAAGTTTGAGTCAGCCCTGCTTAAATTTGAACCAGTGACTGCTAGGTTTCTCAGTTGAAACTCATAATGTTGATCTACTTTACCAGTGTTTGATTTCATGCATTCCAAAATTGCATATTCTACACATATTTGGGAACCCATTGCAAATTGATATGTTTTAATTGGGACTCAGGCAGAAAAGCATTCCAATCAAAATTATATTATATATATATATATATATCTATCAATTACCAGATCCTCGAACCACATCCGGCCAGGAAAGCCGGCGAAGCAGAAGAACAGACCACAAATAATTGGCAAGATGTTCCGTTATATTTCTTTAGCCAAGTTTGTCAAAGGGGACACGTTTCGGGCGTGAAAAGCCCTTGATTATATATATATATATATATATATATATATATATATATATACTTTTTTTAAATGTATATACATGTATATAAATACACACGCATATATACACATGTGTGTGTGTGCACGTGTCAAAGTATCTTTATTCTGCATTTTTCCCATAAAAGTATAAAAACTTAAATACACAATACAAAAAAAAATATCTTAGATTTTTTCCTATTGCAGCGTTAAAATAATCATGGTCGACGCTAACTACAGTGCGTTAGGGGGTTATCTATCCATATTGGTTTCCAAGTTATAACACACTCTTAATAAAATTCAGGACTGCATGACATATCTATCGCTGAAAGCATTTGTAGAAACTCCATAGCAGACAAATATTGTTCAAAACGGACCTGAAGTAACAGAGGTATTAAAAAGGCAGATCTGAGACTTGAGTACAGAGGACAGAAAAAGTAGAGCAGCTTGTGCTTTCTTTAGAGACATAATTGCAATTGCATGGGGTAGATCATGTTTCCATAAGCATTGAATAGGGAAGGTGACTATAAAATGTATAACATTTAATCTGAAAAGAGTTAAATAAAAATAATGGAATGGGTTCTCAAACCAACAGAAATAAAGTTCGTTATTTTTTACCATAACAATAGGAGCATACACCACCACCGTCCTCAAATTCAGCACATTGTATAGTCTTTCATTTGTGCAAACCTCTGCATAGCGGGATTTCACAATATCCTTTGCATCACCCTTAGTCAATGAGGGATGTGTAAACATTTCAGGAGGGTCTATTTTACAGAGACATGTTTTTACATGACCCAACCATGGTATCTTATCCACATTTGTTAATGATAAACAATCTAAGATACACTCTCTCACCAGATCTGCTTCTGGGTCAGCCAACATTTGATCCATAGTAGAAGGGGGGCAATTTTTACCTGGTCCCCTACAAAGGGTAAGCCCATCTCTTCATGGCAAATAAAGTTTGCGGTGTTTTTAGGAACAGACAATACCTGTGTGCAAAACTATTTTCAATACACTGCAAAGCGTATATATTTTGGTACCCCCCAACACCAGCTGAAATACATTTTATCTTAAACAGCTTGATCATCTCTGGCAATGGTTTGTGATTTAACCTCCTTGAAAAACCAAAGATAGCTTCCGTATTTCTTCCCATTTGTTTTGATTTCATTAAAGTGAACTAAAAGCAATACCCAAGTAGTTAAAATCTTTTACCCTTTTAAGTGTAGTTCCTCTCATCCTAAGAAGCTCAGTTTTTGTGTTTGAAGGCCCAGATGTGATGATCTAGGACTTTGACTGATTTATTTCTAAAGCCAGCCCCTCCATATATTCTGTAAAGTGTTCCATCCATATCTGTAAACTATTAGGTGCACGGGAAAGCAAAACCACATTGTCTGCGTATAGAAGTATAGGGAGTGACTGCTCAACCATCTTTGGTACATCCGCCCCTGCTTTTAAAAGGTAGCCGGCTATGCCATTTATATATACACCCTGAACAAACAAGCAATTGCAAAGCAATAGGTCTCGCATTTACGCGAGTTTAAGCTATTGCCATTATAAATTACAATGCCTTTTATTTATGCTTTAAAAACGAAAACAAACAAAAAGGCACTGTTATTTGCAATGTCAATTGCTGAAAATCTCATAAATTCAAGACCTATTGCATCGCAAATGCTTGTTTATCCTTGCTTTCTCCCTTCCTCACCACTTTTCCGTCTTTCTCGCCCCTACTTTCACCCTTTTGTGTTTTCTCTCTCTTACTCTGGGGGTCAAAGTCTGATGAAGAAAAATAAGAGCTGGTCCCCGATATTAGTGCGGGTGGGCTCTACGTGCAAGCACCAGTTCAAATTAAGCACTGGGCCAATGTATCTGGTGAACCCACCCCCTACCTTCATGTCACGGCCCCTCCTAATGCCGTCTTCATACGTCCCCGCCCCCTCACCCCACCCCTGGCCTGGCGGCCTCCCCCCAGCTGATGATTCGCCTAGCTCTGGGCTGCTTTTGAGACTCATAATTCAATCCTGTGACACAGAGGGCGCGAGGCGAGGGCGTAATGAAACCTCTCTCAAGACCGGCTGATAGCATTTGAAATGAACCCTTTGTCTAATTAAGGTGAACGATTGCACCAATAAAGAAGGACCATGTATGTGATCCTTTAACAAAGAGGCCGCGATAAACCTCTCAAAACAAAGTTAAAGCAACAGACAGATATGAAACGACGGGGGCAGACGGCAGGGGGCGTCATGGGACAGGGAAGTGACAGAGAAGACGATGAGGCGGGCGTGGGGTGAAGCAAAGAACAGGGCCTGTAACCGAGCAGGGATGTATCATGGAGCGAAGAAAGGCACACAGGGCAGGGAAAGTGACAGAGGAAGGGATATACCAGCTTGGAATGTCACAGGAAATGTAACTGAGCAGGAATGGATCAGGGAGTGAGGGATGAAGCAAGGAGTAGGGGGAGCAGTGGCGGAGTGAGTGTTACAAATCATTGAATGTAATTGGGATTAGGGAAAGTGATGCAGAGAAGGGGTCTAAGAGACTCAAAATGTATCAGTGAGTCAGGAATGTGAAAAGGACCACAGAATGTAAAACTCAACTGAAACAAGCACTGAAAGACAAGCGCTGCCCCGCAAGCATCTACAGCGTTTACTTTGCGGAAGCGAGCAGCGGCGGGCACGATAATTGATAACAGATGGCACCACAGCTCGCTCCCGCAAGGCAAACGCCGCACATGCACGAGGGCCCATTGGAAACAGTGCAGAACATGCACAAGTTTCCACAAAAGCCCAGAGCAATTTCAAGCGCTCCCTCCTAAGAAGCATTTGCGCGATGTGTAGGCGAGACTAAAAAGGGGCTAAGATGCAGCCCTGTCTTACCCCTCTATGTGATTCTATTGGTGAGGTTAGTTCTCCTTGCAGACCATAATGGGCAGCAATCTTTAAATCCTGGTGCAGATGTTTAAAAAGGAAAGAAGGTCTAATTC
The DNA here is from genome assembly GCF_964263255.1 of Lissotriton vulgaris. Classification (NCBI taxonomy): domain Eukaryota; kingdom Metazoa; phylum Chordata; class Amphibia; order Caudata; family Salamandridae; genus Lissotriton; species Lissotriton vulgaris. Next base: position 790,524 of record NW_028247848.1, read on the forward strand.
AAACCCCATCTCCTTCATTATTACAGAAGGTTTTTCCCTATTGAATAGGTCAAAGGCACTTGATAGGTCTTAAAAGGCCATATGAACTGCACCTCGCCAACCCCCACTTTTGCCTTTACGTATTTGCTAATGATAAGATGCAGATTTAGGGTATGCTCTAGGGTACCAGTGCCTGGTCTAAAACCAACCTGCACCGGGATCATAATCTTGTTCTCCTCGGCAAAGGTTTCTAAACGAGCCAAGATTACCCGACCCAGAATTTTACCAGTAGCATCAAGAAGTTCGACCTATAACAGGTCGCTGACAGTTTGTCTCATTTTTTGATAATGGGGACTAGTGTAGTGGATCTCCACGATTCCGGTATCTTAATCTCCACTTCACAGAAAATTAGTTAAAATTGGTCCCCACAAATGAATAGTTAATTTGATGAGGTCCACTGGCACCCCATTATATTCGGGAGCTATTCCAGGAGCTGAAAGGTTCAATGCCTTGACTACCTTGTCCAGTGCTATAGGCATAGTTAGAGGCACTGAGGGTAAGTCTAAAAATGGCGACACAAAATGGTTGTCCAAGAGGCATCGATCTACCTCTCTCAGGTGGAAAATTCCAGAGGAGTGATTTAGGTACTGCACTTCGGAGATCAGGGCTTCCACCTTGGGAGTGTCAGGCTCTGAGAAGAAAGGGTGATTGATGATCTCCCAAAACTTCATGCTGTTACTTAAGGCAGCTGCAACTGACAAATCTTCCCAGGCTTTTATCCTTATCTCCCTTTTTGCCTCCACTTTTTCCTTATATTCTGTTCTTGCTTTAAGCACTTCCAAGGGATAAAGTGGAACAGACGTTAATATGAGCTTTAAACATTTATGGTCTGCCGAACATGCACCATTGAACCAGCAATGTAAAGGGTGCTCAAAGGTGATTTATAGGCCATCACACCCTCTCTAATAGTCCCACATACTTGGTTAAACCACCTTAATACTGACAGACGGGTGGAATCCTCTGCCAAACAAGCTTCTATACGTTCCATATTCTCCCGTACTATTTTATAAATAAAGTTCACAGGGTCAATGTGTTCCCATCTCACCCTAATGTTTCTATTCTTATTAAACACGTGTTTGCACACTACTTCAGTAGAGTTGATCCTAGTGATTAGTTTAAGGGTACTAGAAACAGGATTAAGGTCAGTGAGGCAATTGGGAACAGTTTTCCGCTCTAGGACCTGAGGGACAACATTCACTGAGATAATCATAAAATCTATAGTGCTCCTTATTGCCTCTCCAGTAAACATACGATATTTTCATAGTGATCACCCCTTGATTCACATACAATTTGTAAATCTAATTTAGGAATAAGTGTGTTCAAAGCCTTGCTCAGTAAATAATGTTTAAAGTGGGCCTTAACCAAACCACCATCCTCTCGTGGCATGCCGCATAACTGGCTATCTTCCCCGGGAACAAAGTGTAGAGTTTAAATCCCCGACCCATACCACAGTAACTTTCTTGTTCAGATTTAGAAAGAAGGTGTCCAGAAATTCATCAAGATCCTCAATTGCTTTGGATGCCTGAGGGTTGAAAATATTATTATAAAAATGTATCAACAAAATGTCCCATTGGCCCACTAGAGATAGTTGTGATACTAAAAACTGCTGGGATGACCATCTGAGGACAACATTGACCTTATCAATTTTTACAGATACGAAAATAGCAAGCCCACCTCGTGGTATGCCTGCAGCAGAAGGTAGAGCTGGTTGAAAAAGAGTGTGAAAGCCATTAATGTAAAAGGAGATTCCTAATCCAAGGCTCTTGCACGCAAATAAGATAAAAAAAAGACACTAGATTTAACCAATCAAGGTTATCTAGCTTGCGACGAGTGCCTGCAATATTTTACGTGCAGTCCTTTGTGTTGATCTTTAGTAACTATGGGTGAGCAGGGAACAGGATTTTGAGATCCTATGCCTTGGGAACCCTTATTCAAGACCGGGAGCTCTAGTGCAAGAAGAGCACCCAAATGACTTGGATGAGGCACTTGATTACTGTCCTGTAGATACGCTCTGGCCGAAGTACCCAACCTAGGGGAGGTAATCACAAAAGACAGGTAGCCTCTTTCAAGCGCCGGCTCGTCTCTATGATCAGGACCGCTAGCAGAGTCAGAGCTCTTCCCGAAGAAAGTCAATCGTTTTGATCAAAGGAGGCAAGAACCCTGAACCTACTTCCCACCAGCACCTGCAGATCTGAGTTAAACCTAGTTCCATCATTAAAGCAACATTGGGTGAATTTTCCCTCCTATGAGGCAAGCTTAGATACCAATAGAAGAAACCCAAATGCAGGATTTTTATGGGGCTTGATTTTGACATTCCTGCTCTGGCAATTGCCAGGATTTCCCTGGCTGTCCTGGGATTTCTGACGTTTATAATAACCAAGTCTCCTGGGAATTGTCCTTCAAGCAGGCCAATATTTCCCCCCAGATGCCACACAAAGGCAGAAGACAGGCAAAAGCTGAGGGAAAACTGCTACCATACCCTCTGGGGCTCTGATGCTCTCTCCCGGCTCTTAGCCCAGGTTCCTATGCAATTCCTCTGTGACTCTCCAAGCACGTTCTCCCAGCGTGAGTGATTGTTGATTGTCCATCTGTCCTGGCCTGTAGGTGGGCACAAGCACAGCAGTTGAGGTGGCGAGGACTGACACAATGACCACTCAACTCATGTTTCGGCATACGCTTAAGGTGTACTACCTAGAAAAAGAATATATATATATATGATTTTAATTGATCTCAGGCTCTGGTAATTATGTGGCATTCCAGTCCACCCTGTCTCTCCTCACCATGCCACTCCAGACAGAGACTAACCACATCGAAATCAAGACTTGGTCTTGCTCTAATAGAAACAGTCTTGCTGAACTGCCTGCCCAGGTCCCCTGAGAGTGGAATGTGTCCTAGAGTCACTTTTTAATAGTCAAACGAATGCCTAAATGCTGACCATACTACCCCTGGCATCCGAATCATTTCATTTGGGGAACAGCAGCAAGGGTTACACGAGACAGGGGATAGGGACCACCTTGCCAGTCCAGAGCCACCAGTCTCCTCCCTTCACTGCCACAAGGACCTGGAGACCTATCTCTTCAAAGAACATTTCTTCACTGCTAGATAAAGCTCCGCACAGCACCATTCCACCAGTATGTTTAAATCCCTGCCGTAGCTACTATACCCCTGCCATTTCCTCTCTGCTTTGAAAAGTTTTGCTGCTTCCCATAATCAGTGACTCACTTCAGTATAACAGCAGGCCAGTGTTTACACTGATAAAGTATGGAAATTAACTCAATGGTGTCCATCCAATTGGTGCTGCGTGAGCAACAATGTTATTTATGGTTTTACAACAAGTTCTTATAACAGACAGAGAAAAAGAAGGAACAGCAACGATAATCGTCGTTCTTTGGCGATTTTAAAATAAGTAAATAATTTCTCAAGAGTAGTAGAATTCGGCTGTAAGTCTCCCATGCAAGGCATTTTTTTCTGTGACTTAAACATGCAAAAAATGGTCAATTCCCCGTCTGCTCAATGGGAAAGTACATATTTTTTAAATATGTTTTAATCTAATTAATTGTGACTGAATTCAAGTATAAGGCATCGTTTCCCCCTACTTGTTGAAACAGTAATTCCCAAAAAGCTTTAAGAAAATAAGGATTGGCTAAATGTGTATTAACTCATTTCCTGTAGCTGCTATTTTCCCACATATACTTATTTGCCGTGATTAAGGGAGAGCAGTTTAGCAGTCCCTGCACTTGATAGTCTGAGCTCGGTCATTCCAAGGTCATTCCCTATTGGTGCTGCTCATAGGGCTAATTCCTTTGGCGTGGATGGTATAGGATCTCGATGCAGCTGTTCATATGTTTTGGGCCCCACTCATAATTTGGTGATCTTGACTTTCCTGGTAATGTCATCATCACCAGACGATGATGCGCTGCATGCATGAAAGGTGCTCCGTACTGACCATGCTACCTGCACGCCAGACGTTTCTACACACAACTGAGCTTTTTGGCAGATTCATAATAGGAAAGCGAAGGGTTTCGCTGTTAATTCGTTGGCATATATACTTTACGGATGGTCCGAATGTATGTAAATATGTGTGCCTGTTGGAGAAGTAGTACCCTCAGAAACAAAGGGGAGACCTTTATTTTAGTATGACCTAGCACTGGTTTATGTTCATAGAGTTATTTTTTTCAATTGATTTTGTGATGATAATAATTTATCTCTCCTAGAATCGGAGATACACTTCTCAGTAGCAAGCACACATTTGTGGACAGAGACCCATACTGTAACCCCAACAATGTAAGCTACGCGTGGTAAGAATATATTCATTTTTTAAGTTCTTATGTGGGACCACAACCATCCATATTCTGCATCCGATGTATATATTTCTGTAGGGAGCTTTCAGCTATTTCCATCCAGGCCGGCACACATCTGACCACCGGTATGGGTGTGCCTGTGGTCGGCAGTGACCGTCTGGCTCATCCAGGAGACGTGTCGCCCACAGTCGACAGAATCTACACGCCTGGTCAGGGTCTGAGAGGTCCCCAGGAATGTTTATTCATGACTCTGCTAGCCTCGAACCGGTGGCACTCCAGGTGTGCAGTGCCTTACAAGACATAATGAGAAGGTACAGCTGGAGGTAAGCAACCAAGAGCTGAATCTGGAGCAGTCCTCACGATTGCAGAACTTGTGGCCATATTTGGGGCACTCGGGAGAGGCCAAAGCACTGTGCCCACTTCAGATAGGGGAAATATTTAATAGTCAAAAAGGCAGGGAGCGTTGAAAAGAAAACAGAAGGTGCCCACCAATGACTCCATGTGCCACTAAAATCCTACTTTTGGAAGGTATTTTCTTCCAAGTGGCGCAAGTGGAACCCTGGGGAAATGAACAGAGTTAACAGAAGTAAAAGGGAGCGACACTACAACGTCCTAGGCATCCTCCTCTGTTACACCCAATGTGGTAGTGAAATTTAAAGGAGTAGAGGTAGACGGACAGGAAGATTAAACAAAGTATTCCACCGTGGAGTTTATTCCACACTGTAGTTAGGAGGTGGGTAGGGGTTTTTTTGGCAAGATATCTGTACGTTTTTTTCTTAGAACAATCTGAAACAGGTTCCTGGGGATGGCCTTGACACCGTTTTTGATATACAGTCAGGTCGTTAAGGGTGACAATCAGGAAGTTGAATCTGTACAAGTTGTAAGAAAAACATTACATACCAGAAAATCTTCTTCACAAAACACCTTTCCGCTTACAAAGTAGAAAGCCTTTCCTCTGAGTTTTCGACCTGAAAAGAAAGTATGGAAAAATATTTTTTAACATGCTATATTTAAGGTCCAAAAGAAGGTATATGAGACTTACTGAATTGTACCTCAATAAATGTAATTTTAATAACCCAATATGGATATATAAATACACAAGTGGCCGCCGTGGAGGAACACATTTAAGGCTTATTTCCTTTAGGAAGTCGATAGAGATCAGGCAGGTCAAGAGATCAACTCTCTAGAAGTAATTCACAACAAGCATTGGCATAGCCAATAGGTCTCGCCTTTGGGACCTTATAAGTGTTTAACCATGCAACAGTAATGTTGGTGCACAAGGATATTGTGCTGCATAACTTAATATTTAGAAGGTCCCAAAGGCGAGACCTATTGGCTATGCCAATGCTTGTTTTCTCTCTCTCTCCAGAATCTCCCATTTTCCTGTTCTATAATGTTGGCATGTATGCCCCCTACCTCCATTTGAGGCAGTTTGTGAAACCTACTCGCCCACTCCATGCCAATATGAATTGTACAGAATGTGAATGTGACTGACATTGTATTGTCCACTCTAAACCTCAGCTACCACAATAATATATATTTTTGTATGTAATTAACCTCCTGAATATGAGCTTTTTACTCACTTTAACAGGTACATACTTGTGGTAACAAGATTTGTAAATCAATAAAGACATGTATTCAAAACACCACGTTTATGGTACGTTTTCTCTGTGCAGAAGGGATGGACACGTGTAGAATGAACAGACGGAAAAGTAGTCCTTGGCTCCCACAAGACTGCCTACCACAAGGCAGTAAGGAAAAGTGGTGCTAAGGGATCAAATTGCCAACCAAACTAACTAGTAAAACCATCAGTAAAGATAAAAAAAATTAAATATACATGCAAATTATTTACCACATCATACAACTCTCACAGTGCTTTAATACCTGCATAAAAAAAATACATATTCAGAATAACAGAATAACACTAATAATTCAAAAGCTCCAAAATCACCTTGCATACTATACCATTTTCTCTCCAAATATCAGTGAGAGGTGCCCCCCAAGGGCCTTTCTTTAATGTTGCGTCTTAACAGGGGGACATACCCCTCTTGAAATATATTTCTGGACTTCTGCCAGCTGAACTACCTCACAGCTTTGGGTAAAGAAAACACAAATGTGATGTTCGCCAAGTTTGAAACTACCCCTCTTTTATTGTTTGAGATTTTTTCTTGAGACTGTAACACAATTTGCAAATCTGCACGCGGTTTCAGCAGTAGAACGATAACATAATGTTCAGTTCCTCGTTAGAGTGCTCAAAATAAAATGTGCGCATCTTTGTAGTGGAAAAATAAATAATGCTCACTAGAGCTCTTTGCGCAGTAAAAGCCAAAGCTGCATTAGTGACATTTGTCGCAAGACATTGGCCATATGTTAAGACATTTCAAGCGTTGTCAAGTTGAAGGCTTTAAGTGATAGAAACATATCTAACTTCAAACTGGCCTTAAACGTATTGCACAGTCCGCACCAGTATCACCCGCCCAGACAAACTACAACAGAGGGAGGCCATATGTCAGTGACGTTTAGACAGCTAGGATTGAAAGGTAATGCGCCCTAATGTGAAGTCCGCGCAGGGCAACACGTATGTTGGTCCTTCAAAACACTGAGAGAACAACTAGGTTTACCAGATGTCATGCCATCTACTCGCGTACCTTGTGCTCTATTTCAGCTTGGCACTCAGAGTCAGAAACAAAGGTATATGTATGCATGTTATGGCCCAGCAAGAGTCTTGACAGAGCTAAAATGTATAGATTTTCATGTGTAGCAGTAGATTCAAACTAAATCCCCCCGAGTAACTCACATTTGCTTAGCTAACTAAGGAAATGTGGCATAGGGCGGGATTTAATTCATACAATGTAAGAACATACACCAAAACACGCATGAGAGCCATGCTGATCAAGAGTACATCTTAAAGTGACACATGGTGAATCAGCAATGCTTTTGGCAGTCAGATTGGGAACACCGAGAGCGACACTGGTACAGGTAAGCAAGACTTGTGAAGGGGCTTGCCCGCGAGCAGAAGGTGAGCCTGAGGCACAATGTGAGCATGTTACTTGCCCATAACGAGGGGGGACCCACAATGAGATTCAAAGCTGCTTTCTTAATTTATGAAAATATCCTTATTTCAGGGAAAATGCTAAGCATTCTTTGGAAAGAGTCTTTTAAATGAATGCGTTCTGAAGTATTTTAACGTATATTGATTTTTCTAATGAAAGAACACAAGTGTTTTGAATGAGTTATTGGATTTCTTCACCAGGAAAGTACAGTCATTATTTGCAGCACCCATAGATACAGTGCAGTTTGTAATTAAAATGTTGACATTTTCACACAACTGGCTTTATCTGACAAGAGGTTGCTACTTCCTTGGAAGACACTGCCAGCCTACGATCACCCGATGTGATCAGCTTTCCGTGCTCACCCCCAGGCAGCAGAGGCCCACGCCGCAGACCCTTCTCACACTGCCACCCAGGCCTTCGCAAATTGCTGCCCAGGCGCATACTTGTCCCTCATTGTTTATATAGCACTTGCTGTAACTGCGGCAGCACCTGCAACCATCACAGGGCCATTGAAGAAGGGCACCTAGGTGTTCCTGTCATTTATGGTCCTCTGCCTACACTTATTAAGCACTGTAGCAAAAAGAGTGAGGGTGATTTTTCATGCCGTTCATTTGAAGAAATAAGCAGCTGAATACTGTACTTTCTCTTGTGTGTAGTGTGTGCTCTGAGGTGCGTGCTACCTGAGCACGTTCGCGTGCTAAGTAAAGGCAGGGTGCCTGCTCGCCGTAGAGGGAACATGGGCCACATGTTCGAATTTGTAGAAAAACCTTCAACGACGCCACAGCAAAAAGTAAAATATTGGCATCTGCATCTATTACAAACATATCAACGTCAGCTAGAACTAGTTCTTGTAATAACCTCGCCTAACTCATTGTGTGGCGAGGATACTCGGACAGAGTCCTTCATATTTCCTAATTGCAAATTGAGCAAGTCTCGTGAGTATTTACCGCATGCAGAGAGGCGTCGCATGCGTTATTTACCCGCACCGAATTTTAAAGTTTTGCCTCCGAAGAATTTTTCGTCGACACCTATTTCCCCAGAGAAACATGACGAGTTTGTCCTTATGTAATTTTCTGACACCAGGACATAAGCAAAAATGCTGGATTGCTCCAATACAATCACGCGGAAGCTTTAAGAGCAAGAAGTTAACAGCCAATTGGACAGCTACGCTCAATGACCAATGGGAAGCTTCGACGCATCGGGAAGTAAGTTTCACTTCTGCAACGGGGAGACGTTCGTTATTCATGGAGCCAGAATTACAAAATGATGGTTTCAAATTAGACAAAGCAGCTCCGCATCACATGAATAATTCTGAAGGTAAGCTTGGGCAATCCTGGCGCCCCTGTAGCTGCAGAAATAATTGCACGTTCCGGTTTACGCTTCTACCGGTGAGTTTGGAGGGAGGGGGGGGGGGTGTGTGTGAGTGCGTCTGTCTGCGTCTGTCTGTGTGTGTGTGTGTGTTGTGTGTGCCTGCGTGTGTGCCTGCCTGTGCCTGCGTGTGTGCCTGCCTGTGCCTGCGTGTGCCTGCCTGCGTGTGCATGTGTTGTGAACAGCCGGCCGGGATCGGAGCGCGTGACCTGAACTAATTCCGGCCGGCTGCGTGCGCGTGACAGTCTGTTGTCTCCTATGCCTAGTCCTTGAAAGGGAAATTACTGAAATGATTACAATAGATCGCTTTGCGACAGCAGGGGCTTTCGCCCCTGCAATCGCAGGCGCGACCTAAAAAACGACGGGGTGAACATAGCAGCGAGTATAAAGTCTGTATTTTGCCTAAATTCACTCATACTAATCTAGTCAGAAACCAGAAGTACTAAGTTACTTTGACTTTTATAAAATTCTACTTTTCTGGGACTCACAAAAATTCCACAGCTACATAAGGAAATCAACGAATATCATATTTCCACATGTATACCTAACTCTAAATTTGCAAAATTCAACCCCACCCACTTGCCCCCACACAACTCATCTGTTTACAAAACGCAAATGAGCTTCAACTTTTTCATTTCTTTTTTTCTCTATGTGAAAACATGTTCCATGAGGAGGATCCTCTTCCCACACATCCACATCCAGTGTACGGTTTATTTGGTATTTCTGACACTTCTTTGAGATGCTTTCTCCAGTCGATTTTGGCAATAAGAGCACATGAACTACTGGACATTAAAGACCACCGGAAAAATGTGTGAAGGCCCACAAAGTTGTGAGCACCACCTTCACAATTGACAGCACCACACTGTAACTTCCCTATGGAAAATCTGCCACATTGGCGGATTCTGCACAACATACAAATAAGATTTCCACACTCAGAAATTTAATTTCTGAGCATAACAACCCACAAATCCAGATTCTATGAATCACGATTTCAATTTACACACTCAATGTCACTTTTTATCGTCTTAAGTCGGGCCTGTCAAGTTATTAAGTTTGATTAGGTGTGACTTTTCCATGTTTGCAGTTCATTTATGTGTGCCGTTTCCAAGTCTAATGTGTGACACCTTTCAGCAAAGCACATTCTCGTGGCTTATGTATAACACTGATCAACACTGCGTAACAGTATCAGTCTCTATCCAATGAATTATCCTGGTCCAGTGAGACATGCAAGCACAAGAAAAGGAAAAAGTACAACACATAGCCTTTTGGCAAGGTTTACGATATATAAACATTACATACAAACATGTATACATACATATAAAACAATCATATGGTTTGTGATGGTATGGACTCAGTCTATCTAAGCTAAACTCCACTCTGTTTTCGGTTCGGCACGGTGAGGCAATGACAATGGCATGGACAGCAAGTACCACCATCATTGACTGCTAGCCCAACTTTGGTTTTGCATCTTACACAAATAGTTGATTGTCTGAGCTGTATTTGTAATGCACAACAAATACAGTTAAACTCACTGAGACGTTTTAAGGCCTGGGCAAAGAGGGCAAATACCCAGTGTTCGCACTTTGAGGCCCCCCTAGGAAAGTGAAGTTTCTCACAAGTTCACTTATGTGTACATCTGTATCGTAACCTTTTGTAGTTAAGACCGGGTTCTGCTTGCACACATTGCTATGTTAGGATAAGAGTATTAGAAGTTGAAACACCATTTTGCCACTTGGCCGCTTTTGCACACAACACTACATGTATCTGTTGTAAGGTAAAACGCTTGCTTTTCTACGCATGAGAACGGTCTGTTTTCCACATCCCTAGACTTACACCGCAACCTCAGTCTGTTCACCTTGTGCAGAAGTCTTCAAGGTCAGATAACAATCTATGCTGTTGATTCAGGTTGAACGGCCCACGCTCTAGACACAACACGCACACAGCTGCAAATAGCTGAAACTCGAGTGCCTTTAATATTGCAATGCATGCATGTTTTCAGACATTTGGGGAAAACCTTTCCATCTACAGAGAGCGTTGCTGATCCTGTGATTCACCTCAGCTGATCTTGGAGGTATGGTGTTCCCCGTTTGAACCCAGAAACCTTCTATTATTATAAAACCAGCTCTTAGCCAGGGGAGGGTGGTACACAAGGTGCTATAAGACCTGTTTCCACTATCATTATAACATGATTTCTCCCTTTGTGTTTTATGGAATTGTAACAATGCTGATTGTTTTATTTCTAATCATATGCCTGCTTATGTTAGCCAAAATACTGCCTCTTAGAGCACGTAGTTAAAATAAACATTATAAACTTTTCCATGTCTCTAATTACACACTTTGTCAACTTGTATGAGAATAAAAACAAAGGAGTGTTCTTGATTCCCACTGTTCCTGAGAGTATCCTAAGTCGCTTGTTGTGGGTGGTCTAATCATTGGTAGCTTCGCTGTGGTATGGATAACGAATGAGACACTGATGCTAGTCGGATAGGGTTTCTGGGTACTGAGGTGAGCTTTTTGGTACACCACAGTTCACTGAGGTCCTGGTTTTCTGTGCATAGTTCTGTGCATGAGCAGAATCCCCGCAACACTTTAATGTATAATTTAATATTGTTTGTCAACAAAGGGTTTGAATTAGCAAAAAATAGGTTTTAAAAATTCAAAGTTGATCCAAACAGGGACCCACAAAATATTTCTTGCCTGTGGCCCCCCAAAATACTTAAGATGACACTGAGTTAAGCATTATTCAATTCCAACGAGTGTCTACAGTGTGACCATCCACATCATGCAGCTACTTCATTAGTATCAAGTCCCATACCTCCACCAGTTCTTCTACACTCGTAAACACTTTTCCAACAGCCTCTACCCACCTGCTAACTTTGAGAATCCAGCCCCAAACTATCACCATCTTCAAAGCACTGCACTTTTTCACTCGGCCAACAATATGAACAAATTGATAAGTTTGCAAACAGCCAGGGCCGGCTTTAGGGTGGTGTGACTGGTGCAGCCCAAATGTGCGCTCAGAGCGCTGTATATACAAATAACATATGGATTTTAAAGTACCAGCTGTAGATCTCCTTGTGTGTCCAGCAGTTTTCAGGCAACAATAATTAATGTTCCTGCTAAAGAGATATTGGAGTTTTGTCTAGAGACTCAACATAAAGTAACAAACAAGGATAATATGCCTGCTGCAAAGAACATGTACCATGTCACAGAGATCCTGTTGTAACTTCCAATGTTCTAATACATCACAGTGACCTATGAAACGCCATCAAAGAGCTGCATGAAAACTACATGGTATATGTTAGAACATTGTTTTTTCCTCCAGTCGTTCATTATACTAATGTTGATAAAACAGATTCGTTTGGGTCGAAATACATTCTTATTAGCAAAGCCAAACACTGTGGTGCATTTTAAATCCTGAGTTTGTGCTTCTCCAGACCAAACACTCCTAAAATATACTGCCTACTAGTACAGATGACACGTGAATCCCACACCTTGTATTCCTCATTGTCTTGTGTAATATTTCCTCTGTAGACTGATTTACATATATAGGATTCATTGTCTCTGTATAATGTGTCTCTGATGTAAAGGGCTCTGACACCCTACACTGGCATAAGTAGCACTATAAAACAAAAGAAATACATGTGAGAGAGGGACTGTGGAGATATGGAACACTGTTGGAGGGTGGTAGTGAGGGAATCTGTGGAGCCTGATGCCATGGGGAGAGGAGTGCACAAAAGGATTGTCACACCTGGCGCCATCGGTGCCTAAACCGGCCCTGCTTACAGCCCTTGGTTTATAAGTGCGTGTTCTACCCGTGAAGTAGTTCCATCTTAATATCCGTTTTATACGTACCCGAGGCGCCCAATAATGAAGGCGATAACCTGGGTGCCTCTAGGTATTTTTAGTTGTTCGGATTCCTCGCTGTCCAGTAGTACTTTATCTAAGAATTTCCGTCCCCCTTTTGCGAGGTTGAGTTTGCCCTTTGTGAAACTATCCTACCAGGGGGAGAGCAGTTGCCTATGATGAAGCATGCCATGTGATGTGGGTGAGGCCTCCTCTTCCAAAAAGATTGGTCTTTTGCTAGGGACTTCAAATCCAAAGTGGGGCATTGATTAATTAAAACCATTGTGGGTAAAACCCCTTCTGCAGCTAACTGAACCTTTGTGTGTTTTTTAAAATCTAGATTCCTGCAGCACTCCCTCCTCCTACCTCTTTGCAGCACATCCTACCTTCACGTCTTTCTCCTAGTCTTCCTATGTAGTGCTCTCTGTCTTCAGGATCCAGAATAAACTCCATTTGGATTTTTTTAGCTCTCTACCCCTCCAGAATAATCTCCAGTCAGGTTCATTTAGCTCTCCTTCTGGATGTCTGCTACCCTCCTTGCCTCCAGGATCCTTCAGTACTCCTTTTTAGAGTTATTCAGCATTCCATTAATTTAATATCCTGCATTGTTTCTTCCTCTAAGAGCTGGATTCACGAAGAGAAAGAGCAATCTCTGTCACTGCCTCAGGAGGCAAGTTTGCAGTATCCTAGTGAGGGAAAATTTGAGGGGTATACTGGTATTGACACATTTCATATCAATGACAGGCCTTCCATTGCAGAGATCATTTATGAAGGAAGGATCGATGAATGGATGGATGGATGGACAGTCACATTAAGCTTCTACCAAGCAGTAGATGGGCATCAGTGCTGTCAAACAGCTCAAGCAAGATACAAAGGGGATTTAAATGACTGAGTAATTCAATAAAGCCGTTCATGGACTTTGCTGCACTTTAAGACGGGAAACAGTTGGAACAGCGCAGCCTCAGCCACGTGTGTTCCGACACTGCAAGCGTAACAACGCTTGCCTTAACCACGCATATGCCTTAACCACGCATATGCCTTAACCGCGCATATGCCTTAACCGTGCATATGCCTTAACCCCGCATATGCCTTAACCGCGCATATACGCGGTTAAGGCATATGCACGGTCTAGTTGCTGGCTGCAGCTCGGCAGAAGAGCAGGAAGCAGAAAGATTGGGACAAGGCAGTGAGGTAAGTGGGGTTTTGGGGGCTGGGCGGTAGCTTTTAGGGGATAGGGATAGTTTTCAGGACTTGGTGGGGGTCAGGAGTTTTAGGGCTCAGGCAGAGGACATGGGTGGGGGGCAGTTTGTTTGGGTTGGGGTAGTTTTGAGGGCTGGGTGGTCGAGTAATTTTCAGAGCTGGGGGGTCAGAAGTTTCAGAGCTCGGGCGGGGGATGGGGTGGGGGTAGTTTTGTTTGCGTTGGGGTCATTTTGGGAGCTAGGGGGTCAGGTAGTTTTCCGAGCTGGGTGGGTCAAGATTTTTAGGGCTCAGGGCAGGGTACAGGAAAGGGGCAGTTTACAATCTAAGGGGGAATTTGGGCTGGGGCAGGGGCTATATTTTAGGGGGTGGGGCTGGTTTTAGGGCTCAGGGAGGGGGGCTGTGGTCGGAGTAGTTTTTAGAGGGCTGGGTTTTAGGGCTCAGGACTGGGGAAAGGAAAGGGGCAGTTTTCAGGTCCAGGATGCTGTTGGGCTGGGGCAGGGGGGAGTGGAGGTAGGTTTTAGGGGGGTGGGGGCTGGTTTTGGTGCTCAGGGAGGGGGGATGTGGTCGGAGTCATTTTTAGGGGCTGGGGGGTCGAGTATTAATGTTCAGGATAGGGTTTTGGGGACGTTTATAAGGCTGGGGCAGGTAGAATAGACCGCAGGTGGACCGACTTTTGGGGCTCAGGGCAGAGGGACAGGAGTGTCATCTTTATCACACGTCACTTTACCAATCATATCTTTACCACGAAATTGCATAGTAAAGGCAATGCATGGTAAATGCATGCGAGGTAAAGACGCGGTCCTGGTTAAGACGGTGTGGTTCAGGCATGAGTTGTTGAGGCATGCGTTGTTCCATCACACAACCCTTTAAGACTGCCTTGTTTCTGTTATCCGGATTTAACCGCCGTAAGAGTAGAAGTCAGTCTATGCCCCACAATGGCAACGTTTTTCAGCCCTAATAGAGAAATAACATGGAGATGAACTGGATAGCTAAGATGTGCAATATGTAAATCAAAACAGATAAAACTAAGAAAAAAACATCAGGGTGAGGTAGATGTCCCAAGGTGGCCCTTGAGACCCGAGAAGGACTGTGTTACACTGAACATCGTTTGTTTTGCATTTCAGTTTTCTTTCTTATGTATTAAAAAGGGATTGGCAGGGCTGCATTATATAAGGGAATGGCTTGGATGAGGTGTGGTGGTCCATAGTTCCCTAACAACTAGAGTACACAAGGCACTATCCACTGAAGAAACTTGCTGAGTCAGGCCTCAAAAATACCCTGTACATAGTAAAAAAAAAAAACAGCAGAAATCTGCACTGCTGCCCATCCTCTCTGCCTCCATATCCCCACCTTGGACTGGGTGACCCCACTGATCGGCCTTAAAATGTTAAATCTGCAGGCATTTTATGTGAAAACTCATTAGTGCATAATCCCAATCACTCCTGTAAGGATGCCTGAAATTATTACAGACAAAATGTGCCTCATTATGCACCACTTTGCACATATTTTCCTGAAAGGGCACCGCCTAGTTTCTTCCAAAAACCTGTTTTTCCTAAACTTTATTTTAATTTTATTTTTTGGTGGAAGGGGTCGTTTTTTGTCCTATTCAAACTCTGTGTTTACCCTTTGCATGTGAATTGAATTAGAAGACGTGCACTCTAAGTGCTGGCAGGTATTAGTGACACACGTGAGCCAATTTCTTTGGTTAATAGACAGGCACACTCATTTTAGCATCTTCCTAGACAGTGTCAATGTGCTACCGATATCCCAGGTCACTTCTTTCCACA
Source organism: Lissotriton vulgaris (assembly GCF_964263255.1). Taxonomy (NCBI): domain Eukaryota; kingdom Metazoa; phylum Chordata; class Amphibia; order Caudata; family Salamandridae; genus Lissotriton; species Lissotriton vulgaris. The sequence goes on from NW_028247848.1 coordinate 806,118, forward strand.
ATTGCTCGCTTATAAACCTTAGAAGTAGGCGACGTCTATTTTTCACACTTGCCCGAAAAGAAGAAAGGTAGACACCACTATCAACGATCATAAGCCTTAACCTCCTGCTCCAGAAGAAGTGCCACACTAACCTCCTGTGTGTAAAATCCTTGTTTGATTGTTCATCATCTTATTTCCATTCCTCCTCACACCCTGTGTTTAGAGCATCTTCGCTACAATTTCCACTTCTGTTCTTGGAGATGAGTGGCCTGTGTCAGAGAATGCTTTTGTTGGTCTCCCTAGCAATCCCTTTCATCGGCAAATATGCACTGAATGAATAAACCATTCACAGAAGAGGCGCGGGCCAATTATTAAACTACCAAAATGGAATTATGGAAGACTGTCTTCAAGTGTTTGCCCTCTCGGGTCAAAGCCAATTTAGAAATTTCAAGAACAGCTGCTATGGTGCCCAGAGAGTACATTTCGAAACAGATTCCTTTAAGCTGAGACATGGGTACCAGCGCTTAGAAATCCCCAAATTTATGTTCCTATGGTTTTACAATGGGGCATCTTCCACGTTTCCATGGCTGAGGAAGGTCAACATAAGAACAGGCACTCTTGTCTGGGAGTTATTTATTCAATGTGATTTTCAAATAATGTAGCTATATTCCTTTGAGAATACCTCTCCAGCTCTGATATCCTATATAGATTCACAGGCATACTGGAAAGAGAATAATCTCCTGCAATTCATTAGTTAAGGACTTAGTAATAATTTTACAGCAGCAGTCAAGTCGTTTTTTTTTGCATCAATAGGCCCCTAATATCGGCTTTCCCAGGGATATCATCTGGGCTACATTGAATAGCTTGCAGCATAATGAGAGTGGTAAGGATTCTCAGGAAGAACATTGGATTGTGTTGTGTTTACATTTAATTGTACACCTTTAATTGTCTCGTGCTCTTTGCACTGCATCACTGATGACACTTGGAATCCCCAGGTGTCATCGGTGATCAGTTGAGGAGGTTCATACTGCATGCAGCAGCTTTGCGGAGCTGTTGATGCTGTGCTGGCCTTCTATGCATTATACCTAATAAATTAATCTATATTCATCAAGACTACAGGATTCATTGACTTAAGTTGGCGACGACCAGGAAATCACCTCATGCGTGCAACGAATTTCACACGGTATTCAAGGAAAATACTGTTTGTTTCAAACTGAGTCATAATTTAGGAGTATTTATCGACGATTAACAAGAAGGAGGAAAATCTTGTTCAGCGATTTGGAAAAAATTGTAAGTACTATCTTTCATTATTTCAACAAGGCCAGCACACCCGTACCTTCTGTTGAAACCGGGTACCATTGGGCGCTTAGCCTTATTTGAATCTGCCCGACATTCTTGCGGGAGTCCCTGTCATCTTGGAACTTTGCTGCCTCCGGGTCGAATCAGCGTTCCACTGTCTTCTTGACGTGCCTTCGTGACGTGGTGACTTTGTGACGCAGCAACGTGTCAACCTTTAACCCAAAACGCCATCACGACTTACGTGCGGCCATTTTGAATGGTCATTGATCGCTCAGTGTCAGCCAATACGCGCATTGCATGAAGAGCGCATTTATCGGACGATACACTTAACATTGGGATTCTGTCAAGTAATTTTTAAAGGCAGTTTACGCTGTATACACTGAAGGTACAAGTCAATTATTTTCCTTTACTTCTCACGGTGACAAGCACACCCGCATAATTGGCTTGTCTATTCAGCATACTGACGGTAACAAACAAACCTCTGTTAACAAGTTGTGTCTGCTTTTGCTAGTTATCTACAGTGACTAGCACACCATTGAACTAGCTATCTAATTATTTCTACGGTGACTAGCACACCCTTGAATGACTTCTGTAACTACTGCTTGTTATTACGGTGACAAGCACACCTTCCGGTTTGTACATTGTTAGCTATCTGGAATGCATTATTAATTTGTCGTTTTTGTACAGTGACATTAACATCTTTGAATTAATGTTTTAGCACACAAATGTAGATTGTTGTATTCACACATTATCAACATCTTATTATATTCTAATTTTCTTTTTCCATTTAATCTTTAGTATTTACCATGTGTGCAGCCCAAACATTTTCTTTAACTCCACCACAATCCATTTTATCCACTAAAGGCGATCCTCCAATTAAATGGCTTGAATGGAGGGAATATTTTTTAAATTATATTGATGCCTTGGAAGATGGTGAAGATGACTTAACGCAAGTGAGGAAAAATAAAATGTTACTTCATTCTCTTGGTCCACAAGGATTGAAGGTTTAAAATTCTATAAATAAGAAAACACACTCTTCTGATGATACTAATGTATTTCATCATGAATTAGAAGATCTTGATACTTATTATTGAACTTCAGTATGTATTGCTATTGATCGTCGTAAGTTTTTTGGGCAGAAACAGGATAAGCAAGAGTCGGTGGAAGACTTCGTATCAGATTTGAAGAAGCTAGCCTTGTCATGCAGATTTGGTTTACTCGAGGAAGAACTAATTTGAGATCAGATAATAATGTATGTAAATAATGAGCATGTTCAGGAACGTCTTTGGATACATGGCGAAGCCTTATTATCTGATGTGGTTGCTTTAGTCAAGAAGGCAGAAATCACTAACAAATGTGCAAAAGCGATTTCTGTTTCTTCAAAAGAAGTTGATAAGCCCACTGTAAGCAAAGTTAGTTATAAAAATAAGGCTAAGACTGTTAATTTTCCTACAACTACTAAAGATGTTACTGGTAAGGAATTGAAATGCTATAGATATGGCAGCAAAAGTCATTTAGCTAATTTTAAGAACTGTCCAGCCAGAAAACAGAAGTATCTTCAATGTGGTCTTATTGGTCATTTTACCAAGGCGTGTAGGAGGAACATCAATAAGAAGAAAAAAGTCAATTTTCTTAGAGATGAGTATAATGACTCTTCCTCTACATCTTCAGGAGAGGATAATCCAAGTAAAAAAGTTGATTGTGTTTTAGGAGTCTCTGATTCTGTTAATTCACTGAACGTTCAATGTAAATCTAAGCCTGTGTGTGAAATATCCATGGGTGGTGTTAGGATGTTGATTGTGGCGGATTCGGGTTCTCCGTACACAATCATTGATAAGGCACAATGGGAAAAGGATTTTGTACATGTTTTATATTCCAGTTTAAGTCCTCCAGATATTTCTCATGAAAGTTTTACTGGGAAAAAAATTGATTTAGTGGGTTTTAGGGAACTTACCATTGAATTTAAAGGCAGATCTGCCATGGGCAAACTATATGTAGCCTTAGAGGGTCCACCTGTTTTAGGATGGATTGATCAAAGGAATCTAAACCTAATTCTTAATCCAAATGGGGTTGAACAGGTAATGGTCCTGGATTCTAATGAGGATTACCATCTGATATTACAAAAATAATTTCCTGAAGTGTTTTCCAAGGGAGTGGGTCAACTCAATGGGTTTGTTCATAAAATCATTCTTAAGGATGATGCTAAACCTGTAGTTCACAAGTCACGGCACATTCCTTGGGCTGTTAGAGAGGAGGTCACAAAAGAACTTAAACACCTCTTGGATGATGGCATCATTGAGGAGGTTGAATCCTCAAATTGGGTTGCACCTTTGGTCGTGGCCCATAAGGCCAACGGCAAAGTCCGTCTATGTATTAATTTGAGGTCTCTCAACGACACGTAGTAGTTGAGAGATTTCCCTTACCTAAGATTAATGAATTAATCTCGCTTACTAAAGGTATGAAATGTTTTTCTGTAATTGATTTGACGTCAGCGTACCATCAAATTGTACTGCATGAAGATAGTAAAAGTCTGACTACATTTATGACTCCCCAAGGGTGTTATCGCTTTTTACGCATGCCGTTTGGCCTTGCGTCAGCGGTTGCGGTTTTCCAAAAGCTTATGTTCAAATTATTTCATGAACTACAGGGGGTACTATTTTTTCAGGACAACATCCTCATCATGGGTGAAAATAAAGGTATGCATGATGAGAGAATTTGTTCAGTTTTACAAACCTTAAAAGAAAAGGGACTTACTGCAAAGCTGTTCAAGTGCAAATTTGGAGTTGACTCATTAGATTATTTGGGTCACGAAATTTCAGCCAAAGGTATAAAACCCAAGAATAATTTAGTGAATTCCATAAGGAATGCTCCCTCACACACAAATAAAGATGAATTAAGGTCATTTCTTGGCCTGATAGAATTTTATAGTAAATTTATTAAATGTTTTTCTGAGAAAACGTTTAATATGCGTCAATTCTTAAAAATAAATCTGCATTTATGTGGTCTGACGTATTAGAGGATTTTAAGAAATTAAAAAATGAATTGTGTGACGCCAAAGAGTTAGTAGGTTTTGACCCTTGTTTACCATGCATTGTCAAAACTGATGCCAGTCAAAAAGGGTTAGGTGCTGTTTTATCACAGACAGAATTGAATGGAAAAGAAATGGCTGTTGCATATGCATCTAGAACTCTTTCTCCTGCCGAAGAAAGATATTCGGTAATAGAAAGAGAAACGTTAGCTGTTGTATGGGGACTTGAAGATTTTAGGAGTTTTATATGGGGTTTACATGTAGAAGTCAGGTGTGATCATAAGCCCCTAGTTAAAGTACTTTCTCCGGATGATTTATTAAACGCTACCCCGAGAATAGCTAGGATGTCAGTTTGTTTGTTGGATTACAGATACTCCGTATGTTATATTCCAAGTGTGAAGAATCAAGTGGTGTATTGTTTGAGTAGGTTATCGTTACCCTTGAAATCTTCGACTGAAAATTGGGATGATTTCCAAGTGGACGGAATTGATCTTAAGAATGACAATGTCAGCTTGAGTCCACAAGAATGGGAAGAATACATGACTAAAGACATACTTATGAACAAGGTCAAGGGTTGTATTGTAGATGGATGGCCTATTAAGAAATTGTTATGTGAAGAATTGAAACAATCTTGGGATATTCGTGAGGAGCTGTCACTTAAAGATTGTAACATTCTGCGGGGTGAAAAAATCATTTCGCCTAAAGAGTTGAGAGGGAAAGTTATTCAGTTGTGTCATGAAGGGCACCTTGGTATTGTGAAAACAAAAAAATGCTTGAGAGAATTATATTGGTGGCCAGGTGTTGACACGGAGGTGGAAAGGGCAGTGAGATTGTGTTCTATTTGCCTCAATTCCGATAAATCTCAAAAACATATTATTCCTACTTTGTGTCCTGTTTCTTGTCCTGTAATGCCGTGGGTTACCTTGGGATTGGACATCATGGGCCCTATTGATAGAAATGATTGCAATATGTATATTTTAGTAGCTGTAGATTATTTCTCAAAATGGCCTGAGATTAAGGTAGTAGAAAGGGCTGATTCGGCTAATGTTCTGGAATTCATGGATGAGTTATTTCAAAGAGAGGGATTACCTAAGATTGTCATTACTGATAATGGGGTACAATTCAAGTGTCATAAGGTGGAGAAGTTTTTGAAAAGAAATGGTATAACGCATAAAGTGACTTCTATTTATCACCTAAGTGGTAATGGCGAAGTTGAGAGATTTCATAGAGTTATAAAAGATTCTATACAATTGGCGAATTTAAGAGTACAGGACTGGGCAATTGGTATTAAGAAAATGATTTAGATGTATCGCATTACCCCTACGGTCACAGGGTACAGTCCTTTTACTATTATGAAGGGACGTGTGCCATTTACTAAAGACAACCAATGTTGGATGAAACATTCTAAACTATTGGAGTGGTCCCCAGAACAGGTTAAGAATGATATTACGTTACACCAAAATGAAAATAAGGATTTTTATGATTCTAAACACAATACAAAAGTATTGATTTTTGAAGCTGGAGATCTGGTATAAGTCAAGTTACCGTTTAAAGTGAGGAACGGTCAGAATACATTTTCTTCACTGTTAGGAGTGATGGAAATTTTCAAGAACTCAGTTAAATTGTCAGATGGTAGAGTTTGGTATTTAGGTAGGGTTGTGAAATTCAATGGTAATGTAGCCAAATGGTTGGCGAGGCAAAGGGATTTCAAAGACACGCAGAGTTTTCATTGGTTAGATTGGGACAGTGGTACAAATTCTGCATTAGAAGGGAATCATCTGTTAATTTTCCTTCAGGAACGGGTCCAACAGAAAATTTGGTTGATATTGTTCCATTAGAGAATTAAATTTCATTTGATTCTAGTACTCATGGTCCTGATGAGAATAATTCTGTTTTTGAAAATGTTTCTGTCTCTTCAGATGTCATTGGCACATAATTATTTCCATTCCTGACCTTCCATCGTGTGGTGAGGACATTTCTATTTATAGTTTTGGTAGGGTTATCAAGCCACCCTCTTATCTTAATGACTATGTAACAAAAAGTTATTTTTTTTGTTTTTTTTGTTTGGGGGGAGAATGGTGTTACAATGCTTAGCAAGCAGGGATTAGTTGCAAAAATAAATTGTAGGTCAAGGATACTTGTAAATGTATTTGTAAGAATGTTTTTTTTAGTATATTCTCTCAAGTATATTTTTATTAATTGTATTTTTCTTACTATGCATGTGTTTGTAATGTTTCCAATGTTAAAGGGGGAAGATGTGTTGTGTTTACATTTTAATTGTACACATTTAATTTTCTCGTGCTCTTTGCACTGCATCACTGATGACACTTGGAATCCCCAGGTGTCATCGGTGATCAGTTGAGGAGGTTCATACTGGATGCAGCAGCTGTGCGGAGCTGTTAATGCTGTGCTGGCCTTCTATGCATTATACATAATAAATTAATCTATATTCATCAAGACTACGGGATTCATTTACCTAATAGATATATTTGGGGGGCGTGGGGAGTTTTCCATGAGCACCAGTTGCTTTACAGATCGACACATTCATTTTTTTTGTTTGGCACGGGGAGATTAAGTAATTTTCCCAGAATCACAGGATGTTGAGCGCCTTGTTGAGACTCAAACCTGGTTCCCCCCCCCCGCTTCGACATCGACCGCTCTAGCCGTTAGGCCACATCCTCCCCCTGTCTACTAATCAGTGAGACTCTTCAAAGTGGAGGACCCAAGCACGGACTGGCCTAGGTGATAATCTGGCCTGTGTAGTCAGTAATGCGAGCCAAGTGTAGGCACCTAGGGAGATGCTTTGCAGATTTCAGCATACTCGCATCATGTTGCCAGAAAGTGTCCCTGTGACGAAATTGGCTTGAGTTGGTATAGTATTTTAAGAATACACATTAGTGCAAGCCACATGACAACTTTATTAAAAATGGCAGATTTTCCTCTGACTGCTGGACCAGAAGTGGTAGCGTTTTCCTGTTTGTTAAAAGCCCCAGTGAATCGAGAGAATACAAGAATAGATTTACAGGCACTGAAGGAATTAGAAAGAAAACCAGAAGGGGTAATGTTTGATGTAAATGAGAATCTGAAAAAACTTTTAATAGGAACTCAAAACCATAGTCCTTTGACACAATTGTAATTACATTTTTGCACTCAGATCACGTAAACAATATGTTGGAAAATCTTTTCCCAAAACGATGTCTGAAATCACAAATGTACAGAGACTCAAAACCACCCTCCATCAACTTTGCAAGACTTCTACGATCATCCCAAACGAAGAAGCATGCCTTCTGTCAGAGAACTTACTAGAATTTTTTTTAAAGTGACTTTAAATGCAGAACTTCTTTTTTTTAATCTTTTCTGTAGGTGGCATTAAGAGTTCACTTTAATGCATGCAGGTTTAAGTCTAGGTCTGGTCTAATATAACAAGAAAGCGACTATTTATGTATTTAAAATATTTTATGATAAGCAAATACAGCTAGTGTAAAAACAGATGTAACACCCGCATATAATACAATATGTAAATATAATAAGAGTGAACTGTTTAAGATCGATTCAATAAAGTATACTATATAAGCAACTTGATATTTAATTTTAATTTTGCAGTAAGGAGGAAGAAGACGAAAAAAGAATATATAGCTATTGACAGTCGCAATACTAAGTCATAACACATGCTGAAGTAATTCCAAACAGCATCAAATTTAGAATGTGTGTTAGGGGCGTAACTAGGTGTCTGGTTCTCTTTGTCAAAAGATGTGGACTTGTGATTTAGATCTCTGAAATTCTATTTTCACGTTTGAGATTTGTGGTTCATAAGGATATTAAAACATATGTCTCTCTGTCTCGTTAAACTAGGAGAACTCTGTTATAGCACTATGTTTATAAAAAAGCAAATTTGCCTAGGTGTATTATTCATTACCCTCATGTTTGAGTTTACTTTTCTTGAAGAGGGTCAGCAAAAGTTTTATAATGTCTGGTGTTAGCCAAGATCTTTTTTTATTTTTGGAAAAAGTATACATATAATTTACTTGCTTTCAATTACCCCTCTTCGTCCATTAACCTGTAGTGTCATTCAAGTTGTTCCACCCACTACAGCACACAGAATAGAGTTATGGGTCAACCTACTTCAGCTACTGGCTAACTTCATTGTAAGCAATGGCATTGTCCTCTTGCCCAATGTGCAGTAATGTAGAAAAGATAGTCTCTTTTACGGACTGACTACTGGCCCCATATGTGCTATTTGATTAAACAAAACAAACAAGGCAGTTTAAGGAAATGAAAATGTGTTTGAGAGAAAAATGTACAAAAACCATTATAAAACAAAAAAACACTGTGAAAATCCAAAGTTCGGCAGCCACCCTATGGGCTTTGCCAATGCTTGTTGGCCCTTGACATAATATGAGGAAGTCCTTTAATTATAAAACTAGGAAAACAGCTAGATGAAACTGGTAATTCTGGTATTGCAGCATTTTCCCCTTGAACAATAATTAAGTACTTCATAAAGTACGTCCCACCTCCCTGCTTTAAATCCTATGTGGTTCTGCGAGCAGAATGGAAAATGTGCAACACACAAGCACTCATTTAGAGTGAATCACAAACAGGGCAGGTGCTAGGCATTGGCAGTGTGGGCGCCTATCCAGGGCCTCGCACTCAGCCCACCAGCATGGGGCCCGCACCAGTGCAACACACCACCGGGTCCTCTTGTATCCCTGCTGATCCAACTGAAAGAAAGGTGCCTCATTGCAATTGGGTCCATGGGAAGGGCCCCCCCCCGGGCCTCTCAGGGATAGTGTGGGGGAGGCCCAGGGGAGGGAGACACTTCCGCTAGTCCCAATTGCAAGGAGACACATTTTGCAGGTTTGTTTTGCATAGGCCTCCTGCCCATTCAGAGACACTGTGGGACGCCTATTGTCCGGCATGTTAGCGCCCTCACAGTTTTAACTTTCCGACCACAAGCAATTCTCACACCTTCAGCTTGATAGGAGCTGTAAAAGAGGTGCTTGTAGGTGGCTGAGAGGAGGACCTGTGGCCCAGGAGGAGTCTGCACAAAGCAGCTTCCGGAGCCCTGAATGTATCACTTATGTAAATTAGTAGGGCCTCGCACATTCCCTTTTGACCCAGGGCCCCACAAAAATCCCAGAACCGGCCCTGATCATAAAGGTCAATATGTGGTGAAGTCCAATGTGTGCACATACTGGATCACCACCCAGCCGCCAAAAGTTGTTAGACATGAATATCCGCAATAATTGGTGGAAAGAGCTCGCAGATAACTGTACAGAATCACATGACTATTCAGTGGGCGATGTCTCATTTACCACCACTGAATCAGGAGACAAAGTTCACTACAATCAGTGACAGAAACACAGGGTTGCTCTTCTTGATAAAACATTGATACATGAGAAGCGTCAAGTGCTCTCCGGTGATGGGGCTATAGGGATTTTATACCAGCAGTCCAGCTTACTGCAGGCTGGAGTCATCAGTTGACTTTGGAATGACTCCAGGAAGATCTTTCGTTTTGACTTGGGTTTTAGTGTTCAGTGCTGTTGTGTAAAGGAAAATAGTTCGAAGAACACCGGTTAATAACCCAAAACGCCCTACAGTTAGTTCTGAGGCTACACTCTTGAAATGCTCTTATAAAGAGTGTCTACTCAGCCGTAAAACGTCAGGGAAGGGAAACACTTTGGAGACGATGAACACATGAGGAAAAGGTAAAAATGCATTCGCAAAGCAAATATTTTGGACTTTTGTACCGTGATTTTTTTCAACAAATCATTACTAACTTACATCTTGGGTACAACAGCAACAACTCAAGCTACACACACACGCTACAGTAAAGGTGAACACAAACAATGGTTCCATGGGGTCCACTGTTCACAAATCTACACACCTTTAGGAAACTCTCAGCAATAGGTGTAGTAGTATAAGAATAAATGCAAAACAAAGGCCACCAAAGTTATAATATCCAATAGTATTATTCAAAGCATCATCATACTGTATGTAAATAAGTTTTAGAATAAACTGTGTGGGCATGGAGAACCCCGCAAATTTGACACCTTGAAATCTATCTCCACCGAACGTCCAAAATTCTATGACTCAGAGATGGGGTTAAACCTCAATTTCATGAAGCAATGTGTCCCCGAGGTAAGGCAACTCCGTGCACAACAAAAATATCAGGAAACAGTCAATTAAGTGAAAGGGCCCACTCAATAACGGAGTTCTAGATAAGAAGACGAACCAATGCCAGGAAGGCTGTCAGCAAAAAGGGCATTATGGTGAAGTACAAAATCAAATATTGTTTTAAGGCCTAAGTAGGCAGCAAAATCAAGAGAGAAACGGACAGCATTCCTAGCAGCATCAAAATCTTCAGGCTCACCCCCCAATTCAAGAATTTTTATACATTATTTTGGTGTATGAAATTAGCAAAACTGCAGATTTATCGTAGTATGATCAAATATGTTGCTGGTGGAGCGTTAAACTAGACACATCGACAACAGCAAGCTATTATGAATGAATAGGGCACAGTGAGCTAGCGGAAAGACCTTGAACTAATAGTTGCAGTTTTGTGTCTGAGCTGGGGAAGATTAATCAAGAACAGCAAGTATAATGACAATGGGAAAATCAAATATGATTCTGCTTGTCTGCATTTTGCAAAAATAACAAACAGTGAAATGCGCAGGGAAGACAAAGGTGACATCTATTTTGGGAAACATGATAGCTAGGCCCAAACGGAGACCTAGTTAACAAGGTTTCAGAAAACACACTTCTACACAACAATGGAAATTTGTTTTAAAAACAACAGCACTCTATCAGTGTGTACATGTGTAACTGAGTGTGAAACTACTTCTGCACATTGCTAATGAAGTACAAAACATATAAGTGGACAAAAATCCTCCACAATGGCGCACTGTGAAAAAAGTGCATACATTTTATATATTCACATATACACATGAACAAGACTGTACTCGGTGTCAAAAAGATACCAATAGTACTAGTTCAATACATCATATCAGTATATAACTGAAAGTTCATGTTCAACACCCATTCAAGGTTTTGACTGTTATGGAATAAAGATGCAGGTCTCGTCAGGGCATTAGCATCTGGCTAGAAATCTTCAGTGAAGGCCGTAGTCATAAGCACGAAACTTATCTGAATCACTAGTCCATCGTCCATCTGCATAAGAAGAGACATCCCTCTATTTCCCATCATTCACCGGCACAGGAAGTGACATCACTGAAATGTTCATCATCCAGAAGCACAGGAAGTGACATCACTGCCATTCAAGTTCCACATTACAGCCAACTTCACTTTAAGCAGCAGTCTCATCTACAGACCACTGGGACCGTGCACCAACTTCACCAACACCATCATGGATTTTGTTGCTTCACTTGCCCTCGATGCAAGCAATTACATCCTACTTGGAGACAACAATTTCCACCGACCCGAACTCAAGAGTACCCATTGAAGACCTTGGGAGACCTTGGGAGCCTGGGCTTCATCCAATAAGTAAAGGGACCTACCAAATTTCACAGCCACCTCCTGAACCCTATTTTCACCAACTTCGATAACATCCGAGTTGACAAGAACACAGCAGTCCCCTGGACAGACCATGCCTTTGTCATGTTAATCACCTCATCGTGGTCTAAAGCACATGTTCCACCGCCAGACCAGCTGGTTGAAATTGGAACACCATGAGTGGCAAAGACTAGAACACCGCTCTCAGTACCCTCTGACCCGAACACAGCAAAACCATCCCCAAAGCCATCAAGAATTTCAACAACTGGTTTAGCTCCTTGCTCCCCTCAAAAACAGCAATACAAAAAGATCCAAACCCCAGACCGGTTGGTACAAGAAGGAACTCAGGCTGATAAAACACTACTGAAAACAACTGAAGAGCAAATGGAGAAGGAGCCAGGACAATGTAAAGAGTAGACCTTTCAAAATCGCATTAAGAAGATATAACTAAATGATCCGGATCACCAAACGTGGGTATTCACCTGTTACAACGCAATTTTTACAACGCACTACCACTACAACGCAGGCATTACAACGCATACCATTACAACGCATTGCGCTGGGGGGCGCTCTAGGATAAGAGGTACGTTTAATTTACTATCCAACACCTTCCCTAGGGTCCACGGGGACTGGAGTTAGAATAGTAAATTATACTTACCACTATCCAGCACCCCAAAGCGCTATGCGTTGTAACTGTATGCGTTGTAAATACCGCGTTGTAATGGTATGCGGAGTAAAAGTATGCGTTGTAACGTCATACATCCCCAAACGTGCCACTCTGGTGGACTGCATCAATGCAACACCAACAGAGGTAAATACATCTTCACCATTGGGAAAGATTTGCCCTCACCATTGGCCACCTCCAACTCAACCCCCCCTTGCAGGACCTCTCCAATCTCTCACAATTCTGTAGCAACAAAATCACCACCAAATCACAGCAACTTCAGCTTGCAATTGGACCCAACAGACCTCACCAAACACCTCCTGATCTTATCCAAAGAACCAATGCTAATCAGATGGTACCTGAAGAAACCACTGCCACCTTAAAGTGTGTCCACTCAGGGGCCCCATCAGACCCTTTTGCCCACCATGTCTACTCGAGAGGACTGCAAACCATCAGCACCATGCTCATACCCATTCTGAATGTCCCACCTCTTCCACGATCTTCCCAGTTGCTTGGAAACATGCAACTGTCCGCCCATGGCTGAAGAAACCCTCTGCAGACCCTTCAACGCTCAGCAGCTGCAGGCCATTCTCCCTGCTCCCAGCCAGATTCTTAGAAACAATCATTCACAGACGCCTCACTGAATAGTTCAGTGACCAACTCCTCGACAGCATTTAGTCTAGTTTCAGACTAACCACAGCACACAAACTGCCCTTACTGACGCCACATATGATATCCACATAACTCTCCATAGAGGAGCCTGGGTGGTTCTCATCTTCCTGGACCTCTCTGTAGCATTTGACTCAGCCTACTACCCGATCCTCATCCAACACCTACATGACACTGGAATCCAAGGACAGGCACATGTTCTCCATATAGTGCCCTGAAGAAGTCCTGCACTAGGACGAAACGCGTCTGCTGTACTGTGTGTTTTTTTCTACGTAACATGAAAATGGAATAAAGAGAAAAAAAACTGAGGAATCCTTCTTGTGTTGTCTTTTGGATATGGACTTTATAATTGTTCCTATTTGATCTATTGTTCTTGTGTGGTGCACCTGTGCTTTTGGTTCAACATGTTCTCCAATGGCTCTTCTCCTTCCTGACTGGAAGGACCCAATCAGTAAACCTGGCACAATACACCTAGGATATCCGGGACGTCATTGCATCGTTCCGCTAGGATCATCCCTGAGCCCGACCCTCAACACATGCATGATCCCTGCATCATCCACTCATCATATCAACATGCTCTCCTACGCCAACATGCAACTTATTCTGTCCCTCACAGACAAGACGCCCAGTACCCGGATCAAGTTTAATGCCTACATGACTGAAATTGCTCACTGGAGGAAGACCACTTAAAGCTAAACACCAGCAAGAATGAAATTGTGATCTTGGGGAAGAGCACATCACTGTGGGACTACACCTTGTGGCCAACAGAGCTAGGACAGAAACCCAGGACAGACATCCACCCCACCACACACACCAAGAACCTCAGGATCATTATCAACAGCAAGCTCAACATGACAGATCCAAGTCAATGCCGTCATTGCCTCATGTTTCAATACCCTGAAGATGCTGAGGAGGATTTTTAAATAGCTTTCAATCAGCACCCAGAAAACTATCATAAATGCCCTGGTCACAAGCAGGCTGGACAACGGGCACACTCTCTATGCTGGAATCAATAAAAAAACTCACAAGAAGGCTGTAGACCATTCAGAATTCGGCAGCCAGACTCACTCTCAAACTCTCTTGCCGCACTCACATTACACCACACCTGAAGAAGCTCCACTGGCTCCTCATTCAAAAATTGGCACAATAGAAACTCCTCATCCACACTTCCAATGCACTACATAATACTGGTCGAGCATACCTCAACAATCGCATTTGCTTTCACAGGGAAACAGCCATTACAACGTGGTCATAACCAAGCATGGCCATTACCACGCAACCTTGACAACGGACATGCCATGAATATGCCTTTATCAAGGGAAAATAGGCATGTTTGTGGTAAAGAATTTGTGTTGATAGACATGCAAGGTATGGCAGCCTTGCAATGGGTACTATGCGAAAACTAGAAGAGCCCGCCTTGTGCTGCTTAAGCCAAAATTCATGGCTTTTGCTGTTTTTCCTGAAGGGTGCATTTGAGTAAAATGAGCTGAAGTAGCAGCATGCAATACAATAAAAAAAACTGGAATAAATGAAATAAACCCTCAATGAAACAAACCTGTTCTCGAGGAGCGTTTTCAGGAAACAGCTTCTGCTGCGCCATTCGTTATGGAAAGCCACCGGGCATAAATTACGGTCCCTCTGCCTCCTAAAGCAGGCTAGAAACTCTGTCACTCTTCGTCAGATGGGGAGGCGTCAGGGATCAGGTAAGTATATTTATGTTTTCTCGCTCTCCACTCTAATGCCTGTTCCAAGGGAGAAGTTCTTCGCCAGATTACAGTTGACGACTTGCAAGCGGAGAGAGAGGTATAGAGGTATGGAATTCAGGGGGGGTGGGGGGTGGTGACATTTGAAAGTGGTGGGGCGCAAAGTGATTTGCATACTGCACCGTAGCGAGCGAGAGCAGCGAGCGAGCCCGAACCCCTTAAGGGGGGTTTGGGAGGATAAACCCCCCCAAGAAAATTTAGAAAAAAGAGCAGAAAAATCGTGCCTTTTCCAAGCAAATTTGAGAAAGCAGGAAGGTTAATAAAGCAATTGTGAAAGTGCAGTTATTACATTACAAACACACGCCCACACACAGACACGTTTTCACATACAGACTCACACACACACCCACACTTCAAACCACACACACACTCACACAGACACCCCCTCACACACACACACGCTCACACACACATACCTAGATAGATTCCACTCTCCAGTCACTACATGAGGTGCCAGCTCGCTACCACACATGCCTATTCTTTCGAAAAGGCAAATAAAGGATCTAGCATACACACACAGACACACACACACACACACAGACACACACACTCATGCAGATTGTGTTCCTGCAGGGAGCTTGCTGTCAGGCTGTTTGAGGCCTAAGTACTTGCAGCCAGTTTTTACAGTCCGTCTTTGTTACATCTTAGATGTACCCCAAAAGTGAGCACATCCCACCAGCAAAACCGCAAAACCATAAATATTGTAGCAAGGCCAACACTGAATTAGTGTAGTCTTACAGGCTAAGGAAAAGATGGAAGCAGTGGGGCCCACAAAAATATGGTGGCACTGTGGCAGCCATTGTGTGCTCTTTAGTCACATTAAAGTGCTGTAACATTAACATAATAGTGTTTAAGTGTATTTAGGTTCCGACAGGACAGGATGTGAGGCTGATGCCAGGCTTCCAGGAACAGGGTGAGTGTAACACAGTAACCCAGAAGGCGGCAAGGCGTAGAAAATTGCTGACATGAAAATTAAAATTAAGCTACTGCTTCTCCCTAGCCCACGCCATCTCAACCCCTTCATGGAATTCACACTGACTTCACCTCTGTACTGTATAACAGGAAACAGCCCACAAACTTTCCATTTGAATCCCTGAGGTAGCCATAGTGATTTCTTCATGTTAGCTACTCAAACGCCATTGCCTAAAACTAAATCAGTAACCCCGAATGTCCAGACGGCCTGTTCCTGGCTCATTCATACCAGTTGTGATATACCCCCAAAATTCCTGTATGTGATCGTTGAACAGGACACTTGATTTACACAACACGACAGTCTGTGACGTTATGTGTCTGCCAAGTCACACACCCACATCTCCCCTGCCTTATATTGGTTACCTATTGGTTACAAGCTGCATGTATATGGATCACGCTGTCTCTGCAACAGCTTCAGAGTTTCTCCGTGAAGTATGGCAGACGTGGAGAAAACTACCAGGACTGTTGTACATGCTGCTAAAAGTCCCAATGAATTTCACCTTAACTATTACATTCTAATCAGCAATGGTAAAGACAGCAGGGAATTGTTATAAATGAAGCTGGTCTTTATTTATTGTTTCTGTATGGAGTCTTGGATGCCTGTTTTGTGATTACCAAACCGCTGTAGCACAAATAAAGAAATACAACACAGAAACAAAAGCAGATGCTCGAAGATAGCCTCAAATTCCTCCCTCATAAACTTTACGAGCTGGATTTCATAACTCACATTATTCCGTTTCTTCGGGTGCCCATTTTCATGCAGAGTTCTTAACTATTAATTTCTGGATTCCCACAGCACCAGCACCTTTGCCAGCTCGTTATGCTATAGCCTCAATTGAACCTGACCTGATTTTACTGCTTTGGCATCGGTTCTTATTTCTAACAACTTTCCACCTATTAACTTTTAATAAGCAGTCTATTTCACTCACACCCAAAGCACCACCTATTCATAGCACATTCACTGCAGAGTGTGTACAGGTGACGTTTATCAATAATCTGAGCAGCCCAATAAAACAGGAGGAGCGTGAGCATTGCTCTCACTTACAAGCTGAGTACAGCATCCTCTGGCCCAACACAGTTGAAAGCTATAAAGAACGCTTGTGTTTCAAAGAAATGTGCAGCACCTTTGCACACCAGATGAGTCCTGATCCGGCTAAACTTGGCATATAAATGACCCAAGAGAAGCACACTTCCTTTTGGAAGAGAGCATGAACCCACTCATCCAAAATGATGGGGGCTCCCTGCAGTGTGTCATGAGGGGCCTCGAGTCTCCCAAATCTGGCTTTCGGCCAGGGCTGGAGTGTATGAGTGCAGTTGTGTACCTACAGTGGGTTCAGGGGCCTGCTCTACCCCCCTGCACTCCTGCACTCTTTCTGGAAGTCTGCACAAGTTTATCCGACACAGTAACCAGAGTACAAAACTGTGAAAGCAGCAACAAGCCCCCTAGCAATGAGCAAATAAGGCAAACCACGCCCCAATTTGCAAGGCCTAAATATTTTCTACATATATTGCTTCGAATGAGGCACACATAACAGAAACCAAAACTCTCATTAGCAGTTGCACAGCCTTCTCCTGAAAGGAACAAAAAATAACTTTGAAAAAGATACAACGAATATAAAGTCTCAGATGCTGACCTAGTCATTTGTGAAACCTCACTCAGAAAGACCAAACATGAGAAGGAGGCTGTAAACATCAGAAACAAGAAAGCTGAGCAGGCCTGTGTACAACATGGACACAATACAAGACAAGATGACAACTAATGATGAGGCATCATGGTGTCGGCTATTGCGGTGGTTTCAAAGTAAAGATACATTTGTTATGTTTTTTCATATTAAGAAGAAACGGAATTTCAGGAAGGTGTACTCGTCAGTCAAGGAGCCATAACTCCATATGTTAATTTCAATAAGCTTCCTTAAATGTTCAGTTCAGAGTGCGCCAACTGTACATAACAAAATCCAGGATGCCTAAACATCCTACAAGAATAAAGCCCGTTTTAGTTTATGCTATGAATGTGGGACAGCTGAATTTCATAGCACGCACGTATAGTCGCATAAAAATGTACGAAAACCACTTGACCAACAAAAGTTAGTCTGCATGACTCAGGGTCGGGATCGGGAATCATCTTATCAGCCAAATACTCAGAAAAATAACTTTACCTCTCCAACGCATGCCCTCAGACAAAAGGTTTATCATGCTGATGAAGTCGGACATCTGGTCTGCTGCTTGCTGCTGCCTGGGCCCACGTCGAGCCCCGGGCCTACACTAGTAGAAAGAAACTACTACTGAAAAGAAACGTCACGGCGCGCGCGCGCACGTCCCGAATGGCCAATCACTGCATGACTTCACATGCTGAAGTCACAGTGATTGGCCATATGCACTGCGGCTGAGGCACTGTGCCACCACCCACGCGCAGCATCCAAAAATGGATTGCCTACCCTTCTCGTGGTGGGACCAGCCAATCCTGGCGCTTTTGGCTAGGGGGGCACAGTGACTACTCGCCCTGGCGCCGCTTTGAAACCCCGGGGGCTGCTGCGGCCCGGCTAAGCAGCACCCCCTTCAGTCAGGTTACCAGTGTGCATGCTCAGGTTAGGTGCAAGCCAAGTTTCCTCATGCGCAGTACTGCTGCTGGCCTGCTGCAGACCAGCCAGCCCCACCCCCTGCTCACTCTCCGGATTCAATTGGGTGTGTCCCGGATTGAAGCGCTGCGGCTCGTATCGTATTATATTATATTGTGCTGCTGCTGCAGGCAAAATTCACAAAAATATTTTAGCGGTGCATCCAGGCTTAGTGGGGCTACGCCCCTACGCCCAAATGGACGCACCGCGGCTGACGGAATTGACATTTGCAGTACAGTCTTCTCAGAGAGCGGCCATGCTAAGATTTCATGAACATCCCTGGCAGCCATTCCAGAAATAATGTGCTCTGACCCGGTTTCCTGGGAATGGAAGTACGAATTTTATGTTTTTTTGGTAGAATGACTTTCCTTAGAACTAATGGCCTCAACACTAAGGTTGCATTGGGCAGCCATTAAGGTCTTGGGGAGAACCATAGGGAGGTGTAGGTAATCTAGAGAGTTATATTTTTAGATTGTTTAAAGGATTTTCCTTAGCAAGACCTTCTCATTAAAAATGTGGTTCCAGATTGGGATGTTCTTTTGGTTTTGAATGCTTTGGAAAATCACCCTTTTGAGCCATTGGAATCAGAGACTTTGCAGTTTTGACACAGAAAATTTGCTTCCTAGTAGCAATCACTTCAGCCTTAGGCTAGGGCCATCCTTCAACTATAAAGTTTAATTAACATCCAGATGTATTTTTTTGTCAGATTTTGTATCATCTCCTTTGTCATCATAAGAAGAAGCCCTTCCTGCCTTAAATTTGAAAAGAGACATTCTCATCTATTTGGAGAGTGTGTCTGCCTTCAGGAAGATGAGTGCGTTGTTTATAAATCTTGGACCAGCTAGTAGAAGATTAAACCCTACTTGTTCTCTGAACGGATGGATTAGAGCAGGAATTGCAACAACCTATGCTGAACAGGGGTTGCCTGGTCCAGGAAAAATACAAAGAAAATCAACGAGAAGCATGACGGCCTCATGGTCAGAAGTCCAGGAAGCCTCTATTTTGGAAATATGCAGAGCAACTATCAGAGCAGTTCAATGTATGTTCGTGAACCGCTACAGAATCCATTGTGAGGGCATGCGTTCTGGAGGCGTTGGGTCTAAAGTACTGTCAGCAGCAGTGGATGGTTAACTGTAGCCGATAAAATTTCAATATATGTCACAAGGTGGCATGAAACTCTTGCTCACTGTATTTTGTGACCTGAATTGCTAAGCTAGGGTTTTCTTCACAGAGAAAATGACTGGAACGTGGAAGTGGACGACAAGGTAATGTTACAATTACTTACCACTAATTTAATTACTCTAAGTATTTTCTTCATCGTGCCAGTCATTAATAAGGGGGGGTGGCAATTAAAGGCTCATTGAGTGTGATTGGTGATTACAGGATTTCCTGTAGGGAAGAGTGGCCTTATTAGCTAAGGTACTCTCATCCTTAAGAAATCGAAAATGAAACTAAAACTATATGTTGTATGTCAGATGAGATGGGCACTCTTCATAATGACCGGTGCGAGGAAGAAAGCACTCGGAGTAATGAAATTACTGGTAAGCAATTGTAACATTCCCTTGCCTCTCCATCAGAAAGGTGATTGTGTTAGCATTAAGAAAGTTTAAAATGTCTCCTATTTCTCCGGCACTTTGATACATCACACCCTGTTCTCCTGTATTCCCACTATCTGCTTAGCGTTCTGAAGCCGTCGTCCTCGGATACAAGCGCTATTATATAGTAAACAAATACATGACGTTTTTAGAATTCCTGCCACCTTCCTAATACAGACTAGTAAGTGCCCAACCCTTCCATCTTCGTTTACTTGGCAAGCAAAAATATCTGAAGTCTGACCCCGTTCACTTTTTCCTACACTTTTTCGTCTACTCCCAGCTTGAGGAGATGCAGCTTTCTACCCTAACGAGGCACAGGAGCAGAGGTTGTGCTAAATCTGAACCTGTGCCCTCATCTGCAAGGCGGCAGACGGGCTCAGGCGAGGAGGTGATTACTTTAAACCTGATACCATGATGCTAAATAAAGAAACAATTGAAACCACCAGATGCCCGGGACCAATCGGCAGAAGGCACGACAGAGCAGCACGAAGCAGGTTATTGATGGTGTGGTCAGCCTAGAATAAATAAAGCAGACCAATGACAATCAAGAAAAAATGCAGCTTCAGGAGACTTGAGGCACGGGAGTGTACATGAGCAAGTAAACAAAAAGAAAATATATATCAGCGCAAAGATGCAGCCCTCTCGCTCTCGGCCAATGTTCTTCCTTTCTTCTGTCTTTTGATAGGGAAACGTCGGGCCTTCTGCCCCCTGCTCAGGAAATCGTGTGCAAAGCACAACACACGGTAAAAGCGGAAATGGGGCTTGTGCAAGGAGAATGTAAACACACTAGTAAATGTTAGCTCTTATCCTGACACGGAAATAAAACAAGCAATTGCAATGCAATAGGTATCGCATTAGGAAAGTTTGAGCTATTGGTATTGTAAATGACACATTTTTTATTTTTATTTGTTGGTTTTGAAAATAGCGAAATTAATAGCTTTGTCATTTACAATACCAATAGTTTTAACTTTCGCAAATGTGACACCTATAGCATTTGTAATGCAATATGTGTTGTATTTACGTGACTTAGATGTATTGATATTACAAATAACAGTGGCTTTTAATTTTTTAAATAATTAATACTTAAATAAAAGTTATTGTGATTTATAATGGCAATAGCCTAAACTTTTGTAAATAACTTTTGTGAAGATTATGTTCAGTGTATTTTATTGTGACGAAAATTCAAGTATCGAAGTGAAATATTAACATCTTTTTGTGACATTTGTAATAAAGCTTGAAACATTGAGAGAACATATTTGAACCAGTTGTTGTTGAATGGTTGCACAGATTGATGTTGTGGTGGCGCTGAGTAATGTTGTGGTGGTGACGAGTGATGCTGTGGTGCCCCTGAGTGATGCTGTGGTGGAGCTGAGTGATGCTGTGGTGATGCGATAGATAGATAGAGTGAGGGCGATAGATAAAGGGAGGGCGATAGATAGAGGGAGGGCGATAGATAGAGGGAGGGCGATAGATAGAGGGAGGGCGATAGATAGAGGGAGGGCGATAGATAGAGGGAGGGCGATAGCTAAAGGGAGGGCGATAGATAAAGGGAGGGCGATAGATAAAGGGAGGGCGATAGATAAAGGGAGGGCGATAGAGGGAGGGCGATAGATAGGTAGAGTGAGGGCGATAGATAGATAGATAGATAGATAGATAGATAGATAGATAGATAGATAGAGTGAGTGCGATAGATAGGCAGATAGAGTAAGGGAGATAGATAGAGTGAGGGTGATAGATAGAGTGAGGGCGATCGATAGATAGATAGACTGCGATAGATTGATAGAGTGAGGGCGATAGATAGATAGAGTGAGAGCGATAGATAGATAGATAGATAGATTGATAGATAGAGATAGATAGATAGATAGAGTGATGGCGACAGATAGATAGAGTGAGGGCTATAGATAGATAGAATGAGGGCGATTGATAGAGGGTGATAGATAGATAGATAAATAGATAGATTGAGTGAGGGCGATAGATGGAGTGAGGGCG
Organism: Lissotriton vulgaris; assembly: GCF_964263255.1. NCBI lineage: Eukaryota > Metazoa > Chordata > Amphibia > Caudata > Salamandridae > Lissotriton > Lissotriton vulgaris. The sequence goes on from NW_028247848.1 coordinate 828,200, forward strand.
ATAGATAGATAGATAGATAGATAGATAGATAGATAGATAGATAGATAGAGAGTGAGGGTGATAGATATAGTGAGGGCGATAGATAGATATAGTGAGGGCGATAGATAGAGTGAGGGTGATAGATCGATAGAGTGAAGGCAATAGATAGATAGAGTGAGGGCGACAGATAGATAGAGTGAGAGCGATAGATAGATAGATAGATAGATAGATAGATAGATAGATTGATAGAGATAGATAGATAGAGTGATGGCGACAGATAGATAGAGTGAGGGCTATAGATAGATAGAATGAGGGCGATTGATAGAGGGTGATAGATAGATAGATAGATAAATAGATATATAGATTGAGTGAGGGCGATAGATGGAGTGAGGGCGATAGATAGATAGATAGATAGATAGATAGATAGATAGAGTGAGGGTGATAGATATAGTGAGGGCGATAGATAGATATAGTGAGGGCGATAGATAGATATAGTGAGGGCGATAGATAGAGTGAGGGTGATAGATCGATAGAGTGAAGGCAATAGATAGATAGAGTGAGGGCGATAGATAGAGTGAGGGCGATAGATAGAGTGAGGGCGATAGATAGATAGAGGGCGATAGATAGATAGAGTGAGGGCGATAGAGTGAGGGAGATAGATAGACATTAAAAGTCTAGTATTAATCTGTCTTGTTATCAAATTCTCACAAAAATAGAAGAAGGTGCGTCTTTCAATAAACAATGCTGATATTAAAACATTGACTGAACAAATTATGGTTCTCACCTTTTTTTTTTAATGAAAAAAGGCACTTAGTGTACAGTTGAAGGTTTGTTGCATCACTCACCCCCTCTGCTTGTTTTGTTATAAAAAATATAACTACGATGTTGCATTTGAAGCAGTTTTACACAAAATTTGCACAGTAGTTATTTGTCAAAATAAAACATTGGGTGAGGCTTATAGGTCACAAGGGTCTCAAATGCGTGGGCTGTATCCACCTTTAACTGACTAGAGTGAGGGAGGGTGATAGATAGATAGATAGAGTGAGGGCGACAGATAGAGTGAGTGCGATAGATAGGCAGATAGCGTGAGGGCGATAGAGTGAGGGTGATAGATAGACAGATAGATAGAGTGAGGGAGGGCGATAGATAGATAGATAGATAGATAGAGTGAGGGCGACAGATAGATAGATAGAGTGAGGGCGATAGATAGAGTGAGGGTGATAGATAGATAGAGTGAAGGCAATAGATAGATAGAGTGAGGGCGATAGATAGAGTGTGGGCGATAGATATAGTGAGGGCAATAGATAGATATAGTGAGGGCGATAGATTGATAGAGTGAGAGCGATAGATAGATAGATAGATAGATTGATAGATAGAGATAGATAGATAGAGTGATGGCGACAGATAGATAGAGTGAGGGCTATAGATAGATAGAATGAGGGCGATTGATAGAGGGTGATAGATAGATAAATAGATACATAGATTGAGTGAGGGCGATAGATGGAGTGAGGGCGATAGATAGATAGATAGATAGATAGATAGATAGATAGATAGATAGAGCGAGGGTGATAGATATAGTGAGGGCGATAGATAGATATAGTGAGGGCGATAGATAGAGTGAGGGTGATAGATCGATAGAGTGAAGGCAATAGATAGATAGAGTGAGGGCGATAGATAGAGTGAGGGCGATAGATAGAGTGAGGGCGATAGATAGATAGAGGGCGATAGATAGAGGGCGATAGATAGAGTGAGGGCGATAGAGTGAGGGAGATAGATAGACAGATAGATAGAGTGAGGGAGGGCGATAGATAGATAGATAGATAGATAGATAGATAGATAGATAGATAGAGTGAGGGCGACAGATAGATAGATAGAGTGAGGGCAATAGATAGAGTGAGGGCGATAGATAGAGTGAGGGTGATAGATAGATAGAGTGAAGGCGATAGATAGAGTGTGGGTGATAGATATAGTGAGGGCAATAGATAGATATAGTGAGGGCGATAGATAGAGTGAGGGAGATAGATAGATAGATAGAGTGAGTGCGATAGATAGGCAGATAGAGTGAGGGCGATAGATAGACAGAGAGAGTGAGGGAAATAGATAGAGTGAGGGCGATAGATAGATAGAGTGAGGGCGATAGATAGATAGAGGGAGATAGATAGATAGATAGAGGGAGATAGATAGATAGATAGATAGATAGATAGATAGATAGATAGATAGATAGCGACAGATAGATAGAGTGAGGGCAATAGATAGAGTGAGGGCGATAGATAGAGTGAGGGCGATAGATAGAGTGAGGGAGATAGCTAGATAGATAGAGTGATGGCGATAGATACAGTGAGGGCGATAGATAGATAGATAGATAGATAGATAGATAGATAGATAGATAGATAGAGTGAGGGCGACAGATAGATAGATAGAGTGAGGTCTATAGATAGAGTGAGGGCGATAGACAGATAGAGGGAGATAGATAGATAGATAGATAGATAGATAGATAGATAGATAGAGTGAGGGCGATAGATAGAGTGAGGGCGATAGATAGAGTGAGGGCAATAGATAGATATAGTGAGGGCGATAGATAGAGTGAGGGAGATAGATAGATAGATAGATAGAGTGAGTGCAATAGATAGGCAGATAGAGTGAGGGCGATAGATAGAGTGAGGGTGATAGATAGACAGATAGATAGAGTGAGGGAGATAGATAGATAGAGGGCGATAGATAGATAGATAGATAGATAGATAGATAGATAGATAGATAGATAGATAGATAGATAGAGGGCGACAGATAGATAGATAGAGGGCGATAGATAGAGTGAGGGCGATAGAGTGAGGGAGATAGATAGACAGGTAGATAGAGTGAGGGAGGGCGATAGATAGATAGATAGATAGATAGATAGAGTGAGGGTGACAGATAGAGTGAGTGCGATAGATAGGCAGATAGCGTGAGGGCAATAGAGTGAGGGTGATAGATAGACAGATAGATAGAGTGAGGGAGGGCGATAGATAGATAGATAGAGTGAGGACGACAGATAGAGTGAGTGCGATAGATAGGCAGATAGCGTGAGGGCAATAGAGTGAGGGTGATAGATAGACAGATAGATAGAGTGAGGGAGGGCGATAGATAGATAGATAGATAGATAGAGTGAGGACGACAGATAGATAGATAGAGTGAGGGCAATAGATAGAGTGAGGGCGATAGAGTGAGGGCGATAGATAGATAGAGTGAGGGTGATAGATAGATAGAGTGAGGGCGATAGATAGAGTGTGGGCGATAGATGTAGTGAGGGCAATAGATAGATATAGTGAGGGCGATAGATAGAGTGAAGGCAATAGATAGATAGAGTGAGGGCGATAGATAGAGTGTGGGCGATAGATATAGTGAGGGCAATAGATAGATATAGTGAGGGCGATAGATAGAGTGAGGGAGATAGATACATAGATAGATAGATAGATAGATAGATAGATAGATAGATAGATAGATAGAGTGCTAGATAGATAGAGTGAGGGCGACAGATAGATAGATAGAGTGAGGTCTATAGATAGATAGAGTGAGGGCGATAGATAGATAGAGTGAAGGCAATAGATAGATAGAGTGAGGGCGATAGAGTGTGGGCGATAGATATAGTGAGGGCAATAGATAGATATAGTGAGGGCGATAGATAGAGTGAGGGAGATAGATACATAGATAGATAGATAGATAGATAGAGTAAGGGCGATAGATAGAGTGAGGGCGATAGATAGATAGAGTGAGGGCGATAGATAGATAGAGTGAAGGCAATAGATAGATAGAGTGAGGGCGATAGAGTGTGGGCGATAGATATAGTGAGGGCAATAGATAGATATAGTGAGGGCGATAGATAGAGTGAGGGAGATAGATACATAGATAGATAGATAGATAGATAGAGTGAGGGCGATAGATAGAGTGAGGGTGATAGAAAGACAGATAGAGTGAGGGAGATAGATAGAGGGCGATAGATAGAGTGAGGGCAATAGATAGATAGATAGAGTGAGGGAGGGCGACAGATAGATAGAGTGAGGGCGATAGATAGATAGATAGCTAGATAGATAGATAGATAGAGTGAGGGCGACAGATAGATAGATAGAGTGAGGTCTATAGATAGATAGTGAGGGCGATAGATAGATAGATAGATAGATAGATAGATAGATAGATAGATAGATAGATAGATAGATAGATAGAGTGAGGGCGACAGATAGATAGATAGAGTGAGGGCGATAGATAGAGTGAGGGCGATAGATAGAGTGAGGGCGATAGATAGAGTGAGGGCAATAGATAGATATAGTGAGGGCGATAGATAGAGTGAGGGAGATAGATAGATAGAGAGATGGCGATAGAGAGAGTGAGTGCAATAGATAGGCAGATAGAGTGAGGGCAATAGATAGAGTGAGGGTGATAGGTAGACAGAGTGAGGGCGATAGATAGAGTGAGGGCGACAGATAGATAGATAGAGAGAGGGTGATAGATAAATTGAGGGCGATAGATAGAGTGAGGGCGATAGATAGATAGAGTGAAGGCAATAGATAGATAGAGTGTGGGCGATAGATATAGTGAGGGCAATAGATAGATATAGTGAGGGCGATAGATAGAGTGAGGGAGATAGATACATAGATAGATACATAGATAGATAGATAGATAGATAGATAGATAGAGTGAGTGCGATAGATAGGCAGATAGATTGAGGGCGATAGATAGAGTGAGGGTGATAGATAGATAGACAGATAGATAGATAGATAGTAGATAGATAGATAGATAGATAGATAGATAGATAGATAGATAGAGATAAATAGATAGATAGAGTGAGGGCGATAGATAGAGTGAGGGCGAAAGATAGATAGAGTGAGGGCGATAGATAGAGTGTGGGCGATAGATATAGTGAGGGCAATAGATAGATACAGTGAGGGCAATAGATAGAGTGAGGGGGATAGATACATAGATAGATAGATAGATAGATAGATAGATAGATAGAGTGAGTGCGATAGACAGGCAGATAGAGTGAGGGCGATAGATAGAGTGAGGGTGATAGATAGACAGATAGATAGAGTGAGGGCGATAGATAGATAGAGTGAATGAGGGCGACAGATAGATAGATAGAGTGAGGGCGATAGATAGATAGCTAGATAGATAGATAGAGTGAGGGCGACAGATAGATAGATAGAGTGAGATCTATAGATAGATAGAGTGAGGGCGATAGATAGAGGGCGATAGATAGATAGATAGATAGATAGATAGATAGATAGATAGATAGATAGATAGATAGAGAGATAGATTGAGGGCGTTAGAGAGATAGAGTGAGGGAAATAGATAGAGTGAGGGCGATAGATAGATATAGTGAGGGCGATAGATAGATATAGTGAGGGCGATAGAAAAAGTGAGGGCGATAGATAGAGTGAGGGCAATCAATAGATAGAGTGAGGGCGATAGAGTGAGGGCGATAGAGTGAGGGCGATAGATAGATAGATAGAGTGAAGGCAATAGATAGACAGAGTGAGGGCGATAGATAGAGTGAGGGCGATAGATAGAGTGAAGGGGATAGATAGAGTGAGGGCGACAGAAAGATAGATAGAGTGAGGGCGATAGATAGAGTGAGGGCGATAGGTAGAGTGAGGGCGATAGGTAGAGTGAGGGCGATAGGTAGAGTGAGGGCGATAGATAGAGTGAGGGCAATTGATCGATAGAGTGAGGTAGATAGATAGCATGAGGGTGATAGATAGAGTGAGGGCGATAGATAGATAGAGTGAGGGCGATAGATAGATAGAGTGAGGGCTATAGATAGATAGAGTGAGGGCGATAGATAGATAGAGTGAGGGCGATAGATAGAGTGAGGATGATAGAGTGAGGGCGATAGATAGATAGATAGATAGATAGATAGATAGTAGATAGATAGTGAGGGCGATAGATAGGCAGATAGAGTGAGGGCGATAGATAGGCAGATAGAGTGAGGGCGATAGATAGGGTGATAGATAGAAGATAGAGTGAGGGCGATAGATAGAAGATAGAGTGAGGGCAATAGATAAAGTGAGGGAGATAGATAGATAGAGTGAGGGCGATAGATAGATAGAGTGAGGGCGATAGATAGATAGAGTGAGGGCGATAGATAGAGTGAGGGCGATAGAAAGAGTGAGGGCGATAGATAGAGTGAAAACTTTAGCACTCATTATCCAGGGGTTATTATGAGATGCATAGGTCCATCAGGGGTTACGAGGTAACTATGAATCTGTCTTGTTCCTACCAGAAATGTAAGCATTCTCTGGGATAATCTATTGGGGGAGGTGGGGGGCATGGTGGAGACAAGGAATGGTTAGTGGGAACCGGAGACAGAATTATTTATTTCCGCTTTTTCCACATTAATCGGGGAAGTCCCGGATTCAGGCCGTTTTCCCTGTTAATTCTACATTCTCAGGTCATTATCTCCTCAGTATTGTTGTCTTCATGGGTGCAGAATTAACACCCCCAGACTCACTAATATTGGGGACTTCGGACTATATCCCTGCACTAAATGTGTCAGGTCCGCATATCGTATTTCCATTTTAAAAAATACCTTTAATCTGGGTTCAAATTATTCAAATAATAGTTAAAGCGCTACACACAGCAAAAAGGGGTGGGGGATTTAATCGTGAAACAGTGTATTGCTATAAGAACTGAAAGTGAAAAAAATACTGTACAGCGAGAAACAATAGAAGAGATTTTACCACTTACTTGGGCATAACATTAAAATACAACGCTTGCAAACTACACTCTAACCCGACCGAAAATATCTATAAAAATAGGCGGTAATAGAAGGTTACACATTCGAGGACGAAGCTGCTAAACTCAGGAAACAAAGTTTTGATGCTAGCTGTGTGTTTCCTTTCAGATAAAATCTAGGCTAACTTCTAGATCAACAGGGCAGACAATGCCCTGAGTGTATCTGCATTTTGTGCAGCAGATGAAAATTCAGGCGGGTCTTTGGCAAACGCAAAGGAATATTCATTGACATTCTGTATGTTGATTATATTGAATATACTTTTGTGGAGTGCTAAAAGTTAAAGAAACAAGAGAGCCCCACACAGACGCTACTAAAGTACTATCAAGCTGTCGCCCATACTATTTGTGTTAATCAAAGTGAGAGCTGTGCTCTCTGATGGGCAAGGCTAATGTTGTATTCGCATAACACTAATAGAAGGAGTACAACTCACCAGAAATGTTTAGTGTCACCAATGAAGTATAAGTAAAAGTCATGTGCTGTTACATTAACTTGACCATAGCAATCTGAAGAGAACACTATTTTATCCAACTTTATTTGCTGGTACCGTTTGTTATTTTTTTCCAGGGCCATACAATTTACATTTAGCATAACCCATGGCTAGCCAAACAAGAGACGTTAAAAATAGCATATGCACTGATGGTAAGGGTTGGCATTTAAAGATTATTATTTGAATGCGGGCTAAAATAGTCATGCCTTACAGGCGCTGTGGCAGCCAAAGCACTGTAGTATGCTGTATAGTGTGTGGCTTCTTACACTGTACGAACGCTTGCATGTTGAAGGCCCGGCCATGGTCAAAGAAGCAGCGCAGACTCGCTATGCTTAAAGGTTCTGCCTTTTGTTCCCGATATCGTGCAGTGGCTGCAGTTACCGTGCGCATGGAGCAGCTGCGAGTCGTGTAGCAGTAGAGTAGAGTCAGCTTTCACGAATGGAAATTCCTCCGTTCTCAACATGTTTATTTTGGTTATAATGCTTAGAAGCTCCAAAAATGGTGTCCTTAAGCAAATCCAAAGCCCGCCTGAACTAAAAGAGGTAACACAGCCTTGAGCAAAACGAAAGCACGCATCTCAGAACAAGCTCTCGGCTGCATTGCATGGCGGGGGCAGGTATTCCTTGTGTTTAAGAGCTTGCAGAAGGAGCGGCTCCTTTAACAATCTCTCGGCATTGCGTGGCGGGGACGGGGGAGCGGATTCCTTTGAAGTCTGATGTCGAGGCTCACAGGCTGCCAAATGGTGTGCGATGTGCACGCGCCCGGCTCACATGTACTGTAAGCAATCCGCCTTTGGGTGCATTTTTGAGAGCCCTTACTTTAATCTCGCCAAAGCATCCCTAACGGGATGGCTTCAGCGAGACCTAAAGACAATGTCACCGTGCCAACACGAACCATTCACTGCATGCTGGGCCGGACCGTGGTGCTGAAGGCAGCTCCCCACTAAGTTTGTTTGTTTACTACCCCTACCTTACTCTGTTGCCCGCCTCACCCTCAAGGGGCCTACTAGGTATGCCACCGCCAATTATATCAGTTTTTCCAGCCACAGTGGCACCCGCACTAGGGTGACCAACTGACAAGCGTGCAAATTCAGGACGGTCAGTGTAGAAATTCAAGACAAAGGGTCAAAATTCATAACAAAAATTCAGGCCAGAAGGTCAAAATTCAGGACAAAAATTTGGGACAAAACATACGTTTTACAGACAAATCAGAGGAGGTGGCACAATAATATATAAGTAAGTAAATAGACAACCAACATAAATACAAGTCAAAGTAGGTTCATATAAAGTTGAGAGAATCGTGCACTCCACAGGTTTTCAGTATGTGTGCAGCTTTGCAAAGCTACATCAGGCCCTTTCTGCAATCAAGATTTGTGCTAATGTAACATACATAAAATAGTATTTTTTTTTATTTGTATGTTAAAATCTGACTTTTAAATATACAGTGAAAACACAGTTAGTTATTTTATCCTTTTTTTCTCCAGCATGGCGCCAAGACAAAAGCAGAATGCTTTGCTCTCGTCCAATGCAGGAGACGGCACATCACATGCGGTCACTACAATTGGGCCCATTGTCATTCTATAAATGCTAATCAGCTGCAGTTTCAGAATGACAATGGGCCAGTCCACAGTCTGTGCAAGGTCTGAGAGGGGCTGCTGCAGGCAGCCTCTTCAGTTTAAAAGATAAGTGCGAGAGGCCCTGAGTGAAATCGCAAACTCATGAAGCCTCTCTCAGGGAAATAGCATTCCTTACTAAAATTTCCTATTTCAATTTTAGTATGATGTCTGTAAGGTGTCCGTAATTTTGGGACACCAAATTACGGACGCCTTGTGGACATCATACTAAAATAACGGACAGTCCGTGAAATTTATGGACGGTTGGTCACCCTAACCCAGACGCTGTCCCCTATCTTCGCTTGTACACACCATCAGTGGCTGCTGTTTTCAGTGCCCCCTAGTGTCCGATCCACTCGCCGGTCCAACTGGATTCCATCTGACACCCCAGTGCAGTCCATACAGCTTCTTGGGGCTGCTGCCCCAGCTTGCTCCCTGCTTCGTTCAGGTGTTTTAACATCCCTGCCTGTGTCCTGCCTTTTGCCCCGCCCCTTCTCCGTTGTCCCCTGCTCCACAGCTCCCTCATTCTCTGTCCGTGCTATTGCGCATTGTGCTCAATGTACGACTACGATAAAGACACTCCAACATATAACAAGCATTGGTAGACCCTATAGGTCTCGCCTTTGGGACCTTATAAGTGTTTAAGCCATGCAGCGCATTTTCATGGGTGCTGTGCCACCAGGGATTGAAGAGCTGTACAATTACTACACACAGTGGGATTCAGGAATACATACTTGCCTCAGGAAATACTTATGGACCCACTCCAACACTTTTTGACGCACTGACACAAATACAAGTGCCTCAATGCAAGTCAACCGCACTATAACGTTCTGTCTGCAGCAGCATCACTACTGTATTGAACAGCCTTTGAACAAATGCAGTGATGTACTTTCCAATGGCGGAGACATCACAACCCTTTTAGAAGAGCCAGACGTTGTAGGCTTGGAGCTGCTGTCGTGAGAGATGCTGCTGTTTATGGTCACTGCGTTTGAACTAGGTGCCAAGGTTGCTGCCCCCATACTGTTCACAGGCAGCAGTGGGATGTTCCCATCTAACGATAGGGAGAGATTACCTATATATTAAGCCTGGCCTGAGAGAACATTATTGGCGAGGTTAACCCTTTTGACAGGAACACCTTACTTAAGTATATTTGGCATGGCAGCAATAAGGTTACCAACTCTGGCTTGATCAGTTGTTATGATCTGCTGGTTATTTCCTGGGACGATTTGAAACTGACCGACGCATCCTGCTACACGTTTAGCTGTGCTGGGCCTGTGGTAAACTGTAGCAAACTGTAGCTGTTGCCCATCAATAGTCTGGAACTGTGGGATCACTTGGTATTGAATGTTTGACATCATTCTTAGGAGACCAGCCAGCATTTGCCAATTCTGCAGATTGGGTGCAGCCCTAACCACAAACTGCCCTGGTACCATAGTACGGTTCTTTCAGGCAGAATCTACAGAGCCTTCTTTAGAAGTGACTTTCCCACCACTCGTGGAGATGATCTGCTGGTGCCATTGGCTGTCTGGGTGATCTGTGCATTGGACAATTCGAGCTCCTGGGAGCCCTGTTGCCCCTGTCGAATGGTTCCATTTAGTGACTCAATCCTGCTGCTCGTTGCAGCCAGCAGTGCAAAGGCAACGGCTGGGAGTCCTAAACAACCAAAAGGGAAGGTGATTAGAGCAATGACAAAGATGGGTTAAAATACCAGACAATCTACAAACATTAAAACGACCAAGAAATGAGTGAAACGATGAATCACATCAGCGCGCTACATAACTGCAGGCCGAGGTGATCTGTCCCTCAGTGGCAGCACCAGCAGTTTCACCGCAGCGAGTACACATCAGACTGTAGCAGGCGAGTCTTCCCTAGAAAATCTGGTTTCCTGGCTTAGTCTTTCCCATTTCGTCATTGGCAGCTAAGTCAACCACCTCTTTGGCAAATCCACTTTCCACTGAGTACAGGTAGTGCTAGATGAAACTAAAGGTGGGCAAGTCACTGAAAGCTCGAGCCAGATGCCTGGCTCTGGTGCAGCCTGAGGTCCCACTGGGCCCTCAAAGCAAAAATAAGCTGAGCTTCCATGTGGCTTCTGGCTGTCACCTATGCTGTAAACTAAAGAACTACGAATGAAAGAAAAAACATTTAAAACATTAGCCTCTGATGTAAATAATGAGAGAACACGAGATACCCATCCAGTGGCTGAATGTCCCAATGGGAAATCAGAAAACCTAGGATTTTTCCTGGCTTCCCTGCTTGACCGATTAGAGTTATCCAAGTAAATTATTTTATTCCTCTGTGCTTTCTTTTTCTTTATTGCATTTGAGCACTCTAGGGTATTCAAGCATTCGCGTTTGTCCACTATAAATCGACTATATTATTGCTCCTTGTAAGAATCTATGCCACATATAGGGTGCATGTAACAATGGATTTGCCTCTTAATTCACTAATGACTACGTCTAATCGGGGTGGTGTGCGGTGGGCAGAATATTTTTGAAATCATGTTTAAAAACGTTTGCTTTTAATAAGTGACTCTCAGTGCAGTCATATAATATGATCAACCAGCTGAAACACTTCTGCATGCTAAAGAAATACACTCTTTGGAATTAAAACAGCCTATCATATTTTTATATGTGACTTGTTGCACAGTTGATGTGCCACACATTTTTAGGGCTTAGCTCGTGCATGAGCTTAGAGCTCAGTCAGACACTCAGCTTGCTTCTGCTCTCCCTGTTAATTTATTTTCTGGCCTGGCAGTTAGGGCAGGTCTGTTCCATTCAGGCACAGGATCTGATTTACATATGGCTGGGTCTGAACTGGGGTGGCGAAGTGAGCTAAAGAGCGATGATGGATTCAACCCAAATCTGTGGCTGGGGGTGAATGTCTGAAAAGTTTCAGCACTCCGTCCATCATCTCTTTGTGTTTACATTGTTTGCCCTAAGTTGGCAGGGTATGCCCAGACATGTGTACCTTGCTCACTTTGCCTCTGGATTCAAGCTAGCCAGGCTGATGAGGGGTGTTAACCCAAAACCAGCTCTAGGATACTTGTTCCCGGTGCAGGGAAGACCTGGCTTGGTAGTTTGGGCTGAACTGTTCCCATGAGGCACGGGCCAAGACTGATTTGGATATTGCTGGTTCTGAACTGGGGTGGCAAAGTGAGCTAAAGAATGATGATGGATTCAACCCATCTGCAACTGGGGGTGAGTCTCTGAAACGTTTCAGCGCTCTGTCCATCATCTCTTTGTGTTTGCTTAATTTATTGGCTCACCCACCTCTAGATGAAACAGGTGTTGACAACTGCTAGTGTAGGCTGACGCAAATACATGGTATTTTACATCCAGATGTATGGATGCAGCTATTTCAAACCAGAAGTTTAAAACTGAATTAGCAGCTATTGGCACCATTAACCATTTAAGATTAAACCTCTTGGTGGAGTCACTTCCTGTAATGTCCTTTGTGAAGCCCTAACACCCGAAAAACTCTATCACAAGTTTATTGACAATTAGTTCCTATTTGGATTAACGTCCTAGTCCTAAAATAGTATTAAAGTGCCTCGGAATGTGATTAGATTTCGGTCTCACTATTGAGCAGCAAGCAAAAAACATACAGCCCATTGCTTTGGTGTTCTAAGGCTGCTAAGGATGTTTTTAAATGTTCTCCCTTTCATAGCCAGTAGACTGAGTGGCCAGATTCTCATTTTTCCTCCTAAAACTATTCAACATAGAGCTTGAGGGGTTCAATAAGGATCAGGTCAAGCCCCCTACTCACTTAATACTACACAATATATGTGACCTGACCCTAATATGTGGAGCAGATAACTTATGACCTCATGTATATATGTAGTAACTAAAACTTTATGTACTACACTGGCAATTGTCAATATCCGAAACTTGCCAACATTGGTGTACTGCTCTCTTGTGCGTAGTGTTTCCAAGATACAAATAGAACAATAAAAACATGACACTTCATTCTTTCATTCTAACAGTCATCCACACACTCTCATTCAAACAAACCAGTTATTCATTATCAATCACAACTTCAGAGCGTCATGCGATGTGAAAAAAGCACCTGAGTTACTTCCGTGAGGCACTCCATACCTTTGTACATTTTTTCTTGTGTTTTACATGTGTTGATTTTTTCACAATAGTGTAGAATGATCAGTGCCACACTACACATCAGGATGAGTACAGTAAGGGAACACAAGGCATAAGAGAGCAGGAGACCAATTTTGCATATTTCGGATATTGACAATTGCCAGTGTAGTACATAAAGTTTTAGTTACTACATATATACATGAGGTCATAAGTAATCTGCTCCACATATTAGGGTCAGGTCACATATATTGTGTAGTCTCATTTTTCCTCACCTTGACTATGGCAATGTTTTATACCTGGGTTCTCCACGGTATGCACATATAGGTTTCAGATCACACAAAATGCTGCATCAATGCTTTTGATGAATCTCCCCAATCATCAATCTGCAAAAAAGGCTCTGAAGGATCTCCACTGGCTCCCAGACGAGCTGTGGGTCGAAATTAAAGCCTTATGCATTTTGCATTGATTTCTTCATAAGAAAGACCCAGCTCTTCTGAGATCTTCTGCTACTCCTTGAAATCCGTTTCTACCCACCTACTACAGGCTTGTAAGTTCATCATAACTCGCTGGGGCGGCCGTTCCTCTTACCATCTGGCCCCAAAGCTGTGGAACTTTTTCCCCCTCCACCAGGGCCGGACTGGGAACGAAAACCGGCCAGGGCAAAGTGCTCAGCCGGCCCCCGGGGTTTGGGGGTGTGGGCCGAGCTATTTGCCAGGGCTGGTTTCAGCCGATTTTGTTACAGGAGCCGATATTGCATCTATGCTGCAAAGACAGCCAATAACAAAAAGGCCCCCTAGGGACCAAAAACCGGCCCCCAACCTGGCAGCCCACCGGGGAAACACCCCGTGCCCGCTACAGCCAGTCGGGCCCTGCCCTTGACTTGCGTCAGTTAACCTGCAAGCTTTCTTTCCATAAATCTTAAAAACATGGCTATTCAGAAACTTGTTCTGCTGGGGGTCTGGTTTAAACAATGACTGCTCTAGCACTATGAGACCTTTGGGTTGCCATGCGCTTTATAAGAAGCACAGAATAGAATAGAATAAAGTTTTCAACCGTACCAGTAAGAAAGCACAGAACAATATTTCAGGCCTCATTGAGACAGGAATGGAAGAACAAGGTGGTTCGAAACTAAATAAGCACACAAGATCACAAAATATGACATTTCAACTAAGCAAACAATTACTAGCTGTTGACAATAAGTATCCAATATATGTTGCAGGTCTTTTAACCCTTCTTAGACAAACTTCATGTATGTGTTGTTGCGTGCTTGTTTATTCATTCTTGTAATTTACACTAGTCTGGAAGAGAGGGAAGCTGGCTCTGCCTAAGAGAAGGAATAAGATTATTTGAAGGGAACAGAAGTGGCTGCACAGCCTCTTTCCTGTCTATGTCAGTTGCAGGTACTTCCCCATACCATTTATCTTTACTTGATAAGTACTGAGTGTCCCCTGGGAGTCATTTCAGGGTACTAGCCCACCACACAAAGGTTGAGCAGGAAGGAAGTTGGCTGTAACAGCATAGCTTTAGCGATTGTTGGGACCCGCCCACTCACATCGTTGACCCCGTCTGGTTCTCTAGAGGGAGAAGAGTGACTATCATGTCTTGTGCTTATGGAAGAATGCTTCGAAGTGTACTTTACTGTCAATACTAAGAAGTAGAAGCAATTATTAATTGTCTACATGGGATAAGTCAGACCTTCCTTCCCAAGTCTTGCAACATGCCTACTTTAACCAACAAAAAGGAAGCCGAGTTGAGCTACATTCATTGTTACCCTGATGCCCTCCTGATGGACAACACACAGCGCTCTTATGATCCACATCACCCAATGCTTCGCCGGCATTGTCATTGAGGCAGTTCAAATCTATCCAGGTTGCTTTTCCCATGTGATGAAATTAGTCAGCTCCTTTCGTGGGGTGATCGCGATCAGTAGCATTTGTCACAGCAGCACTGACTGATGCAAGCCTGCAGGAGCTTAGTCACATCATGGCAACAGGACCCCCCACCCCACAACATAAGCAAGCATTCCGCAAATAACACACTAGACACCAGTGTTAGATTGGGAAAAACTGCTGCAGGTTTATTACATACAACGTTATGTAGTCATAGTGAGTTATCTTACGGGCGATCCAAGGGCAGGCCGCATTCTCGCCACCTGCCCGCCTGCTGAGCCAGGCAGCACCGTGGCGAACCACCTATGTGCTGCCCCTTATGGAATGATTATACTCACGCCCCCTGCGGGGCGTAGCTAGGCACACCCCCGGTTGCCCCACAACCGCCCGAAGGACTTAAGTACCCCTCGCCCTGCCTGCCGCACCGGACGTAAATGTAAATGTAAATGTGGGTGTACTTGTAAAGCGCACTGTGACTCCAAGGAGTATCCTGGCGCTGAAGACCGCTGGGGAACCCGTCCTGGTTTTCCCTGTGAGATGGTCCCTTTCTGGGTATCTTCAAGGTGAAACCAGGCATCCCCGGCGTCTGTGGGGGGCCGTTGTAGAGATGAGGCAAGCTTAATGCCCAGAGTTGCCGAGTGTGTTCCCTGGTTAGAGTAGGCACCGAGGCGAGAATTATCGAGTCCGTTTGACCCTGGTCCATGACCCTGCCGCGTCGGGAATTGAACCCTGGTCCTGGGCCGTTCTCTGCTTACGGGTCTGCCGCCTCTAACCAGTGAGCCACACCACTGACCACAAAGCTCCTCCTACGCTCCCTTCGGGACTCCTCCTGCCCCGGGGAGGAGAGGGTGCTAGAGGGGGGCGAGGGAAGCCCACTGTGACTAGGAGGCCGCCCTCCTAATGGCCACTGCGTGGCCTCGGGCAGCCCCATTCTAAGGAGGAAAGGGGAGGGGAGAGAGGGTGGGTGGGGTTAGGGAGGATTAGAGGCGGGATAAGGAGTTCAGAGCCTTCTGCAAGAGCTGGCTTGCTTTCTCCTTCCTTTCTGCTACGTGCCAGAGATACAGTAGCACAGCATTTCCGCAGACACTCCAAAAAAAGTATGGTGGAGGGGCACTATACCGAAAACAAGTTTGAACTGGGGGAGCTGCATCAGCACATTTGATGAACCGGAGTTTCTCCCAGCCCCCCTAACAAAAGAGAAAAAAACAAATAGACTAAAATAACAATGTGTCTGCCTCCCTGGAATCAAGCATTGATCCCTCTCCTGTATCGGAATGCCCAATTGTAACAATCATAGACTGTGCAGCCTCCAGATGCACAAAAAATTAGCACCTGCATCGCAGAGGACGGGCACTAATCAAGTATAATTAGTATGTCCTTGGTCGGTCGGTGCGCCTCAGCTAGGAACAGAAGTGACATATCGGCTGCACGCACCAATCAGGAGGCATCAAAGAAAAGTGACACTGGAGTCAACCTGTGGTAAGCAGCAGGCAGATTTTAAGTCCTTTACTAAATACAGCATGTCTCGAAGTCAGAGCATGCACGCTGCCTAGGCTCGATTTAAAAAATAATCTCACCCATCCCTGCCCCTCTCTGTCATGTGCTCTGCAATAGAATAGACACTCCCAGAACACACGTGTTCTCTGCTTACCCATCCTTTGTTTATTACACTGTGTAAGATGCTGCTGATGCTGTTGGCAGGTGCTGGGTTGAGCAGATGGTTCAGCAAGGTGGTTCAGCAGAAGCTGCTATCACAACCGACACCTCAGAAGACTAAGTAAGTTCCACAAGCAAACACTAAACAATGAGCAACAATGCTTACAAACGCTTACAAGAAATTAGTTTGCCCTCATCAAAGTCAAAAATACAGGTTCAGATAGCTGGAAATGGTGGACAGACTCGCATGACAAGATAGATCCGGAATACGAGCACTGTGCACTCCAAGGTGAGGAAAGGGTGAATGTCAGGTTTTTAACCATAACTGATACATGCATATTTCGGGTGGCCCCAGTTTTTTTTGTGCTCATATGAAAAGTCGCAGGGAGTTACAGCAGCATTACATTTGTTGTCTCTCTACCTGGCACTTCCTAGCACTCGAGGGAAGACTGAAAGGAAGTGGAATGCTTTTCTGGGCTGGGTGATATCCATAAAGAAGTAGGAGTGTGCAAGCACTGAACCAACCTAAAATACTATTTGTTTATTTCAGACAACAGATACCAGGTTCCTTACTTGCTAGTACATGGATTGCACAAGAGGTAATTCCACGAGCAAGGCTTTTCATACCAATATTCCAACGTATTCACTGAGTTTATTCATCATCCTCTCAGATGCATTAGTGCACCTTTTCTAGAGAATAAAAAGCCACTTAGCAACATGTCGACAATACTAAAGTAGTCTGCAAAACACAACCAGCTAGACTGTTCCAATGTTTGCGGAATTTACAATTTGGACACGGAAAGGCACAGTGTAGTCTCTAACCGAAGGTTGTAAAGGATGTACTGATGCTGTTGCTTGGCCAACAAGGAGAAACTCAAACCCTACAGATCAGCTGATGCATCAACCCCAACCGGCTAGAATGTGTGTGGACACTGTCCCCCTAACACATCAAAACATTCCTCGCTCTCCTGCTGGTTGGACTACAGTAACAAATACTGCTTGAGTCCCCAGAAGAATTACACTGATGACAGGACGTCATTCAAAGGAAAAAGGAAATAAAGGTGATCATTGGTTAGAAATAATGTCTCAGGACCATCCCTTCCTTTCTGGTCTCCTATGGCGACAGGAGTAAAATAAGGTCCAGGCATTGGTGATAATCTACAGGACGCAACTTGGTGGTGGTCCACTTTACCAGTAACTCTAATAATCAATTCACTTATACGTACCAGTTCTAAAACACTGCAACAATGTAGAGCACATCGTATCCACTGTCAACACAGCTACATGCAGAGAAAACCTATTTTGGACATGTGCACTTCACCAAATGTAGTTTCCGTACTGATTGTACTGTTAGTAACAGCACTGTGCTGAAACCCAATCCCTGCCCCATTGACACACAGTAATTGTTGTATGCACCCATTTCCACAGATGCGGTACTGATGACCTCTCTATGCCACTGCTATCAATGCAACGCTTAGTGTGGTGATTATTGGGTAGATGTATGTATACAGTCCCTTAACACTTCCTATTAAACAAACATGGACATAATAAACAGACAACAAGACCTGCATGATACTGATCACAAAACAAAAACAACAGCAACTCATGAATAAAGTTGTATTCATCATAAAACGAGAATTGTCCTGGATCAATGGCCGTAATGACATTATGATCATTGAAGGCAATCGTATGACATAAGCCCTTATGGCATTTATGCTTTGCAGGAACACTTGGTTGGCTTTACTTAATGCATGAACACTTTCATATTCTGTAGGATGTTATTTTGCAAAACATTTTCCTCATAATAGTTCTTATCAAAATGGTTTCTCATTTCAGAGAATCTAGGTTTTCCTGAGGTGTCACTAATTTCATTTCCAACCCCAAGCATCAAGTAATGGAACTGCAGCTCTATTGCCAACTGGTTTTGTCTTCTTGGGTCCCCTCTATAGAATATCCTTCTGTAGTCAATGTCTCATGCGTCTGACTTCCCATTTATGAGTGCTTACTTACTGTCACGGGCTTCCTTCATTGACACTCAGGAGTGGCCAGGCCCTGCCATTTCGCCGCATTTTGTTTTCTCCGATCTCCTCAAGGAGTTTCATACATGGCAACATTTTAGAACAGGAAAGTGGGAGGTTATGAAAAAATAAACCGGGGAATGTATTTTCCCTATTGACTAATATTGAAGATGAGGCCATTTTCGGCGGGAAACAGCTAAAATAAAGCCATTTTTACTTTCAAAATTGTGAGTTTCCTTCCTGGATCTGGTTTGTTTCCATGTGTGGAGTTTGGAAATATCAACACATTCAAAACACACAACCGCGTGTGCATCAAATAGCGCGCTCAAAAGGAGAACACCGACTCCAATCCATTTGGATAATCCTGTTCTAATTACAAACAGGATGCGCCATCAATCAGGAGTAACAGGTAGCAGGATGTTTAATGCATGCACACCGGAACTATAAAGCAGGTAATCCGCCCACACCATAGACAAACAAGGGCAAATCACCAAATGCGAGTGCAAGATTTTTCGTCAAAAGAATGAATGGAGCTAAAGCCCAAAATACCAACATGCCCGCACTGACCACAAACTTTAATGATGTTTGAGCCTCGTGACTGTAACCTCAGTTTCGACCAAAGCAGTCAAATTAACACCTTCTCTTAGCATGCTATTAACATGAGGTTTGCAGGACGCTTAACCCTTCCGATATTGTATACATCAGTGTCAATGGACGACGCCCTACTACTATTCTTTCTAGTCACAGCAGTTTCATCTCAATGATTTTTGGGACCCCAAGAAAAAGACATATTTTGGAGGCCCCCAGGTTCGGAACAACTTTGCAATTCATCACTCTTTTCTGCTACTTCAAGACTGCTTGATGGCAAACAATATTGAATTATGTGTTAAACTTTCTGAATTGGGGTCATACAAAAACAACTAAAATTTGTTTTGGGTGGCACCCAAAAAAATCATTTAGTTTATACTTTTTTTGGGAGGGAAACCATTTTTATTATTTTCTTCATCAACATCTCATTGCAGAAAATAAAACAACCTTTCTTGAAACCCATTACTGACTTCCCCAACCCAACATGAAGGCACATATCCAGCAAGTGTGTTATCTAGTTGTAACTGGGCCCCAGAATCGGAGCCCTGGGACGTGTACCCTGATCTACCATGGGCTCAGAGAGTGATACCCCCACAGTTGATCCACAGATTGTAAAATTTGCATGGACATCATCGTGCTTTGTACATCGTCCCCTCAACTTGTCCACACAAGTCCATGTTCCCCACCTAGCAGCTCAGTGGAGTCAGGGTGCCCCATGACCTGGGCGATGTTACATCATAAGAAGGTATACTTAGGCAACTTTTGATCCCCCCAATTCCCCAATGCTGCCAGCGGGGGTGAAAATCCCACCATCCACTGGTGCACCCTGCACCTAAAGGGCTGCACCTAAAGGGCTGAAAGCGCGGACTCCACCACAATGTGTGCAGTAGGGTCTTGTAGCCCTTCCCCTCAAACATGTATCCTCTCCTACTTTCCCTATGTGGTACGATCTAGTCCTGCTGTAGTACACTCAGTGGAGAATCTTAAGCTGTACCAATCCAAACTCTGCTCTAATGGCAACTTCCCAAGGGTGTCTGTGTGCTTCTCCCCAGTCTGCGTTCTCCAATGGACCCAAATCTTGCTTCTAGATTTCCCACCGGGCATGGAGAGGAGTCGCCCCATGGGCCGTAAGAATCCTATATAGTTGCAAAATAGTTTGGCTAATCAGCAGACCACTATTACCCTGAATTCTAGGGTATCTTTATACTGGGTGAGGGCCTGTCAACCTTCTAAATGTCAGAGCCTTTGATTATTAGCTGGTTCGTATTGGTCCTGTAGTTTGACGAGGGGTAGCAAACCTTCTATGCCCCAAATATCTACCAAGTTACATATGGTCAGCAAATTCCATTGCCTAGGGCAGTCTAAATGTCTCAGGTACGGGAGGATAGCCGAAACTCACATGGACGTCTCCAATGTTAGTTTCCCTTCCCATACCAACTTCTTGGTGGTCCTCCTCCACACTCTGATCACTATTGCAATGGAGGTCGGAATGGCGGGTCCTGCCCTTCACCAGTAGAAGCACTCCATATACCCTCTCTCATGGGTTCGCAGGTCAACAGTGTATGTGTGGATTCAACCACCAGCCGCCATCTTATCTCCCCGCTGCCTGGCAAGACGCAGAGCTGCGACTCAGCCACAGAATAATTATTGCCCACTTTGGGGTCCCAGTCACAGCGCCAGATGTTATCCACTTGAGCGGCGGCCAATTGCCAGCTGGGGTGCCGGGGGAATGTTGGATGACAGCAGACGTTCGCCTTCATCGGCAAGAGCTGATGGCAGTCGCACCACCTTGGTTCAGCGCTGCAGCCCCACCCCACTTGAGTTGACACTCGACATAGAGAGAAAGAAACTGTCAGAGGTAAAGGTAGGCAGAGGGAAATTGAGAGGCGGAAGTAGAGAACAAGCATTGGAAATGCAATAGGTCTCGCATCATTAGAGTTAGTGCTTTTAGAATTGTTTATGGGTTGTTCACCTTGGAGATTTGCAAGTAACGCTCTAATCTGCGACTTACTTTGAAAAGTAAACGCTCTGGGGGTCCAAACCTGAGCGGCAAGGTTGTGCTGGGAGAGAGAGAGTGGGGAGGAGAGTAGGAGGAGGAGGGGGGAGGAGAGTAGGAGGAGGAGGGGGGAGGAGAGTAGGAGGAGGAGGGGGGCCAAAAGAGACAAGACGGAGGGAAGGCAGAGAAGGGGAGGGGGGAGGAGAAATGCGACACGGCGGGCAGGGGAGGGGGCGGAGCGGGGAGAGGGTGTGAAAGCAGCAGGGGCCTGGAGTGCGGCTGAGGGCAGGCAGACTTGGTATTCAAGAGATGAAGAGCATGGTGGTGGAGGAGAGAGGCATGAGGTGGAATCGAGAGCAGGCAGGCTTGGTATCCAGCACATTTGGTATTCATTGGCGCCAGACACGAGCTTCTGAGCACCACTTAGGACCCCAGCATGCATACTGTACATATAGTGTGAAGTTGAAGATTCCATATGATGTCGAAGCTGCAGGCGCTGCAGCAGGAGTTGAGAGGCGCAGTCAGATCATGTAGACGATTTGAAGAACCCTCTGTACACAGGGGGTGCTTGCACGGGATGAAAGCCCCATGTTAGGGCTACATAGAACAGCAGTTGCAACAAATGACACTGAATATTAATGACGGTGTGACTGAATCCCCGGAAGGGAGGACGCCTCCCTAGGAGCTGTGGCAGGAAAGCAGCAGCCCCTGTCTGACCCAGTTTCACGGTGCGGACCTGTGAGAGGGCAGTCTACGGTACGGGAGGGGTGTGCCAGAGCTAAACACAGAAAACAAGGCCGCATCCACCATTCATACGCATCATGTTTAAGACTGAGAACATGTGCAGGAGACAGTGGTGCCAACGTGTGTGTTTTAGAGGAGACAGTGGTGCCAACGTGTGTGTTTTAGAGGAGACAGTGGTGCCAACGTGTGTGTTTTGTGTTTTGGAGGAGACAATGGTGCCACCACGTGTGTTTTGGAGGAGACAGTAGTGCCAACGTGAGTGTTTTGGAGGAGACAGTGGTGCCAATGCGTGTGTTTTGGAGGAGCCCGTGGTGCCAACGTGTGTGTATGTTCACTCAGTACACTATCTTGAGCTGTGATATGCCACGTGGTGGTGGCGTGTCCAACTGTGTATCATGCTAGGTTGCGGGGTGTGCCGCGTTGGAAGCTCTATGCAGAGTTGTAGTGTGCAGAGCAGAGGTGTGCACAGCGGTGCTCCGCGGGGTTGTAATACACTGGTATAAAAGGCGTTCAGATTCGACTCGAAGACACAATCTTGTAAACAGCGTCGACAAACAGTTACCGAAGGATGCCAGACAGAGCTCTAAAAGTTCAGCAACCGAGACGAACTCTGACCCACAGGGCGGGAACGGGCCATTAGTGACACCTATGGGCCTCCGCCAGAGGCGGGCGGGCCTGTAGGCTTCTGTATCAGGGAAACTGGGAAAGAAGTGAATAACCCGTTGCTAAACATTTGTTTATTTCTCCAGATGCAATTAACTGGTACAGCAGCTCTAATGATGTTGCCTAGTGTACAGCCAGCTGCAATACCTACACCCAGCAATAGAAAATAACTCTGGCTACTTGGAGCGGCGCTACCCGTCCACTAACTAGGAGTAGAAAACGCGATATAAATCTACAATACAAACATGAGAAGTGGTGCTAAGTGTAGGCGGAGCTGGGGGAGGCTGTGAGAGAGAGAGTGGGGAGGAGAGTAGGAGGAGGAGGGGGGAGGAGAGTAGGAGGAGGAGGGGGGGCCAAAAGAGACAAGACGGAGGGAAGGCAGAGAAGGGGAGGGGGAGGAGAAATGCGACACGGCGGGCAGGGGAGGGGGCGGAGCGGGGAGAGGGTGTGAAAGCAGCAGGGGCCTGGAGTGCGGCTGAGGGAACGGAAGAAATGCGACACGGCAGGCAGGGGAGGGGGCGGAGCGGGGGTGTGGGAGGAGTGCGCCTGAGGGAATGCAAGGCAGGCGGCTAGGGGCATGTGCACGCGCTTTCAAGCTCAATGCGCATGCGCATTGAGCTTGAATTTCACGGGCACTGCAAGGAATCGCCACGATTCCTTGCAAGTTGGTTAAAGAGTGTTTAAGCCCCCATAGTCTCGCAAGCTCGATGCGCATGCGCATCGACAGGCGAGACCTAAAAGTGCTCAATTTTAAATGTATGTCATGTGCGTGCTTGTGAGTGGATGTGTGAGCATGCGTGTGAGTGCAGGGGGGTGAAATTAATTGGCAAGTAGTTTGTGAAAATGAGTTGGACTGAGTCTATGTGAATCAGAATGAAAGAGTGACTGCAAGTGAGGAAGGTGGGTGTCGGAGAATGAATGAGTAACAAGTCTGGGGAGTGTGAGTGAGACTGAGCAAATGACAGTGAGTTTATCTGTGATTGAGAATGAGTAAGAATTCGTGTGAGTGAGAAAGTATGAGTGAGTCAGAATTTGAATGAGCAAGAGTGCAAACGAGTGAGAATTAGTGAATGTGAGAGAGTGCGCGAGATTGATTGGACAGAGCGAAACAAGGAGAAACACGAGAGACGGCCAGCGGCCGTCAAAGTGAAAGTACGGCCAGCTGAGGGTATTGCTGTGGGGAGGGGGGATGAGAAATGCGACACGGCGGGCAGGGGAGGGGGCGGAGCGGGGAGAGCGGCATGAGGGTGTGAAGCAGCAGGGGAGGAGTGCTGCTGGCGATTGACTGGCGATTTGATGATGTGCACGCGCATTTTAGGTCAATGCGCTTGCGCATTGACCTAAAAGCCACGGGCACAGCATCAAATCGCCAGTCAATCGCCAGTCTAGGTAAAGCTTATTTAAGCCCCTATAGAGCTTGCCAGCTATGCGCATGCGCACAGCAGGCGAGCCCTAAAAAAGCAGCAGAGAGATAAATAACTCTCCCGAGGGCTCCATGGAAGGTTCTTGACCTTGTCAATTGCCCACTTTGTCCTTGCCTTAAAACGTCATCTGCTTTACAGCAGCTCCTTGTGGCATTATGTTACATGCACCTGTTTCTAATCAAGAACGATCTCACCTGAACACAGGGGTTTGGCTTAAGGCGAACTCAAACACCAACACTGTGATCAAGAGCAACACGGGAGGAGGATTACATTCCTACAGCAGATCGTTCAGAGGAGTGGCATGAGAGTAGATCGAATGTTGCCCTATAGTTTGTCGCCCAGTGTGAAGCCAGGAAACAATTCTGTAAAAGGCAGCAGAGTGCAGAAACTCAAGGCCACTATGTAGACAAATGCCCTGGAAGAGGGTCCCCGCCCCCGGGCCTGCAGGCAATGAAGAATCCCAGTTTGTTTTGGTCTCAAATGGCAATAAAACACTTCCACACATTCCGTAGTCGCGGAGGCCACGCACAGGACTTTTCTTTTAAGCCTGGCACAATGCATGCTTCCAGTAAGTCACCACAAGGAAGAGCTGACGCCTGAGGCTTTGAAACGCACACACTCGGCTAAAATAAGGCACGACTGCGGCCAGAGTAGATAGGCAGAGTGCTTTCATCCACCTAGGGCCCGATTTACAAACACGTTTTATGACTATGATTTATGTCTCAGTGTGGGAGCATATTTACTACTTTTTGGAATTCACAAATATTCCCAGAAGTTCCCCTGGAAAGCTGCGTCAGACGCATTTCTAGGAATGTCATGTGACTTTTTTTAACCCCTGTACAGAGTTCTTCACAGAAGAGAAGTGCGAATAAGAAGAATGGATCCCTCAGTACAAATACAAATATTTTCTTTTTTTTTAATTTATTTTTTTCTCTCCGGGTAAAACTTTTCTCCTTTTGGATATGAAAGCCTTTCGCTCCATCTCACCAAATGTGGGGGTGATCCGTTTCCCTGAGGAGTTACTCCAGCCCTGTCTTAGAATACATTTCTAGCCGTTTCTAAGGTGGAAAGGGTTCAGATGGCATTTTAACAAATCCCAAAAACATATGCTGATCTGCGTTCCTCAACTTCCACAATGTAAACAATTCTTTGGAATGTCAACTCAAAATTTCATGGTACAGTGGTGGGAATACTGGTCAAAAATGGCAATTCCATGGCAGGCATTTCTGTGCTTGCAACTTGCAGAAGGGCCCTAGCCTATACACCAATTAACCACCTGGATTCAATTTATTAGGGTTATATTTTAGTGCTGCATGCAGCCGATAGCCAACTCTGCGTGCTTTGTCAGGGCGAGATAGATAACGTATTAGACAAGCAGGAATGCCCCATTAGGGATCACGAGTATCTTCTGCGTCAACGTGAATGGGAGTAGTTCCATCCTGCCTATGTGGTATAACCCTTATGGGTATGCTGAGAAGTCCAAAAATACTTGACGTGGCAGAAACCACATAGGATCATTCTCTGCCCAACAAGTAGTTGGCAACAGGACAGTCTTAAGTTCAAAAGGACAGACGATTACACCCAATGGGTGCAGAATGGCCAGAAGATGACTCGCATGAGATAGACCAAGTGAGGAGACACTCAAGGCCGTTCCTCTCTTAGTCTAAAGTAGATTGAAAGAGGTGAGTCTTTAATTCGGACAATCAAGTTCAAGTTTAAGGTGAGTGGGAGGAGCATTCCAAAGAGCAGAACCTTAGAAATAAAGGAATCTTCTGTCAAAAGTACTGCTTCTGGTTGAGAGGATAAGAGCAGATTCAAGGTAGATGACTGCTTGCACCTGACGATGGTAGGGTTTCAAATCCTAGATTTTATGAGTGCAACGCTACAATTCAGTCTCTTCTCTAGACGAAGATAGTATAGGGGCTTCAGGGCAGTGGCGTTGCAAGGTCAGGTGGTACTAGGTGCAGAAAGTTTCTCGTCACCCCCCCAGCTTGACAAAATGACAAAAATATGTGTTTAAAACACATATGTTTGCCACTTTGTTACCCCCCTCAGTGATGACACCCGCGGCGGCCCACACCCACCGCACCCGCCTTCCTACGCCACTGCTTCAAGGCAGACAGGAGAGGTCGTAGTGTCTGAATAGGAGTATCAGTTGGAGTTAGGAAACATCTTCTGCAACAGCTCCGAGCCAAAGAGTCTGCACTCTTCCAAGTGCAACTAAAGAAAGCACAAATGCAAATTTCAGGTCCAGCTTCAAGAAGGCAGGATATTTAGAGCAGGTGAACATAGCAGAAGACAAACTTGGTGGTTGCATATATGTGATGTGGGGAGCGAAGTAGAATTCATGGTGAAAGAGAACTCCTAGGTTTGGAATCTGCCATACTGATTATGGCCAGACCCAACATAATTTGCACAGGTGTTAGTGGATACTATGGTCCCTCAGGGAGGCTCTTTGTCATGTGACTATTGAGGCAGAGCCTACAAGGTATGTCTGGAAAATTAAGCTGCTTGGAGGCGTTGCCGTCTTTACTTGGGCCCAACTTTCGATTTACCCCCCTTGAAAAGCCTTTTTGACAGGGCGCTTCCAGACTCACACTTGTTAGTGCACCCTAGCACCAGCACTTCTGTGGTCCCGCAAAAGGCTTCCAAATCTCCTGCTACCATGGCCAGCACCTTGACTGCCTCGCAATTTTGAACTCTTAAGTGACCTGGGACCTGGAAGTGAGCCCCACAAGTTTTCTTGTGGCTAATGGTCCTTATTCCAAGCCCCATGGCCTACTGTAGCATCTTGCTGGGACACTACTCTTACCTCTATCATCAGTCCACAACATTGTCCGTTTCTCCATCTTCATCCAACTACCTCATGCAGCTAGTTAATGTAATTACAATAGTGTCCGCTATCCTTCCTGGCCTGTTAGGGGTCCCCTAGTGTTGATATTGCCTCGTTTCAAAAGATGTCACACTCCTGAATATAGGTTGTATTTTTTTCCCTGATGGGTCGGTGTTGTTGTACTATACCTCATGAAAGTGGTTCTTACATATGTGTACACATGAGCGGAGCAGGGGCATAACAAACCCCCCATGGTGTGGGTGGGTGCCCAGGGTTTCTTGTTTTGAAGCGGGCCACTTACCCTCTAAGCCCTGCCATTGCATGCCTTGCAGAATGCGGGCAAGGGCATGGAATAAGAAACAGAAACACTCTGGAAAGACACTCTGCCTTCCCCAGCAGGCCCCTGCAGAATAAGTAACCGTTCACGGGTCCTCCCATTGAGCCCAAGACCATGGAATGTCTGTGCGATGTGGGAGACGCGGGGCCTCATCACACTCTGCAGGGGGGGGGGGCTCATTTTGCGTAACACCACTGGAACACAGTCTCTGTCTTCTTTATGTCTTCCTATCTCATTTCTTCCATGACTTAACTTTTAAATAGTCTCCTTTATACGTAAACTGTGCTCACTTTATGGAAAAGGAAGCTGTGTAACTCCACTGAATAAGACCACACTCTTTAATTGTTTTGCATTAGTATTGTGATGATTCTTGATGCATTCTTTTTCTAGTGACATAGGACCTATCACTGCTCTACAACGGTTTCTGTCCTGTTGAGGATCGCGTGACTTATGGAGCGTTGAAATGTCATTGGTACTTTTACGCGCAAATACACTTTGAATGAACCATATCTCATACAGATCATAAGAGATTTTTATTTGGACTTTATTTCATAAACGTGCTCTGCCGATTCTCTTTTTCTCTTTGTATATATTCTGCTCTCTGCACCGCCTGCCACAATGCTAAAAAAGCATTGTTGCATTTGCATAAACAAAGCGGCAGGCACCACGCGGTGCCTGCCGCTTTGTTTATGCAAATGCTGAGGGTACCACAGGTACCCCGCGTGTGCACCCCCCACCTCTCCTTCACTCTGGGGGCCCGCAGGGGGCCCCCAGAGTGAAGACCGCATGCCTTTCCGTGGCGGCATCGCCGCCGCGGAATGGCACCTACAGACGCCCATCATAATATGGCTGGCGGTGTCTGATAGACACCGCCACCATATTATTCCTTTTCCGCCAGGCTGGCGGTGGCTACCGCCAGCCCGGCGGGGGCAATCCGCCCGACATCAT
Source organism: Lissotriton vulgaris (assembly GCF_964263255.1). Taxonomy (NCBI): domain Eukaryota; kingdom Metazoa; phylum Chordata; class Amphibia; order Caudata; family Salamandridae; genus Lissotriton; species Lissotriton vulgaris. Next base: position 856,228 of record NW_028247848.1, read on the forward strand.
AATGAGCCCCTTTGTTCTTGGGATAGATTTGTTCGAACCATCATGAATTACAAAATCATTATTACAAATCAAACTTAGTTTGACGCAGTAGCTTAACATTTTGAGGCTTCTTCAGTGCATTTCTGAATCCGTAGATGTCGTCAAAGTCCCGTAAGGGCCAAAACTGAAATGTGAGATCTGTGAAAAATCTGCACCGTTCTTGTTAAACTATGTGTAAGAGCTGAGGTCCAATAACAAGCTTGGAAAACGAGGAAGGAAACAAACCTGTGAATACAATCTACACCTTAAAGAAACAGCTCGAACAATGTAAAGTTAGTAATGAACTAAAACCTAAGGGAGAAGCATGACACTCGCACCTACTTGAGAGTCTCAGGGTGACAGGAGTACAGTCAAACAAATGCATTAAAAGTGGTTGAAGGCGAGGCATTTGATTGGGGATTGGCTGGTCAAGATGCGGCAAAGAGACAGGTTAATGATTCCTGATTCAGGATTGGGAAGTCAGAGTCGTGATATGGCTCTTTATGGGGTAGAAGAGTCCTATTTATGTCTTTTTTAATATTATCTGTATTAGCTAAATGATCAATATGTAATTTAAACGCACGCAGTGTAAACAACAGAACCCAACCAGACTCCAGTCTATGTCAGCATCTTCATAGTCAGGGTGATCGGAAAACACTGTGAGGCCTTTCTAATACCTAAAAGCATGCTACATTGACACGACTAATATAACAAAATGATAACAATGTTGTAACCTGTGTCTGGGTCATCTGTGTGGAAGGGGGATGAAATAAGAAAGTTGTATAACCTAGGTCAAGGAAGCAGGAACTGCAGGGCGAAGCGAGGCCTAACAGTGGATGTTCCTGAGCATATTATGATCGCTCTAGATAGAACTGTTATGTTTCGTAGGGTACCCCAATATAGGCTTGAGTAGTCACCTTACCCGTCACCTACACTTCCCATAACATTGTACTATATAACGGTTTTTGGTATTGACCTTTTACCTAGTTAAGCACTGCATAAATGTTGTGTGTTTTTTCCCGAAAACTAGCCTCATTCATTATGCATGAGGATTCTCAGAATCACAGCAGGATTACCATCTTCTGCATAATAACTATGCATAAGGAATAGTCATGTCGGTCATCCTTGACCGACATGACACAGCAAGGTACAGTCCCCTGAGGGTACCTTTTTGGTATATGTACACTACATCTTTGCCGGGGTAGGCAGAGGAGTAAGACTTCCATGCTGACACACTGACGCCAGACGCTGAGGTTCCTGCTCGCAGACACTCCAGAATGCAGTGGTATGACATCCCTCAAGTTAGGGTTGCATCGTAGGAGTACGCATTATTACTGCCATGTATTTATATGCTTGCGTATATTCTGTGTTGTAGCACTGTGGTAGAAATCTACCATCCATTTACTCTGTTGGTGCTTATAAACATTTATATCTGCTTCTGTCTTACTGTTGTTTCAGCACATCGATTTTACACTAGAATGACGCTGACTCAATAAATACTTGTTGAAAAACGTCCCCACCGTTTAATCTGTGTATCTCTCCGAGACAAAGAGAACACGAGTGACTGAGTGAAAAGTACTGTACTGTTTCCATGATCCCTGATGGGATAGAGAAGTCATGTTCGATAGTTTGCAGGAACTATTCTCTCTTTGGTAAGAGGAGTTTACAGTGGCATTGTGAGCTAGCTGGTATACAGGTGAACATGTGCAGTGGGGGTGTCTGAATCAGTCTGGATACTAATCCCACAGTTTATGTTGTCTCAACGCGCAGATCCTATATAGATTTATAGGAACTAGACGACAGAATATGGGCTCCTTGAAAAATCACCCAGACAATAACCTGCTACTTAAGGTACATTTGTGCATTTTAAGGAGAAAGTCATATAAAGTGAATATCAGCTGTGAACACTCCCACGCTAACATACAATATAACGCATCTGACACCATTGTAGCAGAACTGACTGCAGATGTGGCCAAGATTGGTAAATACTTGCCTACATCAAAAATTCATTGTAGCTGCATTCAACCAGCTGTTGAACGTGCGAAACAATGTTGAATAACAGTGCCTAATGCTTTTCTCTAAATAAACCTATTAGGCAGCCTGAGGATATTAGAAACTTGTACAAGTATTTCTAGTTAGGGTTGACAGTGAACATCCGCCAATGTTAATCCTATTGGGAACTTGCATCACTCATTTCCCAATAGCCAAGTTGACTGTTCTGAAAGTTTCCAAATTAACAGAACATGCTAATTTCACCTGCATTTCACCAAATTTAAAAATGTTAACCACAATCTCTTTTCCTAGTGTAGAACCCCATATGGAGATATTTCGGCCAGACCTGGCTTTACCTAACACCACTTTGCCATCTGCAAAACCCCTCACCTCATCTACCATCTGGTACAGGATCATCAGGTGATGCCTAATTCTCAACTCCACCAGGACTGTGACCATTTACTTCCCTCCTATCAACTGCGCCCACAAGCAATCCATTTGTCATCTTTTTCTTCCTGAATCTATCATCACGCTGTACCACATAACTGTGTGCACTTATTTATTTATTTATTAAATTGGTAAGGCGCAACAGCTACCCAAAAAGTGTTTCCCGGCGCACTCATCGCGACTCACCTATTACAGATCTCACCCCAAACACACACCCTAACCGCAACATCAAAATTCACCTGGGATCTGTACTTATCTTGAGAAAAACAATTACATTTTTGATATTGCGTCATCTAATCTCATAGTCGGCTCGGATCACTTTTCACAATGATTAAGCTTCAATACCCATGTACTGTGCAAGAACTTTGCCCATTGCTAACTTGCTGTTGCATTAAACCTACAGCATTTGCAATGCACACCTTCTATATTGGATTACCAGTTGTACATCAGCAGTGTACACACTCTTCCTGCTGGAGGATACAGAAATTCATCTTTTCTTTTTGCATGCGGCAAGCTGTGCCACAAACAATACATGCAACTCGGCTATGTCACTTAATGATGATCCTACAAGAGACTGAAACAAGCCTCCCCTTTCTCAAGTCCCACTATTGATATTGAGCGATATTTATATAGCGCATGGCTACCCGGAGGCCTCCCAGCGCTTAAGATAGACAGAAGAGGATGACCAGAACATGTTAAGGAAACAACAGTGTCTTAAGGGATCTGCGGAAGGAGAAATGGTTAGGTTTGGCGCGAAGATAAGGCGGAAGGGAGTTCCAGAGTTTGACAGTGTGCCGGCAATATTGAAGGCCTCCACTTCTGGTTTAATTGACTTTAGGAACGGATGCCAGGTTAAGGGATTTGGATCGGAGGATTTTGCGAGAGATTTTAGAGGAGACCATAGCAGGTGCCGGCCGTCTTCCGAGCTTGGGTTTTAAAGGATAAGTCCTGGTCCAGCCAAACACCTAGACTCTTGACCTGGGTATTGGGGGTAGGGGCCAGACCCAAGACCGTAGGCCAGATTTCTCTCATGTCAAGAGGCGACCGATTTCCCAAGACCATAATTTCACTTTTATCCCTGTTTAAGTTCAGGAAGGAGTCCCTCATCCACAGGCAAGTTCTTGAAGACAGGAGTTTAGGCCTGAGGGATTACTGTCCTTTTTGTTGAATTCAATCACCAGCTGAGTATCATTAGCATAGGTGATAATATGGACTCCGAAGGGGAGATCTGTTTCGGTAAGGGTATGGGTATATACATTAAAAAGGCAGGGCTTAATGAGGAGCCCTGGGGTACTCCGCATTGAAGTTTTTTTTTTTTTTAGAGGATACTTCGTTGTGGAACACTTGAAATAATCTCTTATCTAAAAACGACTGAAATCAGGCCAGTGCGGCACCGGAGATACCTATGTTGCTCAACCTTTGGATTAAAATGTGGTGATTAACGGTATCAATATGTTAGCAACAAGGACCCCCTGATGTGGATTGATATCCTGGGACAGGGTAAACAATATATGTGAAATAACACTCCCAGGCATACACTTAAAGAATTTACACAATAGATTAAACAAACAAACTAGTTCAGTATTAGAGAAAATACATTTTTTAATTTGATTTTTTGCTCTTTCTGAAACCTGACCCGCCGGCAGAGTATCGTGTAGCAGCTGTTCCCTCGTAGAAATCCCGGAGTAACGTGCGCGCCGCTTTAAAAGAATGAACCCGCATCATAACGCCGCCGCTGTATACTTGATAGCCTGACTACGAGGGAAAAACGGCAATACTTGTATAAAACGCTCTAGCGGAGCTGCTTGTGACCGGCGGTTAAGTATAACTTAATCACATCGCCAACGCCGGAATTACTTCTATTATAGTTTTTACACGCCAACAAGAGGAAAGATTGACACCACTTACAAACAACGTTCCCCTATACTTTGGTGTAACGTTGTGGTGCCACGCAGACAAATAGACCCCAGATGAAAAGCGCATCACAGATCTTTGAGGGGAATTGTCATCACTTTTAACCTAAATCGACCCATGTTATGAATACATCATTGGATACGCAAGAAAATTAGAAACAATAAATCAAGTTTGAAATTTGACAACACTACCCAAATTCAGCTTCAGTTCTGGCCCGGTACAAGAGTACTACTTGGAAATTTGATGGTAAAAGTCCTGATGAAGGCATAATCTATATGTCGAAACGCGTCGACCGGATGCCATCTAACCTCTCTTTTTAACTTGTTTTTGAATACACCTGTATTATTATATTCTTATTTTATCAATTTTGATCAATGCACTGATTTTTAATATCTCTCCTTTTAAATCAAATTAAAAAATGTATTTTCTCTAATACTGAACTAGTTTGTTTGTTTAATCTATTGTGTAAATTCTTTAAGTGTATGCCTGGGAGTGTTATTTCACATATAGTGATTAACGGTATCAAAAGCCGCGCTAAGATCAAGTAGCAGGACTACCGCTGTACCACCCGAATCAATTATTTTTCTGGTTTCCTCTACTACCGAGATCAGGGCCGTTTCTGTTCCCTGAAGTGGGCGGAAACCCGCCTGAGTGTGATCGAGAAGGTTGTTGGTCTCAAGAAAGGAGGAAAGAATCGTGTTGACGTATTTTTCCGTAATTTTACTTATCCCGGGCAAAAGAGAAATAGGCCGGTAGTTTCCTAAAACAGACGGGTCCAGGGAGGGTTTTTTCAGCAGGGCCTTCACCATGGCTTCCTTCCAGGCGGGGGGGGGACCATTTCTGATGCGAGTGAGGTGTTGACTAATTCTAGGATTACCGAAGGACAACATCTGCTACCTGTGTGAGCCTACGCATGGGAGCGGGGTCTTTAGGAGAGCCACTTTTAACTTTGAGGTACAATTTTTCCAATTCTGGCATTTCTAAGGGCGGAAAGTAATCAAGGCTAGGCTGCCCGTTACCGGGGGGAGTGAGTAGGATATCTTTATTAAGAGGGGGAAAGGATGAAAAAATAGTGTTAATTTTTGTGACAAAGAATTCGTCGAGATTGTCACACTGGGTACCTGAAGTGTCGGAGTAGACAGGATTTGGAGGAGGTTTTGAGAGTGTTTTCACAACCTTAAAGATCTCTCGCGTCGAGTTAGATGCAGCTAGGATTTTTCCCTCGTAGTAGCTGGCCTGTACAGTTCTAATATTGGCTTTGTAGAGGCTGATATTTTTCCTTTATTTCTCTTTAGAATCTGGGGAGAAATTTTTTCTCCATGCTCTCAGTTTTTTTTACAACTCTGTTTTAAGACTCGGAGAGCATCCGTATACCACGGTTTTTTAGGGTTTTTAGCCTTAATTTTCAAATCTTTTTCAGGGATAAGGGAATCCAGATAACCTGTGTTCCAGCGGTTGATATTTTCGTTGACTGTGACTATATCTGCCGAGGGTGCAGGTTTGGAGGTTTTCAAAGTAGTGGCCCATTGTTCTGATGACAGATTAGACCAGGGCCTGGCTTTTACAGGAACGGGGGCAATTTTCATAATTTTTCCTGGTGGGGACCATGTGAATGGTATGATAAAGTGATCAGACCAGGGAACCAGTATAGGGTTTTCCCCGACCAGAAAGTCTAAGTTCGAGAAAATTGCGTCCAGTGAGTGGCCCTTTATAGGAGTGCTTTTAGAGACTTAGTGAGACAGTTGGAAGACCACAAGATCTTTAATTAGTTCTGCCGCCAAGGTGTGTGAGGGGTCGTCAAAATGGAGATTAAAGTCCCCAAGTATAGAGAAGTTGGCGGATGAGCTGGCTAAATTAGCAACCGAGTCGGGAAGAGATTTGCAGAAATTCAGGGAAGGCCCGGGGGGTCTATAGATTAACATGCCTCTGAGAGTAAGTACGGGGCTAAATTCGATGGTGAATATGACATTCTCACAGTCTATGGCAGGGCTGCCCAGGATTCTGCAGGTCAGTTCGTGTTTATAAATGATAGCGATTCAGTCGCCTTTCCCTACTGGGCGATTCATCCTAGTGATGGCATAGCCCAGGGGTAAGGCTTGGATGAGGTCAGGATCAGAATTAGGGGAGAGCCATGTTTCTGTAAGAAAGATCGCCTCCGGGGCGATAGAGATTTAATAGAGATAGAATAGAGATTTCGGTGGCGTGGCATGGCAGAGATCTGCATTTTATTAAAAACATTTTAAAATTCACGTTATTAGTGATAGGGGGGTAAATTGTGTCCTAGCAGAAGGGTACAATGTGGACAAAGTGGAGGAAAGCTGTACGGTGTAATGGTATGCTTACATGATTCCATCAGGGAGGAGTTTAGGTGGAGGAGTGCCTCTGAGCTATAGCGTAGCCGCTGGATGGCACGGGGGTCCTGGCCCCGGCCTTGGCGCAGACGGGCTTTTCTTTGACGCTCCTTCGGCGCAACTGCGGCGCCCGCTGCGCGCGACTGCGGCGCGTCCGCTGCGCGACCGGGAAAGCATTGCTTTATATACACTCGATTGGGCCGGACGACTAGACCGCTAACCCTGACCCCCAAGATGGCGTTCCTGCCAACTAGCAATGTAGCCGGGTCTCCCTCCGCGCAAACTGGAACACCTGCGGCGGAACAGGAAGGAGGGGTGTGCAAGATTTATAGCGGGACAACTGGGATACGGTGAGCAATAACGAGCAATAACGAGGCTAAAATACTTAATTTTTAAAAGCTAGTGCAATTGAGACAGGTACATGTAAAACTTTTAAACACTAGAGGTCTGTGCAAAATAGCAAGTACAAAGTGCAAATCTAAAGAACTGTGGTGCCCTCAGCGCGTACCTGACTAACCAGCCTGTTGTTCCATTCAAGATACCTACCGTTGTCTTGTAGGTCAGTGGAGCCTACATGAGCCTATACTCAGCAGCCATATAAAAATTCAGCCCTCTCTGAGCAGATGGACTAATCCACTACCCCATTATCCATTTTGCTAAGAGAGGTTTCTTTACTTCTCTGCCCTGTTTTCTTTTGGCACACTCCTTGAGCTGAATTTTTTTTTTTACCTCTAAACAGGTGGTGTGTTATCTCAACTGTGCCTATCCATTTGGATTTAATTCTGTATCCTAGTATTTTAACAACAGTGGTTAATTTATGCCAAGATTGAATGTGGTGGTCGTAAGGCTTGTTTTTAGAGATCGCACCTTTCATTTTTTTAATCAACTGTCTCAGATCCAGAGCAAGAGAGAAAGGCAGAAAAGAGAGAAAGAGAAAGTTAGCAAAACTGTGACAAAGTGAGAAAAGATACAGGAAGTGTGTATTGGGTGGATTACCGAGGCTTTAGGTGGAACCAACAATATGTTTGGCACAGCTGACATTCAACAGCCCTAGAGGCAGGCTCACAAATAAAGATTTAAGCCTCGGCACTTACTTGTTTTTTTAAACTAATCAAGCACTGTTACACAGTAAGCCTTCATTCTTACTCCCTCCAATTCCCCCTCAGGCTAACCGAACATTTAGGCCTATTAGGATGGCGGCCACCCCCGAGGTGGAGGGACCATCCGCAGGGGCAGCAGCGGTAGCAGCGGTCCCTCCGTTGCAATTAGGATGCGACCGCCACCCTGGTGGTCACATCCCGTATCTTTAACCTTGCAGCGGGTGCTGCTTGAAGCAGCACCCGCCGCAAGTATAAAAATGCATGATTTGCATTTACATGCACAACGCGGCAGGCACCGCGTGGTGCCTGCCGCTTTGTGCATGTAAATGCAGGGGGGGTACCATAGGTACCCCCAATGTGAACCCCCCCTCCCCCTTCACCCTGGGGGCCCGCAAAGGGGTCCCAGAAACAAAGATCCACATACTTTTCCACAGCAGAAAAGCAGCCGTGGAAAAGCATGTCTCACCACACATCCTAATTTGGCTGACGGTGTCTTGCAGACACCGCCACCAAATAGTGCTCATCATCCCGTGGATCAGCGGCCGACGGACCTGCCGTCCACCGCTGTTCCCAACGGCATCCCACCGCCATCCTAATCTGGCGGTGGGTGTTTTCTGTCACCGCGGCGGTGAATCCACATCCTCCGGGCCGGCGGTGGCAGAGGATGAAAATTCACTGCCATCATAGTCGACCCCAAAGTTGTCTATCCAGACTCTTGTAAAGCCACCAGTTGTCCCTTCTATTGACCACTGTGTCTTCCCTCACTGCTTCTATAGTTGTGTCAGATGCTGTATTGGTTCTTTAGGAGTTACAATAAACCCCAAAACACATTCAGCCATGTGTTAATCCCAAAAAAACACCACCTTCATCCTGCGCAAAAGGAACCCTGCTCCCTGAAGGCCACGCAGCTTACATGGATCATCTACCACGACTGCCTGTCAGCACCAATTCCCCAATTCCGCTTGACTACAGAAGTCTCTCCTTTGAAGCAAATGCTCCTAAAAGGGCTGTATTTAATCACTCCTTTCCTATTTTCTAAGATATCTTTCGGACAATGAACCCTACATCTGTAATTCACCTCTTCCATTCTTTTGACATTTTCATCCCATGACGCTCACTCCATGAGTGACAAAAGCAAACTTATCAAGCCAGGAATTACGCTTTAGTTAGATGACGATACATCTTGTCATTGCACGCTTGTGTACAGGAAGCATGCCTGTAAATCTTAATACAGATGTCGATTTTTAGGCATTTTCCAATGCATTTTATTAACTTTAACAAAAAAAGTAAAACCCTAAGGAAATGATAAATGACATCTAAATTCCATGCATTGACGTGCTATTTTGTAAGTCGTGTCTGCGGGGTTTGCTGCTAAGGTGCGCCAAATGGGCAAGTAGTACAGATCATTTCGTTATCTTTCAACATTAGCCTGCCAAACCTATAAAATGTGGCAACCGCTTGTCAGTTCTATCATGTAATAATGAGTCACGAGTACACTGTTGCAGATCTTAAGGTGGTGTGTTCTTCTGCCAGATCATCTTGCAATTAAAAAGGGCACAATGGCATTACTGTTCCAAGCAACCGAACAGAGATGCATCATTGTATGAGGCCCTAATACCACCCACAGCCGAATGCAGACTTTAAAGCCCTCCAAACCCCCCCCCCCCTCCCCAACCACGCGCACACAGAGCAATGTTAGATAAGGGAATGAGGTAGAAGGTCAGGAGGTTTATACTTCAAATACATTGCATAATAAAGCTATTTCAGAGCGTCAAGAGGCTGCAGGAATTCTGAGAACATCCAGTGAGCTGTGCAGCAGGTCAACATACAAGATCAGCGACAAAAATAGAGACAAGAAAAACAGCCATGTGATATTTAAGGAACTGAAAGATGCCGCGGTCAGGAAACAACACTGGAAAACCTAACTGGCCCCCCACATTGTTGGCATTGCCACTAAACAGCTGAAAACTTGCAATGCCAGACACCTGCTTAAATAGCAAAAACTCAAGCTGGTGACAACTTGTAAATGCTTCGCATGGATAGGAAGGATCATTTTCTTCCACCTCCTTTCATCTTTTGTGTGTGACATCAGTGCATTGGCAGCCATACTGGGTATTCATAAACTGTGGTTCGAAAGTGAAGGTTGATTGCTTTGTATACCGCGCCACCCACTTAGCACAATTTGCAGCCAGGCAGTCAGTGGCATACGGCAAAGATAAGGGGCTCCTCTGCAGAATGTGAAGAGGGACCCCTGAGTCTGCCATATCTCACAAATATTTATTGGCCATCGGCATGACATTCATATGTGCAGACTTCTGTTCTGTGCTTACTTGGCTTGTAGAGGATTTCATAGGACAGATGATGTCTATATAAATAAGACTTTGCCCAGCAAAGTTGCCAGTAGGTAGTTATAGTTAGGGCCTTGTTTCCATGGGAAAAGCGTTTTTTGATTTGCCTATATCTTTAGTGCCATTTGACAAAAATTCACATTTCCCTCAAAAAGTGTCCTACTGTTATTAGTTGTGCATGGAAAGTTTCAAGATGATCTGTCAAGTGGGGGGCTGAGAAAAGGGGGGGTACAACAAAAAGTGTTTCCGATGTTAATTCCTATAGGGATTTTGAACATGATACAGCCTGAACAGCTGGACAGAATTACACCAAATTTGGCAGAAAGCAGGATCTTGGTTCAGAAAGAGGGCTTTTTAGGTCGAGCCTAGGCAGCCCCCATGTGCTGTCTTCTAGCCATGCTGTTTCTACTCTACGGGCTTTCAGCACGTCATCCATTTTCATTAGTTCCTTGGAGTTCCTTTTTAAATGTCTTTCTTTTGAGTGATAAATCGGTGCCATTTGTCCCTCCCTTTGGTATTTTTGTAATTCCCATGGTCACTGGCCCTTTCACGTCTTCTTTCTCCTGTGTGCATTTATGTTGTTTTCGACAGACTATTTTGTTTTTAGTTTGCCTTGCCTTTGGATTGCGGATTGTTGGGTTTTAGGGGTGGTCAAACAACTGTGCTTAAGTCAACACGATTACCTGCTTAGCTGACTGCATTTTCATATTTAAAGAGTCCACAAAACGGGAGATACAGAACCCCCTCTTCCATGTTAACATATTTTTAATTTATGTGCTTTTGGTACATATAAAATGACAATATAGCGAACTCCACCCCAAGATATCGGAGCTCACCAGTGAGGTCCAGAGTTTGTCACCTCAGGCCATGCTTGTTAGTTGACGTCGCAGTCTGTGAATGCCATCCTGGTTATCTTAAAGTGGTGTCATTTCCATCCACTAGATGACAGCACTGCGGTTCTGCGAACTGTCTGATGTTCCGCCTTAGGCTTGCAGCATTAAAGTTCATTTACAGAACTAACCTACAACAAGTGAGCGCCAGCAAAAGGTGACAAAAACTATGTCTGATGTCTGACGCTATATCAACTAAGTCACTTCAGGCTCCTCAGAGTGAACAGAGAAATGAAAGAGATGGCAGCAGAGTGAGCTGCTGAACCGGGCTGGGATGTGGCGGTGATTCTGCTGCTTTTTGTCTCGTACGCCGCGCCTGATTAAAAGGATCTGAATCCGCTGCTTAGCTACATAATTGAGAGGTGGGAAACATAACACGACGAATCTTAAGCTAGTTAGTGACTCCCATGACACAGATGACCACCTCTTCCAGTGTTTCAGACCGGAAAACCTTGCTCAGCATTCAGAAAGAGGTAGTAGGCATTGTAACATCAGAAAAGATATCAGTAGCTTCAAATTGATTACAACAATGTCCGCTCTAATCACTGTATTCCTACCAGGTTATACAAACCATCATAATCCTGAGTCAACCATTGGCTAAATTAAGTAGAGTGTGTGCACATTGGCCACATAATTGTCTAAACAGCACTTAAAATAAGAGTGAACTCCTCATGGAAGCAACATCTAGTGATCTATATGTCTTTTGTATATTTTGTCAACTGTTTGTATAGTTCATTTTATCATTGAACTGATTTGCTTTTGTAATATGGGCACCGTCTTCGCATATTTCTGGAATTTAAACTTCTTGTGTGATTTTCATTCTCTATAGTTAACAGAAATTTTAACGGGGTTAGTAATGGTGTGTGTCAATGGGAAAGTAAAATATGCTATTACCTACGAGCTTTGTGGAGGTATTAGTTGCACAGATGTATGCAGCAGAACTTTACTTTTTTCCGTTCAGTGTCGTCATTGGTTGTGGTGACCTGCCTATATACATTCTTTTATAGCGAGCATAGCCAAAACAGGTAAGTAGGTGTGATGCGGTGTGGTGCTTGTGATGGAGCGTTATGCAACATGCTTACATATTAATTTATTTGATGGCTTTTTTTGACAGCATATTAATTATGTCTCCCATCATTGATTTACCACAAAATGTGAGGTCTATAATGGCAAATGTAAAGGAATGGATAATGTGCTGCATGGCTAAACACTTAGATGGTCCCAAAGGCGAAACCTCTTGGCTATGCCAATGCTTCTTTAATCATGACATCCTTTTTATATGTATTGGGCTATCCATTGATTAGTTGCGTTTGGTGGCAAATGTTAAGCATTAATGGTCTAGTTGAATAAAGATAAATGTGTGTTATAGCCATGAATAGTGTTTCCTTCAAATTTGCCATTTTTAGTTGAGTTGTATAGTTGTTTGTCCTTTATCTGGCCAGTGTATACTGTTTACTAGACAGGTATACAGGACTATAGTTCAGATCCAATATTGCATGTGTGTAAGTTTGTTATGCTTCTGTCTAGCGTTTTTGGTCTGGTAAAGGCAAATCATAGGTGTAACTGGAAAGGTTTTGCTTACTGAGTACGGTTGGGTAGAAAGTACTGCTGAGTCCAAAATTGGCAGGTCAAGGGGTGAGATACAGCACTTCACTATAAACAAGCATTTGCAATAAAATAGGTCTCACATTTACGCGAGTTTAAGCTATTGGCATTGTAAATGACAATGCTTTTTATTTAAGTTTTAAAAACGAAAACAAAAATAAAAGGCTTTGTTATTTGTAATGTGAATAGCTCAAACTTGCGTAAATGCGAGACCTATTGCATTGCAAATGCTTGTTTAGGACTTGTGCCCTGTGAAAAACAGTATTGGCTTACGCTTGAACCTAAAAGGTTTAGTAGAAGGCCTTGGCTTACACTAGACATAAAACAAACCAAATACTTCTATATTAAAATTAAAAGCTCAACACCCGAATGTGCGGCACTCTCCCCGCGGCAAAGTTAGTGGGAGGTTCAGAATCGGCGCAGTCGCGATTTGAAATGGTGAGGGATGATTTCAGGAAAAGAGAACAGGAAATGAAGGGACTGCACAAGAGGGCAGGGAAGGGGGAGAGAGGGAATCAGGAAGCAGAGGCAGAGAATGAACAGATGGGAGGGAGAGGTAGAAGAGATTTGTGGAGTCGAGAACCTGGATGAGAGGGGGGATGTGGTACAGAGAAGAGAGAGAGGAGAGGCAGAGAAAAGTGTGGACAGAGAGGGAGGGAAGAGTGTGGAAAAGAGAGTGAGGGAAGAGTGTGGAAAAGAGGCAGAGAAGAGTGTGAAAAGAAGACACAGAAGAGTGTGCATAGAGAGGGAGGGAAGAGTGTTGAAAGAAGAGGCAGGCAGGGGGAGACGAGAAGGGAAGAAGTGGAGGAAGGCAATTTGAGTGTAATGGCAAGGGAGAAGCACGATGAGGGAGCCCAAGACTGAAACAAGGGTGAAAAAGCATGGAGCGGGAGACAGAGTACAGGAAGAAAGAGAGCGCAGATAGGGAGTCCGAAAGTGCAGCAGAGAAGAGAAGCACGGAGAGGGAGCCCGAGAGTGCAGCAGGGGCGAGAAGCATGGAGAGGGAGCCCAGAGTGCAGCAAGGGGGGAGAAGCACAGAGACAAAGCCCGACAGTGCAGCAAGGGAGAGAGGAACGGAGAAGGAGCCTGAGAGTGCAGCAGGGGAGAGAGGCATGGAGCGGGAGCCCGAGAGTGCAGCATGGGCGAGAAGCATGGAGAGGGAGCCCAGAGTGCAGCAAGGGGGGGAGAAGCGCAGAGAGGAAGCTCGAGATTGCAGCAGGGGACAGAAGAACAGAGAGGGAGCCTGAGAGTGCAGCAGGAAAGAGAAGCACAGAGAGGAAGACAGAAAGAAGAAAGGGAAGAGAAGCACAGAGAGGGAGCCCGAAAGTGCCGCTAGGAAGAGAGGGAGTCTGAAAGTGTCGTTAGGAAGAGAGGCACAGAGAGGGAGCCTGAGAGTACTGTTAGGGAGAGAGGCACAGAGAGGGAGAATCAGAGTGCTGTTAGGGGGAGAGGCACGGAGAGGGAGCCCGAGAGTGCTGTTAGGGAGAGAGGCATGGAGATGAAGCCCGAGAGTGCTGTTAGGGAGAGAGGCATGGAAAGGGACCACTGGGGCTGTGTGTTCCTGGGGCAGAATGTGTGTAGCTATCAATCCGCATGCATGCATACAGTGTCAAGGATGCACTTGTGTGTGTGCATGAATGGGAAAGGTGTGACAGTGTGCATAAAGTTTACATTAGGCTGCCTTTTCCAGTGGAACCGGCACGGGGAAGGCTATTAAGAGATTAGGGAAAGCAGCCTTCCATTTCTACTTATTTTGTGAATAAAATAATATTTTTGTAGGCACCAGGAGTCTCTTTAAAGAGCTAATGTGCTGTAGGGTGTCTGCGGAGCCGATGAATGCACAGCAGCCCAACACTGCCACAGAAAGTGTCCTTGGAACTTGAATGGTGGCGTAAGTATTGTGAATATCTGGAACAAAGCTGCAGTTGGGTTTAGGTACTGTGGTATTTTATTGACTTATTATTTATCGTGTTCTAAAAGGAGCACCAACGTTATGGCGGTACAATGACCAGACGTCCCGGATTTTCCGGGACAGTCACCGTTTTTCACAATGGAATATACAAAGTAGCCATTTGGTGACTGAAATAATTAGGCTTCTTAGCAGGTACGTGTGAGTGACCCTAATAATACCCTACTCAACCTTTGGGCTGAAGCGCGAGCAAAGTGCCATTGTAGTCCCTTGACTATGTCGAGGGCAGATGTCGATAGTAGATTAAGTTCAGCTTTCTTGTTGACGCACATGCTGTGGTACGAGTTGGGGGTGCGGTACTGAGGCAACGACTAACCCGCCTAGAGGTAACTCCAGTGTGTGTTTTTTTTACCCTCTGCAGCTGGAAGCTGCTCGCATGTTACTTAACACAGTAATAAACAAACTCTTCATATTTTTTAAAGTATACAATACGATTTGAGATTGAACTCTAATGCTGACAGTTATGAGAAGCATGCCAGAGGATGCGAACTGTTGTATTTTAAGGCCGATTGAATTATTGTGAATATTGTTAATATTCTTTCATCTCTTCGTGTTCTCTGGTGATGAAAGGTGATGCGATGGAGAATGACGGTTTTTATGGGATGTTCAGGAGACGGCAAACACATTGTTGGTTATGCTTTGCTGAGGTCTTTATGCCAATAAAGTGCGACTTCTAAAAAACGGATTATGCTATATTCACGTTTCCCTTTGCGCGCGCCTCACCCTGAAGGTTTAAAAAAAAAACAAGCGCTAAAAAACAAGCACGGCCCAGCGGCCACGAAAGTTAACTGTTAATTGAGAGGGAGAGCAGGAGGTGAGCCTGCGAGTGGTGCGCACGCACGCGCACCTGGAAGAGCAACGGCTAAAGGTCCTGAGAGGAAAGCCAGGTGGCGCCTGTGCGCATTACTGTGCGCGTAACAGCACGATCTAGGCCACACAAGAAGCTGTGGTCGGCTTTTTAAAGCCCACTAACTAGAAGTTTTGCCAGAGCAACGCATGCGCTGGCTCAGGCGAGACCTACAAAACTACAGCAATGCTCTTTTATACGGCCCTCTGTAAGGTCAATAACCAAGCACCTCAGTACTATTTAGTCATGAGTATCGTCCTTCGCAGTTTTGTCAGGAAGAAAATGCTAACAGGTCCACACTGCACTGGACGTTATAAGCAGCAGCTTCATAGCAGGAGGGGCTAAATGAACAATCAAACTTACCTAATGACAAGTGGAAATCCCTGGCTTTAGGCTTCCAAATAAATGCTTGCTACAGCCAAGACCTGAATTGATGGCCTCTCTAGGAAAACTGTTCTTCCCGTGTACACATCTTGGCCGCTCCCTCACCAGCAGACTAGATGCCATCCCCAACCCCTTACAGCATACAGATAAAGCACCTGGGAATTTCCACTGCCAGACATGCTGTGTTTATGCATCAGTACGCAAACTGCATAAAACTGTCCCTGCACATATCTTTCATAAAGGATCTGTCTTCCAACAACACTATCTGCATAAACCTGCAAGCTGACTGCTCCCCATCATTTCAGAAACTGACTGTCTTTTTCCCGCTCCATGACCTGCCAAACTTAACAATACCACATTAAAGAAAAACCTCTTTGAATGAAGTAAAACCCAACTTTAAATCAGAAGCTGACTGACATCGTCTTAGAAATATGCTACGAAAAACCTCATTTCAGACTTTCAATCCAGGAAATTCAAATGCTAGCAAACCACTCTGACTTAAGAAAAATATAAAACTATGCTATAATTCGGCTTTGCCTCTCTTGGATGCAGAATTTTGTCACTAGCAAAACCTCAAAGATTTCTCCCATAATGTACACAGTAATATTCCTTATTAATATACAAAGGGCACATTTGGTGCTCGTATGCCTCAACCAACTACCACTCAACACCAAATGTCAATCCTAACCTGCAGACAGCACACAGAAACACAGTTCTCCATCTCAACACCTTGACTCTGAAATAGCTACCTCACCAATATCAAAAAAAGAACCACATTTATGTCAGTCAGTTACACTTCTCAAAACAAGGCTTCAATTCAGTGGCGGCTGGAATGTCCCGAGAGTGGTGAGGCAGGATGCATTAATAAAAAAAATATATATATATATATATATATATTTAATTTTTTTGGGAAAATATATATATATATTTTTTCCAACTTGTGCTGCTGCCTTAGGGTAAATATCTTTAAATTATAATAAACAAAAAAACTAGTATTGTATCAATTGTAAGTCAGTCATTCTTACCAGACTAGTGATTGCACAATTCAATTATTTAAAACACAATATTTGTTATGAACCAGTAGAATTAAAGCAGGTATAAAGGAGAAGGAAAGCAGGGGTGAAGTCCCAGGTGCTGCAGTTCGCTAAAGAAGTGTCTTAGAAGCATTCAATTAAAGCTGGACTAATATCTTATCAAGGGTAGCAGCAACTGGGTTACCAGTGCTGGGGGAGATGAGGTGACCCCAAGTGTGACAGTAACATTGCTGATAAAATGAATACCTGATGCCATGAATATCACAATTGAAAACAAGAGTAACCATAACCAGGGTGCTTCAGAGACAACATTTCAAATTGTGATGCCTTGGAATCACACGGCAAGGTTATGCATTTTAAGATCCTCTAAGAGGACATGAGCTGGAAAATGAACATTGTAAATATGGTATTGCGCCAAAAATTGGGTGCAGCCTATAGTACAGGAATTCTGGTACTCTTCTTCATGACAGAACCCTGCGTGTACAGCCTGATTTCTCTGAGAATATCTAAATGAATAACTTAAACAAGATGAGTTTCAGTATCATAGAGGCAAGCGGAATTCATTTTAAATATTGCAAATCTGTAGCAAAGTTGAGATTTACAGAAAATGATCCACAGTAGGTTGAAGACTGTACAAGGCTTTTGAAAGAGGGTGCTTGTTCTTACTAGCAGTAAATTCTATGTTGCAAAAGAAAGAAACCTTATATAAAATATATGCATTTCAAAATGGTATTTGATGTTGTCAACAAGGGGGTGCCGAATCAGATCGAGGTACTGAAAAATGCACATTTAGTACTGTCACAAGTCTTTGTGTTTGATATTCATCCTTTAACGGGTTTGATAAAAAAGAGGGGATACATTAATTGATTGAAGATGAGAGATGGGTAAGATAAGTGCTACAAGTATGTGTCCAATCTCTTACCATAACATGGACATTACAAAGAGGCCACACTGTTATTTGTGGATGCCACAGAATTAAAACGTTGTATAGAACCAGTCTTCAATCCATGACTGCCAGGCAGGAACGTTTCTGTTAAAGATTCTCATAGCAAGTAACCTAAAAAATCTAACATTAAGATCCCTGGTCAAACGATCTACTAACCTCATTCACCAGGGATCAGTGACTGAAAGCAGAAAAAGAACATTTAACTACAATTCTATGTTTTGGACACCTACTTCAAGAAAGTGAATCATGTTAAGAGAAGGACATGTTGTGTCCTGAAGTAATGTCAAACTCGAGATGGAAGTTCAATCCACTCAGCAGGTACAACTGCCCAGAATGCTAAGACTCTAACAGCAGAATGTTATGCAGCCAAGTTGTGGGGTTATTGACTGAGTGGAATATTACTCCCTCTTCCGCCAAGTGAAATTATGGAACAGAACTTTGTCACCACTGCCAGGGAAGTTAACTGCAACATACAGAATCTGAGATAAATGCGATTCTTCACAGGGTTACATACATACACAAAGCACAGTGCATAATACATAATACACCGCATCTTGGATTTGTCGAAAGCACTACACAACAAAGTCTACTGAAATCATTTCGTAAGCATCATTGCATACGTATCAAAATGGTCTGAGAGTGCAGAATGAACATGACACGCCAATATAATGTTACAATTATTCTGTATTGTGTCCTCAAATTAATATAATGGCAAATAAAAATGTGTGGCAGCTGTACCTATGTGCGCTTCACATGAGTGATCACTTTTTTTCTTAACATAATTACTGTTTAAGTGGTCAGAAGTTAGAAATAAAGTACAAGTTAAATGATATAAACGCCCAAACTAAACAGGAAACTCTCACATACAGATTAAGAATCCAAAAATATGGATTGAAGGACGTCTATGGTGAACCAGCTAAGCTAAGTCATTAGACAGCCCAGAAGTCTAATGGTGTATATATAATGGTGTATATATTATTTTAATTATCAAGAGTGCAACCAGATTACAGCCATAATATGGACTTCTTAGAGTAAAAGACGGCATCACAATCACTCTATTATTAGCTGGAAGTACTGGCACCTTTATGCCAGGGCTAGTTAAAATAACACCCCATAAAGTTGCATAGGCTGTTCATTAGTACGTGGTAGTGGGGAGGTAACACTTGCAACTTTCACCCCCTGCCTACCCGATACTCAGTGGTGGCAACTGGATTCAAGCCTGATTCGCCATGGCTGGTCAGCTAATCGAAACACTGAAGTACCCAGCAGCTGCTGCCATTACTGCTAAACCACTCTTGGGTCCTTGCTCACAGCCTCACTTGTGCCACTTCAAAAATTCCAAAGCTCTTGATAAACACACAGCAAACACACCGTAACTGCTTTTAATCCCTACCGGATCATTTCATTAGAGTTAGAAGACAGTCAATATGGGGAAAAGGTACAGCAGCCATAATGTAATGGCTCACTTAAGCCACTGTATGGCACGGGCCACACCAATATGTCAAATGCAAAAACGCCAGCCTTCCTAAATTCCTGCTCAGAAGGGTCTGGTGTCAGGATTACCTTGAGGAGCCCTAATGGCAACCAGGAAACATTGATCGCCAACTTTCACACGCCCTCCTTCGCTGGGAAACCAGTAGGGAAGCTTCCTAGTGCTCCGTATTGCTTGTCAGCTGATTTCTGTTCTCTCAGGATCAAATGCCCGCCAGCTTGTATTTCACATAAATCACAATCCACATCATAAAACATGTATCTGGCATCTTTGATTCAGAGAACCTAGACATCCGTTAAAAAAAGTATCCCGATTTAGAACTAGTACTTACTGCATGCTCCACAAGTGAAACACCCATCGTGGTATAAGTTTCCCATGGCCTGGCAAGCTTGGTTTGCTCCATACACACCTTTGCTGCATTTCACACATGTCCCTAAAATGGAAAAATATAAAAGTTAGATAAGTAAACCCAGAACAGATATCACAAAGACAGCTAAATGTTTGAGAATTACTGGCAGATAACTAACAGCTAGCCATTCTTAAATTAGGGTAGACTGAAAGGACTTGATTAGTATGTCCTTTAACGTAATGAATCGTTAATAGACTTCTCCATCAACAACACAACTAAACGTCTCTCATCGTGCCAATATGATGTCTGCCATCAACACCCTTCAATAAGCCAAAGCAAAGTACAATACTAACCCCATCAATAAAGCTACCAACAGAACCAGAACACTCTTCAAAACAATCACTGCATAACCTCTTGCCTGACCCTCCTATGCAACACTGTTTTGAGAAGGGCAATGTCATCAACTGCTTCCTAAGTGAAAAAATACAAAAGAGTTGACAGCACATTAACAGCATCATCTCCTTCTTCTCTTAGCCATACAATGCCACCTCTTCTTGTAGCACTTTGCAACTGTTATGCTTTCTCTAACAGAACTTGACCACATACTCAACTCCCTCAAAACCAACCTCTATTAAAGTGATGTCTTAACCCCGTCCTGCATGAAAACTCCCCAGAGACACTATGTCATTCCTACTCACTATTGTGAAGACTTCCCTCACTGAAGAAATCTTCTGAGAAGGCCTAATTAACTCTTCTATTTACAGACGCTTGGGTACAACATATGCTTGACCTGGAGTATGTACAATTTGCCGTTGGCGGGGTTTAGCTAACCTCTTTCAGCGCTGAGACCTGTCGGTGATTATGCGCTCTACAAATCCCAGTTAACATTAATGATAGGCCATATGCCATTCCTATAGGGTTTCAGGGGCGGACATTCCCTGGTGATCTCTCTTATAGAAGATGTAATGGCTGAGGGAACACTGAAACCCTTCTCTAAAATCAAGGAGGAATTTGAACTCTTCCACACTAAATTTTATTGCTAGTTCCAACTCTGACATATTGTTACTCCATATTTAGCTCACTTGATTAAACTCCCTCACTTCAGCCTGCTGTAAGCCAAGGTGACTATGTGCCAACACCCGCCACCATTTCAAGACAAGCACTGGCAAGGCCTACTGGTCTGGCTTATAAATGGACTCTCAAGTCAGATCTAAAGATCCATGCATGTTAATAACTGCCCTCCTCCCATCTGTGCTGCCTCCAGAGAGAACCACCACAAATTATCTATTTTTCTTAAACAAATTCAGTGGCACATCTGTGCCCCTAAAAATGTCAAGCTCAGGCAGCTGGAGAATCAAAGAAAATGATTACAACCGTGAAGAGGGCCAGAATGTTTTTTGTGTGTAAGCACACCTCTTCTGCCCAATCAAAACATATACCCCTGACTCCCAGCATGCAGATGGAGCTACAGGCCCCCGCTCACTGGGTGATACTCATGTCTATCGACAGAGGCCCTGTCGAGCCAGACAAGAAAGAGATAAAAAACAACAACAAAACAGTCATTAAGCAAACAGGACTGCTTACCAAGTTAAACTGCATCAGATTCTGAAGCTGTTTGTGGCAACAAGGGTGTCTCAGCGAACTGACCCCCCCTCCCCCCTACCCCCCCACCCCTGGATATAATTGCAGGTTGGATAACATTATTAATTGGTCTGGCGTGTGATGCAACCTATTAAATCTGTGTGAACAAAAGGTGCATGTCTTTATTTTCATTAGGGTTCAAGGTGTGGGTGACCAGTTACTCATTCATCGCTATGGTGGCAAGATGGGCAAAGGCAAGGACTTGGAAGCTTGGCTTCGCCCACACACGGAGAGTATGACTGGGATCCCCTGGAATGCAATGGCATAGTTTGAACCCCAAGCTGCAGCAGAGACTTGCAGGGTGTGGATCTCAACCTCACACTTTAGTAATTCACCTGGGGGGAAATCCCCTCCCTGGGGTGCTGCACGCTGATCAAAGCAATGAAGTCTTCCATGGGAGAAATCAGCAAATTAATGGGGCACTGTGAGTTACGGTGGCCTTGGATAATCCCGTGCAGGGTAGGGCGTGGAGACATATCTGGGGATGCCACTGAACATTCCAGCAGAAGGGTAAATAGCACCAGGACAAGTTCCCCAGGCAGGGGGACTTTGGTTTTATTAGGCATGGCTTAATTAAGGAAAGCACCACAGGGTACTTTGATAGGTTATACCCTGTCAGAGGTTGGTATGGACTTGAACCTCTTGGACCTGCAAGAAGCACAGGCAACTGTGGGTTGCAGATGATTAAGGAGCCTGCCATGGTGGGGAGCCCCAGATGTGATGGTGGCCACATCCAAGGAGTTGGCAGAGTTACCGGGCGATCCTGAGGCAGTTTGGTACATTGGGGTGCCATCTCAAGGAACACAGCAGGGATGATATTTGCCTACCCCCAGAAGTCTTTATGGCAGTACCCTGGGATAGAAGTGATGCTGCCCCATTAGTGCCTCCAGTGGTTGCAAGCCTGAGCATCCGGGGGATTGCCTGGTGACTTTCTGCCCCTAAAAAGATGTGAGTTATAATCTTGGACGGTGGTCCACGGTATTTAAGGGAGAAAAATTCCCCAAATTAAATATTAGCACCAAATTGGTTGGGCCACGGTGCTGTTTAGCTCATCAGGTGGGTGGGCAGCTTAGGCTATACATAGGCTACTCATGGCTACCTGCCCTTGGATAGCCTGTAAGTTAACCCACCACATTGACATATTTCATTTCTGAAATGAGCCTGCACTAAACTGTTTTCCCACCAAACCATTTATTTATTTACATATTTGTGCATTAGGCAACTACCCAACCCCATCCACGAAAGATCACCCCTGAGCTAGGACACAAAAAAATGAAGCCTTTATTTGGAAAAAGCAAGGTTTTTAATTTCTTTCTGAACCTAGCATTATCATAAATGAGGTGAATATACAGAGGCAGAGAATACCACTGGAAAGTAGCCAAATAAGAAAATGATCTGTTCTGTTTTTCCTAATGCGTTTGGTTCTGGTAAGGACTAGATTACGGGATCTCAAGTCACAGGTGGACCTGTGAAAATCCACTCTGGCCTGTAAGATCTCAGGTCCTGTATTACGTAGGGCTTTGTGCGTTAAGCATAAGAGTTTGAAATTGGCTCTTTTTCATACAGAAAGCCAATTCAAATAAGTCAAGCAAGTTGATGCCGAGCTAAATCATCCATGTTACAGATTAGTTTGGCAGCAGGATTGCCTGTAATCTCGAGAACAGGTAGTCCGCCATGCCTACAAAGAGGACATTACCATATTGCAGTTTACTAGTTATCAGAGCCTGGACTATGTTTTATGCCACACTATCGGAATCCAAGTGAATAATCTTCTCAGAAGCTTGAGAATGCCAAAGCATTTACCACAGGTGAGCCTGATAAGTTTTTGCATGGAGAGACGATCATCGATAATGATCCCCGAATTTTTGGCCAATTTCTTGGGAGTGGGCATATCCCCTAAAGAGGCTGGCCACAAAGAGGCATCCCAAAACAAGTGTGCCCCACTAAGTAGCAGGATCTCAGTTTTATCTGCATTTAGTTTTAGACAATAACTTGTCGTTCATCCATCCTGCTACTTCAATGAGGCACTCTCATAATTTGCCTCAGGTCTCCTCAAGATGTTCCCCCAGTGATATAATCAACTGGGTGTCATCTGCATAGGAGGAGACTTCAAAACACCATTCCTTAACAATGTTTGCTAGAGGAGAAACATGAATATTAAAAAAGGTTGGGCTCAAAGTGAAGCCTTGGGGGACTCGACAGTTAAATGTGAAGGAGCGGGATCGACAGGCACCCAACTGGACTATCTGCGATCTATTCATCAAAAAAAGAACTCATCCACCTGAGTGCATTTGAGTGCAGTCTAATTTCGCGGAGTTTGTTAATCAAGCTGTGTGAGACAGTGTAGAAAATTGCAGACAGTTCAAGTAGGATGAGGGCAGTGGCATTGCCCTGAACAACTACTGGCCTGATATCGTCCAATATAGCTAACAGCATGGACTTGTGCGATCGTTGGCACAAAAGCCTCTCTGGGAAGGATCCAAAAGCGTATTCTTTTCTAGAAAAATAGTTAATTGGCTATTCAACAACCATGTGTTGTCTGATTTATTTAATTCATTGTGTGCTAAAGTAGCCATTTAGGAATGTTTGCTGGGGATGACTGCCGATATCAGCATTATACGGCTGCGCGCTGTGCACCCTCTTAAGAGGGAGGCCCCCTAGTGCCCCATTCTGACATACTCACCCTCACTCCACTTGTGGGGACCCCCAGTGGGAGTCACTCTGTTATAAAACTCTCCACGCATTGTTACTGGTGCCTGGGACCAGGGTCCAGGTGCTTATACCTGCCCCACCCGGGTGCCGGCCTCTTTGTTACCCCGCTGGACATGCTGCCACCCACCATATCCCATACCCAGCGTGCCAACGGCAGAGTTGTGCTTCCTGTGCTGAGCTTGTTAATTGTTTATTTGTGTTGCAGGCAGAGTTACAGGGCGATCCTGAGGCAGTCTGGTACATAGGTGTAGCACCTAAGGAAGCACAGCAGGGGTGCTCTCTGCCAAACCCCAGGAGTCTTTAAGGCAAGAACCTGGGATGTAAGCGATGGTGCCCCGTTAGTCCCTTCGGTGTTTGCAAGCCTGAGCAACCAGTGGTTTGCCTGGTGACGCTCCACCCCAAAAAATCCATGAGTTATAATCGTCGACTAGTGGTCCATGGTATTTGAAAACTCCCTAAATAAAGTGGTAGGACTAAATGAGCTGTCCCTCAGTGCCGTTTGGCTCACCAGGCGAGTGGGCAGCTTAGGTTACTCATCGCTGCCTGCCCTTGGATCGCTCATAAGTTAACCCACCACATTGGCATATTTCATTTCTGAAATAAACATCCATCAAACTGTTTTCCACCAAATCATGTGTTGTCCGATTTATTTCATTCCTTGTCAGCTAAAGTTGCCATTTACCAATGTTTGCTGGGGAGGACTGCTGATATCAGCACAATGGTGCTTTCAGTATTTCCACACTGGTTTATGTCCTTCACACATAGTTGTAATTGTGTAATTGCATGTATGACAGCTGGTCTAAGAGTTCTGCCAAGAAGCTACAGTTTCGTAGGACATGTAGTCAAACAACTTTATGACCCAGTAACAGGCAATGTGAGAAACTCATACTGGCGTCACTGAAAGTAAAGTAAACTTAGCCAGCCCCACGCTGATTTCCATAGCAACATGACACCTCTCTTGGACGTGGACCCATCTCATAATAAGTGCCTGGGCAGCACAGCAGGCGCGCGGGATACTGAGGCTATTTGAAGCCAAAGAGCTACGGCGCCTTGCAGCACAGAGGAGCTATAATTAGGGTGACATTAGCATTTGGGTGTCGCAATGCAGACACCAGCACTAAAATGCATCAATACAACCCTGTTGCTTGGTACTTGGCAGAGCTGCTCTTTACGTGTGCTCAAGTAATTAACTCTAGTTTTAAGCTGTGCTTACTTTTTGGTACTGTATGCCACAGATAATGAATTGCAACCAAGTGCTCTAATTAATGAGTTTAGGTGTGGTACTAGGTAGTTGATTACCAGAACAGTAAAATGAAGTCATTGGTGAACGTTTCCTAACACAGTACAACATTGTGTGCCGACCCTTTATGAGACAGAGTGAGAAGGGCGGCCTTTGTTTTTCAACTGGGATGGCACTCTTTTATCTGAAGAACCCATTGGGATGAAACCCACAATTAATTTTACATGAGTTAAGAAGAATACAACCATTGCCATAAGGAAGCCCCCGAAATACCAGCTTTAGCGGAGTTCAGAATAACTTGTATTTATTGCCCATTATTGTCTTTTATCTGTGATATGCAGGTCACAAGATAAAAGCCAAAAGTAGTAAATCTGAAATAAGAGAATAGCAAAGTTATTGGTAGGTTAAATGGGTGCCAAATGCGTTCAGAAAGAAAAAAAGAAACAATGGCATAAATATGAAAGATGCTAATAGAGTGAGAGAACAAGAAAAGGAAAGAACAATTAGATAAATTAGATAAATTGTAAAGAAGGGAAAATGGCCAAAGGGAAAGGAAGTGCATCTGAAAGAAGGCACAAACGACGTAAGGAAGGTGGAACGGAAGATAGAGAAAAGGAAAGGAAGAAAGGCTAAAAGGAAGATACAAAATAGAGGGAAAGAAAGCAAAATAAAGTAATAAGGGTGGCAGGAAGGGAAGGAAGCAACAACATTTCTTTTTTAATAGGAGGGAAAGATGGAAAGCATACAAATAGATCTGACAAACAGGAATGAGAGAGAGGTAATGGGAAGGAAGGGCAATAAAAAGAACGAAAAGAAAGATTCAAAGAAGGAAAGGAATTTTGAAAAGAAAAGAAGGGGAGAAGGAAGGGCAGGTAGATAACTAAGAAATAAAGCAAATGAACAAGAGAGAGAAAGAGTGTGTGCGTTTTGTGAGTATTTAGAAATCCCAATTGAAATCTGACATACCCTGTACAACACTCGACTGAAAGCTTGTGTACCTAACATTTTTTTTTATAATGGGATGTATAGGAGGGGGGTGTAACATCCCAAGCACCCCCCAACTAAGGCCTCCCCTCGTGGAAAAACTCTCACAGGGCTTCATAGAAATGGTTCGGATTCTTCAATTTGTTCACATATTTACTATCATGTGGTTCAACGTGGGAGTATTTTAGTTTTGTGACTACCCCCTTGAACACAACATTATTCCCAGGTTAAGTTATGGGGATCTGTCACGTTACCCTGGATGTGGCTTTAATGCACTCTTGTTTTATCGCATATTCAGGGATGAACAGGGGTGTTTGGGTCAATCTGATTTACTAAAATGCCCGCAAATCAGAGAGTGTCTAGAATAAGAGTGGCAGAAAAGGCAGCAGCAAAAGACAGCCAAATAGCTCCGCTGTGTCACGTTACATTTTAATCCAATGCATATGGTGATTCTGGCGCGAGCCACAAACGCCCTATTCACAAAAGTGCAAGAAGCCATAGCTGATCACGAATTCTGGTGGTGGGGGTTGGGTTTCAATGATATAGGCCTGATGACATTGCAATGGAAGGCTCTCGTGGCCTGGATGGACATTCTGGCACACTGATATTTTCCCAGTGGGTTGCAAGCTCGGGGCCGACTTCGGAGGAGGTAGCCCTGCCATGACCCACCCTATACCCCCTATACTAGTCGCGACTAGTCTCCTGCACTGTACAGCAGGTTCGAACATTTCAGCAAGGGATGGTTTTGGTTTCCAGTCAGGCCCTGCTCTCTTTCCTTCTGGCTGCCCACCTGGCCATGCTGTCCACTTAGTTTCATGTAGTGCCATGTTTACACGGAAGCCAAAGGCCACGAGGGCAGCACGGCAGGCAGCCGTCGGACAATAAGGCCGCGCTCCAATCGGAGCAGAACTTCTATTCACGTTCTGCGCGTGTGACGGTAAACCCGGAAATGCGCAACACGCTCCATTCAGTGAAAGAAGAGCAGGAGCGGCTCCCAGCTTCCGCTTTAGCAACCCTTTTGCCTCTCGTCTGGTATCCCGTTCAGCCTGCCAATGTTCAGCAGCGTTACCAGAGAGGGCGGAGCCGGCCAAGGCTTCTTGAAGAGTTTCCACATCATGTTAAACGTCTGTGCATGAGCCACCCAGGAGAAAATGACACGTTCTCGGGGGTCAGGGAAACTAAGTCTGCGGCAGCGCAGTCTCCCACGCACCGATCAATCTGTCCACGCGCGCCGGCGCGCAGCGGGCTGGAATGCGCAGCCGGGCTATTCCTGTCCCGGGTCGCTGTGGAGAGGCGAAAGGCAGCCAGGCCTCGCTGCGTGAAAGCACCAGGGACCGCGCCTCCTGTTTAATAACACAGCGGCGCTCCCAGAAAGCGGCAATTCAACGAGAGGGGCAGCCGAGGTTAAGTCTCAAGCGAACGTAAACGGCCTGTTAGCTGTGTGAGAACGATCGGTTCAATCACATTTCCCAAATGCCTGCATTTACACGGAGCATTCCAACAGCATCTGGTGTGGCCGCTTCAACTCCACCAGCAACCGAGGCAAAACATGCTTGAATAACCGGTGCATGCTACCAGAGCTGCTGCGCACAAACACGCCTGCCCTTCAACTTACATTTGCACCTCAAGCCAACTGTATCAAGATGGGAACTAGCGTGGCCTCATTTATCTGGTGTATGTATAGCACTAAATTCCACTTGTGGCGCATTATCATGCCATTTTGAGACCTATAATATAGGACGGCATACGCACAATTAATTAGAAAGTGCAACTGTGCATAACCAGGCATTGGAGTCCCTACATCTGCGATTCAGCATCGTGTAGTATTTCTGAATTCTAAGTGCAGGACTATATGTACTAGAATGCAAAGAAAAGTATATAGGGAACCAGAGAGTTACATTTGCATGACACAAGAGCAGCCGCTCTTTCTTTTTCATTCATTCGTTCGAGAGATTCGTAGAGGGACAGGATACATTTTACAGGTGGAAACCATATTTAAAACAGGCAATTTCATAGCTACTCACAGGTACGCAGAAAACACACAGGGTAACAAATAAATACAGCCATGGCTCCAAAACGCTAGGTGCCACATATGACACCTTCACCCAGTCGTTGGTTCTTGGCCAGTAGCATGTTGAATGCTGGCATGGGCAAACCTACACTTACAAAGGTAAATGCTAAACTACAAGGCCCAGAAAGCAAGGTCTGTTGAGGCAAAAACCCTAAACTAGCTACATGTGTCACATTTCACATGGGCCACTTGGCACCTATGCTCATCGATGATTTGATGGAATAATAAAAAAACAAAGATTTCCTCTTTACGTTGATAATTTTATTTTGTAATATAGACACATTTCCTATACAATAAATTGTTATTCGATGTGCCGGGAATGCGCTACCCAACTCTAATGATTGACATGGAGATTGCCTTTATTTGTTTACAGTATTTAGAGAGCAGTGACTTAAATACAAGTGCAACAGAGAACTTCATGTAAACTGTAACCAATACACCAAAAAGTAATTTGTGTGAGAACATGGGGCATGGAGAACAGAACAAGATATGTAACTGACTCTTCATCACATATCTGTTCTACATTTGAAGGGTTGGCCACCTCTGTCTGGTTGGCACTCATACGAGTTTAATTTTGGATTTCATTGTCATAAGAGTTTATTCTAAAATTGGTGTGCGCTAACTTCTTAAATTTGCATGGAGAACAGGCACCGAGGTAACTTCTGAACAGAGAGGTTTTTCACTTTTCAATGGAAAGGCAGCGTTGTCTGAAAACTTTAGAAGCACAAGAGAAGAGCTAAACTTTTATTCTGAAACATGATGTTTGCTGAAAAATTGTAAAGCCAGCAATTTCAGCTCCCACACCTGGGTTCCTTATTCCTATTATAGCTCTAAAATGATTATATATATATACACACACACACACACACACAAAGGGACACCATAAATCATAATTTGATATCCATTTCTCCACTGTTCTTTCAAAAGACAGAGCAAAACACAAATTCACTATTTTTTTGTGAATGATATAGCAAAACAGTAAAATTGGGTTATGGTGAAGGAGACAATATTGATGCAGTGTATAGCGAATGGTAACACGTAGCCAGATAATGAAGTGTGTTCCAATGTCTTTGACAGGATCCACACTTCGGACTCGGAGAGACCCAAAGACCAGCAGATGGTTGAGAAGGATGGCTAAGGGAAATACACCATGAAGGGTATACAACTAAATAACAGAGTTTGGGTAAGATGTAACATATGATTGAGGGAAAAAAGAGTGGGTATGGAGAATGTAAAATATGGATGAGGGTTACCCAGGGATGCTGTTTGGCATGGTTAATGGAGAAAAGAGGCATTTTCATAAGAAGATCATTAGATCCCATGCAGATGCGCAGAGTGTAATATGCTATTTATTAACATTGTTGACCATCGAGGGCGGCTGGCGAGAGGCAAAGACTTAAATGGGTCATGACACCTCTCCCTCAAGAATAGTAATAAAGAGTATTTTAAGCTTTACATATCTGCATATATTGTTTGTATATGTTGTTTCATACGTATTTTGTCAAAAAAGGTATTAAGCAAAACAAGGATGCAAGGAGTTATGCTTGTGAGGTGAGAGGAATCTCATTAAATAGCTCCCTATTAGCAGAGACGTGCAAATTCATAGTAGCATGCAATCTCTGAGGTAGGAGACCGATATTTCCCCAGGTCAGTTCCCTTTACTGTGATAATAACATGGAATTTGCCCTTTGGGACTAAATGTGTGTTTATTAGTACAGTTGTTTAAAATAACAATGTATTGGGTCACACTTATTTTCACCAGTATGGCATAAATAAATCATGAGACATGGTGGAAAAAATGTAGTTCAATAACACGTGCTCTTCAGAAAAAGCGTACTTATAAACAGTTTCAGACATTTCTCAATTATTACGAGAGTGTAAATGTGTTGGTACCGCAATACAGTGTGAAAGATTGTGAAAACTCTGATTAAAGGCCTCACAGTTGGCACCCTAATATAATTTTACAGAAGAAAACTGGTGCCATACTCAGAAGGCTCAGTTAACCCCCCCAATAAAACACACAAACCCAGCCACCCACCACTCAACACTATAGAAAATGAAAATGTCTATAGAAAATGAAGGTTTATGTTAACATCTCTTCCTCTCTCAAAAATGTTTTGGGCAAAAAAGGGATTCCTGCACTGGTTCCAAAAGAGAGAAAAAAACTCAAGCACATTGCAACGTCCGCAAAGCATAAAAGCTCGGTTCTTAGAGATTTGTTTGGGTGACGAGAACTAATAAACTCCTGCTCTTTTTCATTTTGATATCTGATGAGTATTTACGAGTCACAAATTAGGACCAGATTTTTTCCAAAGCTACCAAGAAAATGTTTATGGGACCAGAGCTAGAGCATTTGAAAATGTTTGGTGCTGGAGCCAAACAGGGAATGATCATGAACGTTGCATCTGTTTCTCTTACAGCTACTGGGGTTTCTTTTCCCAGCATTCTTTCTCCATTTACTGCGAATGCTCTAGAGCTCTGCCTGCAACCGGCAGCCAAGCAACACACAGCTGAGGTGGCAGGGACTCATGAGCACCAGAGTGGAAGAAGAGCCGCGCTGCAGGATAAGAACAGAGACACATACCCACAACACACTCCCTCCCACCAAGACCACATCTAGTGTACAGACACGCCCTAGCAAAACAGCAAGCTTATCTGCAGACCATTTAATTAAATACACCCAGTTACGCTTTACACATGTGGTTCCCCTAATGTATGCTTACTTTTGGGAACTGAATATTACAAGGAGGCATCGGATCTGAAAGTAGTTTCTATTTCAGATCTACAAAGATAAACAGGCATTAGCAAGGATAATCGGTTTGGCCATGGCAGCCTGGCTTTTGGCTTTTTCAATGCTGGATTGTTTTATTTTGCCATGATTTTATAAAGCGTTGTTGTAGAAGCACTGGCCAACATTAGGAAAAATAGAAAAAAAGAAAATCAGTTTTTTAGTCTCATAAGGCACACATTGCCAAACTAGCCCTAGCACTGAAGGGAAGTACTTTGTGTGAGAATGTGAACATTGTGAAAGAGCAGAATACTACCACCAACAGATAATTTAGCTACTGACCTACTGTCCCATGCTGTATCCTGAAGTGGGCAGAAGAAAAATGTGAATGACAACAGCAGACCAGTAAGAGTCGAAAAGCCCCTATAAATGTTATCTTTCGGTTCATATTTTACACACACAAAACCATAGAAATTCAGTAGTTATAGTAGGGGTTATCTCAAGTAACTATAACTCGTGCCTTAAGGTAACTATAACACGTGCCCCTGATGGAGTGGAAGTTTGCACCTCAGGCGACCTGCTCTACACATGAACCTCGATTATACTTGTAATAGTACTAAACAACCCTGTTCGTCATTAATATTCCCCTTTTCCAGTACACGCGGGTGTCCCAGAGATGCTTGCCTATGTGTTTACTAACAGTAACACCGCTCACATACTATAAAATGGCCGCCTCGCAGAAATTTAGTCTGCGCATGCGTCGGTCATACCCATGTGATATGACGCACTCGCAGATTTGGAGGGAGAAGACTGCTCATGCGCATTGTAGCTGACCTGCCCGCTTGTTCCAACCATGCTTCTTGCTTGCCCATGCTGCTTCGCATTTCTATCTGATTTTGCACTACTCATTAATCGCTATAGTTATTATGAAGTAAGGGGTACAGAGTAGATGATCATGGTGTACAGTGTATTCTATTTTTGCCGTGTTATTAATTTGTTTTCGCTTACTTTTCATGTACTACGCATACATGGGCCTGGGTATGGGAGTCCGACTCCATCTTGAAACTCGTTCCGACCCTGTCACGTGATGAGGGAAAACCCACACTGCGCAGAAGCAAATCTCAGCCAGCTGGCTCCTGAAGCAAGATGTGCCTGGGAACCTACCTTATTCCTGGGAGAAGATGCTGACATTCACCTTGATTTTTGATACAATGTATCTAACTACTGTATACACCCATTGTTTTTTTCCATATTCCTATGCCTGGGAACATGAGCGCAGGGGGCGGGTATTAAAAATTAATATTCATTGTGGGAACATAGAATTTAGGAGGTAAAAGTGACCTAATCACCTCTCCTGACCAATCATAAGTTGGGACCCTGTCATTTGCAACATTTGTGGGTGGTCTGGGAACCCCAGAAGGGTATAACTAGCCTAGTTAGTTAGGGAGAATTTGTCCGACTTGTCCGAGTAGCAGACCTGTCACCGACCCCACGACTCTATAGGTGATTGAGAACAGAGAGCTGCGGAGCGCTCTGTCCGAATTTTCCACAAACCTCCAAGGGGTGGAAATAGTCTTAAGTGCTGGCAAAGCACTTTGCTGGGAGATTCGAGAACCCAATCGGGGTTATTGGCGGATTCTGTGCAGTGAGGGGGTAACGCAGGCGTTGCATCCGAAGCTGTGGGGGTTGGTCGTGCCCTTTGATGAGCCCAGTCCTGACCCAAAATCCTGAGGGGTATCCTGTCCTGGTTTCCGTGAGCTGCTATCTGCTCACCTACTGGCATCCTAAATCCTTGAGGGTCCTTGTCCTCGTCCTTTCCCGAAACTGACCCGTGGCCAGGGTTAGTCTTCATTCTCGTCTTAGGTAAATATTACCTGTGGGTGTCCGTCATTCTATCCCTTTCTTCCTGCTCTTAATAAAGCCTCTATGCACATGATTTTTGCTCTGTTCTCTCCCCTGATGCATTTGTAAACTGTTTATTAGTATGTTCCAATTTTCTCCTTTCCCTTTAGGATGTATTTGAACTGTTCTTGGATTTATTAATGTGTGGTGAACAGTAGAGGTTGTAATAAGACTTTAGCTAGATAGAATAGGATTAGGGCCGAATTACATATAGGCTATAGAAACTCACTGACTGCTGTGGTTTGAACTTACCGTCCCTAGTTTAAGTCTAAACTGAATAGCATGTTCCCTGTTACCCATACCCTTTAGAAAACTCTATTTTTCCTAAATGGTGTTATCCCTCTTACATAGCTATTTTATCTTTTTGATTCTGCTTATTGATGTGTCTATCAGCATCTGTCTCATAATTTTGTCACTTTAAATTGCTATATAAAACCCTTAAAACGCCTCAGGTGTCTGTGATCATTCTGAAAGGTACATCCAATGTTGAATGAATAAATCAAGTGGTTTATCTGAAGTGTTATCACCTACCCTCAAGCTCCTGATCCATCAGGAGGAGTGAATACCTGTGGTAAGTCAGGTATTATTATAAAAGTGTCACAGGAGACACACACAGAATACTGATAGTGGCGTGTAAAATCACCCGACTTTTAAATTGTATTTTATTGAATTCGCGACATGGGCCCAAGTGCGTGATAATCTGTTAAACTCTAGGGCCGGGTGACCTGCGCGCTCTATCACCCCTGCCATGCATAGTTTTCTCATCAATAATTTTATAGCAAGTGTTGCAGATGTATTATCAATGATGTCATAGAAGATGTTATGAGTGCTGTAATATCTGGGGTAATTAGCACCGCATGGGGAGGGTGCAAGTTATAACCTTTGATTTTTCAGTGAATTTCTGAGGTTTTCTTAAAACATTAAATATTTAATTACCATATGTTTAACTAACCTCCGACATGGAGGGTGACTTGCCGCAGGGCCTGGCCTGTGGCTACCACCCTCATGTAGCCAACCCCCCATGCAGCCAACCCCCCGTATGCAGATGCAGTCACCCACCAGCATGCAGATGCAGTCACCCCCTCGCATGTAGCCAACCCCCACATGCAGATGCAGTCACCCACCCACATGCAGTCACCGGCCCGCATGCAGCCAACCCCTTCATGCAGCTAATGGTGGGGGCCAGCTGCAGGGCCTGCCAGAAGCCAGGCCTCTTGCCAACCCCCCAAAGGCAGCCAACCTGGAAAGGTGCACACAGCCCTCCTCCCGACAAATTTCAGCCCCAGGAACCCCATCCCTTGGGGATCGCCACTTTTTTTTAAGGGAGGGGGTACGTGCCCCCTCTCCCTGGACCGTATTTGTTCCCGGGACCCCATCCCACAGGCCGATTGTTAAAATTATGAGGGAGTGGGACACACAGCCCCCCTCCCCGGGCCGATTTCTGGCCATGGGGACCCCATCTTTCTGTGCCGGCCCCATTAACAAGGGTGAGGGGGGCGAATATTGCCACCAGGAACCCCATCCCACAGGGCCTAGGAATTTAGTATTTGGGTATGGGGCAAAATGGTCCCCCTCCACGGGCTGATTTCGGCCCCAGGGACCCCATATCCTAGAAGAAATCATACGATCATCAGCTAAGTACATTTCAATCTGTACCTAGTGAGTTCAATTCACATCATGACTTAATCATGCAATAATTCATTACATGCATTCTGGTGTATCAGTGGTTCGTGGCATTCAATTCAGCCCGACTGCCAATGAAAATAGAGAAATTATTTCTCATGCGTTTTTTTCTTTCTTCTTCATCGCACCAAATTTTTTTCATTGCGATATTATGATGCTTTATTCTACTGTCACCTACAAGGCTGCACACCGCAGACAGCAGAATAAAGTATCATAATATCGCAATAAAAAAAACTTGGGGCGATGAAGAAGAAAGAAAAAACATATGGCCAGTAATTTCTCTATTTTCATTGGCAGTCGGGCTGAATTGAATTCCACGAACCACTGATACACCAGAATGCATGTAATGAATTATTGCCACCCTTGTCACTTTCCCTGATCACAATAGTATTATCCTGTTTCAATTCATCAAGAGCTGCAATTTGGTCAGAGGCTAAGTTTTTCTTACTTTGAGCAATTTTTTGATACCTCATTCTGGTCAGATCTCTCACAACTCCCTTCTCAAAGACCTCAATTGCATCACATTGTACATTGGGTAAGAAAACAAACTCTACCCTGTTGCTAGACATTTTTCAGAGATGCACATGCAAAATGAACAATTGGTGCAATTGGTTGTCATTGACAGTGTGGACTTGGGAATAAGAGGAGGTAACCAAGAACTATCCCTCAGGAAACTTGAGTCCAAGTACATTGTGGATTTTGAATGTCTAACCCCAAAAGGTCTAAATGTGACGGAAGAACTGGCAATCCACTTATATGAATGAGATACTGTTATGAATTGTTATCCGTGGTTTTCTGGATTTTAAAATTTTAATATAATTCATTTTATTCACAGGATTTGAGGCATCACATGGTGGCGGCACAACATGGAACTGATGTTAATGATTGGCACTGAGGGTCTACCAAAGAGACATTGCACTATTATGATTAATTTTGTTGACTATGATGGACACAATCGTAGCATGAACGAAAAATGATAAATTGATTCTTATCTTCTTTGCCCACTGGGGCGAGTTAACTACAACAATTAAGGAACATTAATGCCCACTGGGGCGTTACTTATGTGAAAACATAAGAGCATCGCTATGGTTGATATAAACACAAGGTTGCCATGACAGCGTGACGGCCGCTGTTGTTCTGATTGGCAGCAGACAATCAGTGACGTTGAAGGATGTTGCCTTAACACGAGACAGCACTTTGCCTTATAGTATGAGTAACCTCGTGTTTGCCTTAACATTCAATTGTCTAATAATTTTGCCGTAATAGGTTGCCGATATTTTGGACAAATGCAAAATGTCAAATTATACTAATGTGGTTGTAATTCACAAACCAAAATATGGCCTGCAACTGTATATTTGTTTTAAGGATCAGAAAAATATCAATTTGGTCCAAGTAACGGCAAACAGAGTTGTCAGCATTGTGCTATTATGGACTATTGTATACTACAAGATGGCCGCCAGTTTTTTCATGTTATTCCATGTGATGTAAACATGTGCACGAGTGGGTGTTGCTTAAATTACGGCAATGCGAGCCACGAGACGAGCGTGACCAAGCCGTAATGGCGAAACGCGTCGTGGAACTTTTTTCATCTGCCGAATAAATCTTACTGAACACTGCAGCTCTGGGTGTCCCGTTTTTCATCATTAACTTTGGTGTTTTGTGAAGCGAATATATATATATATATATATATATATATATATATATATATATATATACCACAAAACCTCTTCACACAAGGAAAAGAGCGGAGGCCAAAGGGGAATTAGTTGGAGGCGCTTTATTCCAGATATACAATGGTGAGTGGCGGCAAATGCATTTCGGCGTTCTAAGAGCCTTCCTCAGTGCCCTGCACCCACTCGAGTCATGTAGAAATGTTAATCAGTCCTGCTCCGCCTTAATGTGTAATCTGGCGTCTCTGAGCTCCTCCCCTTAAGTCGTAGGCTCACCTGTTGGACATCAGGATCCATTAACCGGACTCCAACTCCCAGGGTGCATCATGTTTATGCACCTGGGTCGGTGGTGTGGGGGGCAACATGGGGTGCTGCCACATCCAGAGAAAATATGCAGGTTCCGATAATTAGACTCCCTTCTTTGCACACGCGGTCCAAAGCTCCCCCTCGGGTCCCCTCGGGCTGACACGGCCGTCTGGTGTAGACTGAGATTATGCAGGGACAGCCCTGCGCTGCATAGCGTCCAGTCAGAGGTAAAATACCTCCTGCCGCATATCTCTCCCACAACCAGTCGGCGGACACCAGTCTCTTGATACCTCAAGCAAAAAACCGCTGCAAGCAGCTCGATGCCAGAATTAGTCCGGGTCTCTTGAAGTGTCAAGGCCATCCGTTCTGCGCTCCTGGCATGCGCAGCAAATATCCACAAAACCTCTTCACACAAGGAAAAGAGCGGAGGCCAAAGGGGAATTCGTTGGAGGCGCTTTATTCCAGATATACAATGGTGAGTGGCGGCAAATGCATTTCGGCGTTCTAAGAGCCTTCCTCAGTGCCCTGCACCCACTCGAGTCATGTAGAAATGTTAATCAGTCCTGCTCCGCCTTAATGTGTAATCTGGCGTCTCTGAGCTCCTCCCCTTAAGTCGTAGGCTCACCTGTTGGACATCAGGATCCATTAACCGGACTCCAACTCCCAGGGTGCATCATGTTTATGCACCTGGGTCGGTGGTGTGGGGGGCAACATGGGGTGCTGCCACATCCAGAGAAAATATGCAGGTTCCGATAATTAGACTCCCTTCTTTGCACACGCGGTCCAAAGCTCCCCCTCGGGTCCCCTCGGGCTGACACGGCCGTCTGGTGTAGACTGAGATTATGCAGGGACAGCCCTGCGCTGCATAGCGTCCAGTCAGAGGTAAAATACCTCCTGCCGCATATCTCTCCCACAACCAGTCGGCGGACACCAGTCTCTTGATACCTCAAGCAATTGGTTGTCATTGACAGTGTGGACTTGGGAATAAGAGGAGGTAACCAAGAACTATCCCTCAGGAAACTTGAGTCCAAGTACATTGTGGATTTTGAATGTCTAACCCCAAAAGGTCTAAATGTGACGGAAGAACTGGCAATCCACTTATATGAATGAGATACTGTTATGAATTGTTATCCGTGGTTTTCTGGATTTTAAAATTTTAATATAATTCATTTTATTCACAGGATTTGAGGCATCACATGGTGGCGGCACAACATGGAACTGATGTTAATGATTGGCACTGAGGGTCTACCAAAGAGACATTGCACTATTATGATTAATTTTGTTGACTATGATGGACACAATCGTAGCATGAACGAAAAATGATAAATTGATTCTTATCTTCTTTGCCCACTGGGGCGAGTTAACTACAACAATTAAGGAACATTAATGCCCACTGGGGCGTTACTTATGTGGAAACATAAGAGCATCGCTATGGTTGATATAAACACAAGGTTGCCATGACAGCGTGACGGCCGCTGTTGTTCTGATTGGCAGCAGACAATCAGTGACGTTGAAGGATGTTGCCTTAACACGAGACGGCACTTTGCCTTATAGTATGAGTAACCTCGTGTTTGCCTTAACATTCAATTGTCTAATAATTTTGCCGTAATAGGTTGCCGATATTTTGGACAAATGCAAAATGTCAAATTATACTAATGTGGTTGTAATTCACAAACCAAAATATGGCCTGCAACTGTATATTTGTTTTAAGGATCAGAATAATATCAATTTGGTCCAAGTAACGGCAAACAGAGTTGTCAGCATTGTGCTATTATGGACTATTGTATACTACAAGATGGCCGCCAGTTTTTTCATGTTATTCCATGTGATGTAAACATGTGCACGAGTGGGTGTTGCTTAAATTACGGCAATGCGAGCCACGAGACGAGCGTGACCAAGCCGTAATGGCGAAACGCGTCGTGGAACTTTTTTCATCTGCCGAATAAATCTTACTGAACACTGCAGCTCTGGGTGTCCCGTTTTTCATCATTAACTTTGGTGTTTTGTGAAGCGAATATATATATATATATATATATATATATATATATATATATATATTTACAACATTTTACAAAAATCAAAAAGTTGGCCAACACTAAACCAAAATAGTGGGATGCCATCAGTTAGAAAACAATACATTGTTTAATCTCCATATACAGCCACTGCTATCCAGACTGTAGTGAACAGGAGTGTTTGCACACATAGTTAGGTTACTCCAAGCTTAATGTTCACATCTAAAGACATCCATTGACTCAAGAATGTCAGCGATCACAGAGGGATTTAGTGAGAGGAACCCATTCTCCGGTGGTCATTCATGATTCCAGGTCAAGAATAAAACAACTTTCAAAGTCGTGGACTTCCTTTTTTTAAATCTTTCTTTTCAGGTTTGACAGTCAAGTGGTTTGAACTGTACTATACAAAGATTACTAGCCCTATAATACATTGATGCGGAAAATTAATCTAAGATGGGGAACAAAGTGTCTTTATGATCTGGAGCCATATGTTGTCCCTAGTTACTCCTCACTGATCCAAATCATGATGAAAGTAGTTTCTAATGTAAATGTACAGGCCAAATCGGCACTGCATATCCTTGTATCTAAATAGTGCTCTTGTGTTGCGATGTAGCTAGGAAAGATCCCAGGTTGCTTTCCTTGCTTCAGAAGGTACACTATGGATCTTAGTCAGATGGTTAACCTGCACTTTTGTGTAATTTTACGTTTGTTTTGGAATTCACAAAACTGCATTTTAATAATAAGTTTACGAGTGCAGAGACTCCACAGTTGGGCAGAGAACTCCGGACATAAAAAGATAGACATGTCCTAACAGCCGCACCTTCTTCTCCTATTCTTGTGGCCAAGAAATCGCGATACTCCCTACCCACGCTATAGAAAAATACTTAAGGCCTTTAGTATCTCCTAGTGCTGCTTAAAAGGAGAAAAAACAACAACAAGCATGTAACCCTCACTTAGTTTTCAGGTATTTATGACATTAGGCAACCGAAACTGCAGGAGCTTTTATTATGAAGGTGCTGTAGAATTTCCCTGCACTAAACTACACTCAAAATATGTCAGAACAGAGTGTGGGGAAGCAGACCAAGTCTATACATTTTGCATCCAGCTGAAGGAAAAAACTGGACCAACTTCAGTAGCAAGAGGGAGAAGGATAGGACAGAAAATGCTTCAGAGTTGTTGCAACACAAACTCCATTCAATCAGCACTTTTAACACTACACAGCTATGAGGGTGCTTTCTAACCTTGAGATCACAAATTTATCAGTCTGTAGTGATACCACTATTGTGGATTTGGTAACTAATAAAGATGCTCCATACCTTCTATTAGGTGGAGAACATCATGGAAGGAGAAGGCAGCATAAATGATGATGGGGCGGGTTCGCTACTGTTAAGGCATGTTGCAGTAAAGCCCCTCTGCCCATGGCGGTGACCTGCCCCTGCCCCTGCCCGACCAGCATGTGATCAAAGTTGGTCGGGTGAAATTGTTTGGCAGAGAGTAGAGGAAGGGAGGCAATTGAAGTGGCTGACAAATTGACCCAAAGAGGTGCATTCACAGGATGGAGTAATTGTCTTCATACTACGGTGCCCTAAAAGGGGCACCCAGTTGGCCCATGAACTGTCCACCCTGCCATCCGGTGCAACATGTGGGAATGGTGTCCCTTGAAGAGCAAAAATTGTACTAAAATGCATTTAAAAAAAAAAAAATCTAGCCTGGAATCCTGACAAAGGCTGGAATTATGGAGGCATTCTTCACCACATGTAAAAAGCAGGTTGTGGCTGGAGAACTAAACCACTAAGCCTGAGCAATCCAGCAGGTTCAACAAATCCCATTACCTCATTAAAATGTGTGCATGTGGCACTAAACATATAATTGCTTCAAACAGGTCCAGCCCTGGGTCTTTAGAAGCTTTCTATAAACCTTTGCAAATTACATTCCTTCAAAGCATAGAACACTGGTCTGCCATCCTAATACTGCAGTTCATCTCGGTTTCTAATATAAATATTCATGTGTGTATTAAAAAGAGGAATCTAAGGATAGAAATAAACGGGGCAGCCCCCACTAGCATAGTGTATATAAATACTAGCCACATTTATGCACCGCTCATTTCATTGTAGTGGGCGGTGCCCTACCTTCTGTACTCAAGCGAAAGGGGCAGCCTTATCTCATCTTAGGTACTGAGATCCAACAAACTGACTGATGCAACAGTTGACAAACTAGGGACAGCAACTTACTCATACTCCTTCATATACATCATTCCCTAACTAGCACTAATCCTGCCCCTTTCACCTGCTTACCCTCACACAGAGGAACACGCCGATGACGAAAAAGCGCGGGGAACTGTACGATGTGTCCATTGCACCCTTGGATCCGTGAGGTGTCTCCTTTTAGGCAAGGGTGAACAAATGTCACTTATGTGGTACTTCTCAGACAGGGCACCAGCAGCTCCAGAAAAAGGATCAGGTGTATACATTGTGCTAGGATTTGTATACATCTTCCTGCCTTGCCTAGTCTCAGTGTATTTGGGTTAATAGCCATACATTTCGTCTACATACCTCTTTACTCATCCTTATCATCCTTAAGGATTGCAAGGAAGGGAACAAAACAGCCCCCGGCCACCCCCACACCATTGAGGGAAAATACGGCGTGGTTGTTAAAGTTAAATGGAACCTCAGTTTTCTCAAGCCCGCCAAGCAGGGGGTCGGAGACAAACAGAAAGCGTTCAGTTCAATAATACATCCCAGGTTTCTTACCCTGCGCCAGCCAACTCCTGCCTCGTCAGCAGCTTAGAGCAACACTGCCCACGGAGAGGATCTTAACCTTGACGTGACCCAGAAATGTCCTTCTTAATTACTGAGTACAATGAACACATGCCGCGTTGCACGACAGATGTCCGCATTGTGGTGAAGTTTAAGACCTAATTTCCTTTACACTTGAACACATTGAAAGGTCAGACCTCTCTGCCAAGTATGCTACCACGAGAGGGAAGCGGCCAACGTTCTTTCGGGGCTTAAATTGGAGCCAGAAACACTCATGCTGAGGCTAAGCTGCCGCGGTCGCCGGTCAAACTGATTCCTGCAGTACCTCAACCGTGTTGTGCTTGCATGGCTGCAGGGGCGGCTCTAGGTTCATGGTGGCCCTGGGCAGGGAGCGTAGGAAGGGGGCCCCGGAAGAGGTGGTCTGGGTGGGGCGGAGCGCGGAGCGCGGAGGCCAGTGAAGAGGGGGGGTCATGGTGTTTGGAAGTTGCATAGAGCCAGAGGCCACCAAATCCCTGCCAGGGGCCCCCACACAAATATGTATCCATCCTCAGAGGATTATTATATTAAGGATATATATTGATGTGGTGGCCCCTGGGATTTGGTGGCCCTGTGCAGGTGCATAGCTTGCACATGCCTAAGGCCGGCCCTGATGGCTGTTTTCCAAAACTAAGACTGATAACGCTGTGTAGTGGCATCTCTTTTTTTTTCGTTTTCGTGGCATTTCCAGTCGACACAAGTCATGTTCAGAGAACTCACACACTCGTTACTGCACCCACATATGAAGAAAGGCAACAATTCAACAACAAGGAGGAAGGCATCCACTGTACAACAGCAGAGCCTCCATCAACCAGCAGTGACAGAAGAAACATAGACTATACTTGGTCCTGTGACAACAGAGGCGAACACCGCAGAGGAAAAAACACCCACACTGCTAGAAAAGCTCTCTCATCACTGCAGTCTAAAAGCGCACCCGCCCACTTGCTGCAACCACAGACAGACCTGATGCAGCCTGCACAACCTCACAATATTGCCCAGTGGCGGCTCCTTCGCTAAGCCAGAGAAGCGTCACCCCACTGCTTTTCGCAGCGTATAAAGGAAAAATAAAATGAGAACAACTTATGTTATTATAATTTTATTTTTTCCTGCTGCAGCTTTGCGGGCGGGGCGGGCTGCTCTGCTGACAGAGTAGCAGGGGGAGGAGTGGTGGGCACTCTGTAAGTGCTCATGAATGTTTGGCCGGCCGTCTTGGGCCGACCAAACAGTCACGCGCACTTTGCTTGTACACTACCCAGGCTGCATTACAGCCTGGGTGAAGAACATGCCCAGGCTCCCAGTCCCCGTCTAAGCGCCGAACCACGGAGCTCATACCAATCAAAACACTGCATTGCAGCGTTGTGATTGGCTATGGGGAGCCTGGGTGCTTCCTGTTCTTGACAGAGCGGAGGGACGACAAGGAGAGACGCAGCGAGGAGGTTAAGTGTAATTTTCTTTTTCTTTACCCCGACACACTACCCCCAATCCGTGCGGGCCGCCACGGATATTATCAAGTGACAATGCCAGCATTGTATAAATAGCTATCCTTTCTGGAAACCTTACTTTAGGACCCAAAAACAGAAGTTAATGCTATCTAAAATCTCAATGCATTACTACCGGTAGCAAAAATAAATCACCTTATCATATCAAATAATGACAACAAAGGAATATAAATATCTGTTGCATCAAGAATAGCATGCCAACCAGTGGCAGACAAATATCAGGAGACTGTAAGGAATAACCAGGGGCAGTATTCTTATTTCCAGCATGGCAATCAGCCTCCCAAATCCATCATCTGTCTACAAAGAATTCAAACAATGCCGTTCACAATATACCGAGTTAAAAAAAAGGCCTCAAATCATTACTATTTGGACACCCTATGAATGACTCCCATTGCAGGCATTCATAAGCTTCAGTATAGTTTTCATAGCTGTAAGGATGAAAGTCTACAGCTGCTTAGTCCAGTTGAGCCATCGTGACATTTGTTGTTGGTTGTACACCGAGCCCCCCCATATTTTGGTTTCTCAGGCTGTGTTTGAATAGCCGACACCCAGGAGCCACCCTAACACCAATTCCAGAACTCTCCTTTGTGCCTCCTGGGACAGTGAATGCACAAAGGGCTCCACCACCTTTTCGTTTTGAGGACATATCACTCTGGAGGCAATGATACTCTTTGGTGATGCAGGATGACTGTATCCCAAGGGTGAGGTCTACTGGCTCCACTAGTCAACGTACAGAAACTCCCCCCAATACTTGGGGGCCCATAGAGTGCAAGGTTCCTTGATCACTGTGTGTGATTTGGTGTTTTTAATATAGAGGACGACAGCCTACCCACAGATACAACATGATTAGGCCATCCAAACTCCTTCATCTCCACCCCGTCATCTCCAGGGAAATGTAACTGAATGGCATACATATGTTTTTCACTGGAGCAATTCCATGAAGCCGCACCTAGAAAGTGTCACATAGCTCCACAGCAACACATTGCATGCTGGAAGCAGGACATGTCCAATCAACCCAACAACCCTTTAGGCTACCTGGAGGTTCTCCTGGAATCCACATTTGATCTCAGAAGTGAGAAAAGCACAGAGAAGGCAGACAAAATCAAATGGCAGGCACAATTTAAACAATGATTTTGTTTAATTGACAAGGGCATCACATCTAACTGCCCGTGCGGGGGCCCGTACGTGTACTTTGCTGGGTACCCCCTCAAGTTTCGTTATGCCACTGCTGCCAAGGATTTACAGTGTAACCCGGAGCTTACCTCAAGCACCTTAAAGAATTTCCCCTCAGCAAGGCCAGTATTAATCTGCATGGTCATTTCTTGAAGTCTCAGGCAACATGTTGTCTGTATTCTCTCGTTCTGTAGCTCTGCTTGGGTCATTCTGCCACATCAACATGGAAGCCCCCAAGCTGAAGGAGTACAGGGCTTCCTCTTGGTGACTGAAACCCCTGACCATGTGTGGATTTTGGGGGTCTTTTGGGGGACCACCCAAAAAGTGCAGGGTCACCCTATAGTCCACTGGTCAGGAATAC
Organism: Lissotriton vulgaris; assembly: GCF_964263255.1. Classification (NCBI taxonomy): domain Eukaryota; kingdom Metazoa; phylum Chordata; class Amphibia; order Caudata; family Salamandridae; genus Lissotriton; species Lissotriton vulgaris. The sequence goes on from NW_028247848.1 coordinate 900,688, forward strand.
AAACTGAGACCAACTCTGGAGCACGGAGAGAAAGGATATTTATTACAATCTAATGAGATGGAGAGAGCATCAACAACAGACACTCATAGCTGTCTGAGGAGGCATTCTGCAGAGTGTTCTTACATTACATCTTATATACCCTCTATCCTGCCCCAGGCATGTAATGGAGTTGTACCAATAATACTTTATTACATTCATAAACAATGGTCAATCTGGTGGATCAGCAGGTGAGTAGCCTTTGGGGGTATTCGCAGGACATGGACAACACATTATAATTACATAGTACACAGAGGTCAATCTGATAAGTTTGTAGGTGACACCCTGTGGACCTCTGCAGGGCGTAGCATGATTATATGTCAAACAAAGGTTAATCTGATAAGCACAGGTGGTAGTGGTAAGGGATTGGTGTCGTTACAACGCAGGCTATTACAACGCCTGCTGTTACAACGCGGTTTTTACATCGCATACCACTACAACGCATAGTGCTTTTAAGCGCTGGATAGTGATTTATTTAATTTACTATTCCAACTCCAGTCCCCGTGGATAGTAGGGAAGGTGTTGGATAGTAAATTAAATATATTCCCTATCCTAGAGCGCCCCCCAGCGGAATGCGTTGTAATGGTTTGCGTTGTAATGATTGCGTTGTAATGGTAGTGCGTTGTAATAAATGCGTTGTAAGTGATGTTTCCCAGTGGTAAGGCCCCTGCAGGGTGTAGGAAAAAAGCATGTTTATACAAATAAGTCCACAAATGGTAGTTGTTTGGACCCCTGCAGGGCACAGGCGAAAGGTATGATTACACAGCAAGCGGAGATAAATCTGATAGGCCTGTTGAAGTCCGCCTGCAGGGCGTAGAGTTCAGGGTGAGGATGATAAACATCTGGGAAACTCCCTGTCCGACTGCTGGAGCATGGGCTGGTCAGTTTGTGGCAGGCCAAAACATGAACAGGGTGTGAGTGTCCGTGCAGGAATGTGGCAGGTCAAAAGTGGAACTCCAGAGTGTTCGTTATACAGAGAGAAGGTCAGTCATGAAGGGTATAGCACAGAATGGTGGCGTGAATGGCTAGATAACAGACCTACTTTTCCACACATGTGCCATTATCTTACACAACTTACTATATACCCAAGTCCCAGGATGTTCCTGTGCCTAAAAAGGGAGACAACCCAGGTTTACTGTGTCCACCAGAGTTGACGTTTTTCTACCATGTGTACAATAAAAATAAATTCATCATAAAATAGAATTACTGCTTTCATTTATTTGCAGTTCCACAGAGGCCATTTAAACAGTTGGTAAGAGAATGTCACCTTGGTGCAAAGGGAGACTGTAGCTAGTATTTAACTTTACACCTTCGGAATTAGTTGCACAGCCTTGGTTTTTAAGGGTAAAATTAAGGCGTACATGATGGCACACATTATTTATAGCAACGTTTAGCTGGTGTTAGCTTGTTTGTGCCAGGAGAGGTAAAGTCTGACCCTGGAAATGATTGTGAAATCAGAGAGTATGATGTAAGATACCAGAACAGGTACATTTGCTGATTATGGCACATGTGCAGAATACGGTTTTTCTCTCTATTTGCTTGCTCAATAGCTACCACTGTTGAAAATACTACAAAAAAGAAGCTTGCACTAGAGAATACAGGAGAGTCGGCCTTTGGTATAAACATTCATCAAACTGTTGTTAATCATGATTTTTCACACTTTAGTGCAGAGAAGATAAGGGGTCCGTATTACAGATGGTGCCCCAGCGGCATGACAGGCGTTTGCTCCAGCTTTGCGCGCCCCATGACACTTTGGTATTATAGAAGGGGGCGCAGACGCTTGTGCGTTCCCATCACTAATACCGATAGTGCTGGCGCACTTAAAGCTCCAGAGCTATCAACAGAGGGCATTCCCTCATTTGCACAGGGGCGTGCCCTATGCAAATGAGAGGCTTTTGCCTCTGCGGCCGCGCCATATTACAGATGCGGGAGCAGGGTCAAAGAAGTCCCCAAGAGGCGCACTGACAGTGCTCTATTCAAAAAGAGGCCCACTGTCCATGCGCCTCCTGACAGAAGCCTTCTGCAGGGGGTAAATGGGGTCCCATGGACCCCCCCAGACATCCCCTTGTAGGCGGGTACAGTCACTGACTGCACCTGCCTGCATGGGGATCTCTAAACCCCTTTGAAAGTGGCTGCATCGTGTTTTCACATGAATGAGCTGCCTCCAGGGCAGCGCGAGGTCGTGGCTGCCCTGGGGGCAGCGCATACACCATAATGGGGGCATTATCGATGTTTGCGCCAGGCACACGTTTTGAAAGGTGCATCGTGCGCAAAGAGTGATAATGTGTAATACAGCCCCGGATATTTAATTAAAGTGTAGGGGAGGATATAAGTTTCGCTTTTTCCCATTTTACCTTGACAAGCCATTCTTCTTTTATTCCTCCAATGGACCTACACAGCCAGCTTTTTGGAAGTTTTTTCCTTGTATTACGGTTTTCCACATCCTTTCTTTGCCTTAAAATCTGCCATGCTCAATTCTAACTACCTTAGATAAAGTTCAGTTCCCTAAACCTTTCTGATTTCCTCACAAAAAGTAGTTCCCCCTAAATGCCAGGGACTACTGTGGAAAAGTGTTCTTTTTGAGGCTAAATATAGTTTTGCTTTTGTCCAATCAATCTTCTAGACTGGTGAGGTCCTGACAGATTCCCCAACAAATTAAGTTTTTCAGAAGCCATAAGGAAAGAAAACATTGAAAAATCCAAACATCTGCTCACCAACGCCAGACCCATTGGCTTAGCCAATGCTATTTACATTATGTTTAATCCTCTGCTCATTTCCCAGGCTGACAAAATGCAGGGATGGCTGGAGAAGGCAGAGGACTGTAAGAAACTGCTGGCTGGAATGTTGGGGTCATGTTGTTTGAGTTTTGCTTTAAGAATAACCGCTGAAATCTCTGAAACAGAGTCCTGATTTCCGATGAGAGGACGCCTTTCTATGAAGGAGTAAACTGCTGATTGCCTCCTAGGTCTCATCTCCACTACACCTCTCTTTGGCTATTTCCGCACTTAGTCATGGAAATCTCATATTGTAATGCTGCTGTGCTACCTTCAAATTCTTGACTATGATTTGAGTTTGCCGATGTACAAAACCCATAAAAATATTTAGTCAGCTTTGCTAATTCAGAAGCCCAAAAACTCAAGTCTGTGCACCCCTTTCTCCATGGCTCTCTTCTGCACATTTAATTTTAAGATTGGGGGCCAGATTTGGTAGCAGAGCACTGCCATGGGGCAGGGCTTGGCCGGCTCCAGTCTCAGGCGCAATAAAGAATGAAGTTAAACTAAGGAAGTTGGACATGCAAAATGCCCCTTACCTGGGTTTCAACTTGGTTTGGCTTGCTTGAGCTGCCCTTGTAGAAATATTCTAAGAGCGCAGAATTGACTTTTAGATCTGTTGTTAGTGAAGACCTTCTGATTGATCTAAAATTAGACATATAATTGTACTTATATGGATTTTTAGCCAGGCCTCTGAATCTATAGGTTTGTTATTGTATCACTCACGTTTTTCGTTCGTTCACTACAGCATACAGCATGGGCCAGTGGGTCAGTCCACTCGAGAGATTGGCTTACTTCACTGTGAAGGCCTGGATTCTTCCCTCTCACAAAGAGCACATCCACACACAAAGCCGTTCCCTTCAGTGCCAGGGATCTCAATGGCAATGTTTTTTTGCTGGCATTTCTTTTTCCTGTTGGTCACTGTTTTTTGTTTTTTAGACCGAAGTGGGCACTGCATTTACCACAGCAATAGCGTTTAGCAAAATCCATGAAAAAACAATTGTTACAAAGCAAAAAAGACAGACAGCTAACACTAAACACAATGGCTTTGGAAATGGTTGTTAAATGCTTGGTTGCTACTGAGACTTGTATGTGCTGTTTTGATTGTCACAGGCGCCTGAGATCAGCTTTTCCAATGCATTTATAGCCAGCGTGGGATTCAAGACAGCTGCTTGGGCTTCAATGAACATGGAGCCATGGCAAGGGAAGGCACTTTCCAGTCCAGTAGCTGAGCTATTCACATCTGTACGGAAATTCAATTAGCAAAAACAAAGCTGTAGCCCAATTTTAACTTTTCCTATTCTGTTCTATTTTAATAGAGCACAATAAATGCCCCAAAGGTTTTCCACCAGTATTATATGGGAAAGCACCATGCCATGGTCAGCAGAGTCATGCCACGTAAGTGCTTCTTACCACAACAAACAACCTCCTATTTAGAGACGAAACTCACGGAAGCCGTGACATGGATGCAGGGTAAGGTATACACATTCCTGCAGGTATTAGCAGAAGGTCGAATTGATCCCACATATTGCTTTATCTTAAGCTGCTCGGAACATAGACAAACATCACGTGTTAAACAGGCAGCGATATCAGCAGTAAGATCACCTGGCAAGAATTTTTCAAGGGCTTCTGAGAAGCATCGTGTCTGCCTCAGTGAAAGGCTTGACAGAGAAGCTTAGCCACCAGAGGTCCACCTCCTACTCTGCCAGCACACCAGAAATAACAAGTGTAAGAGAAAAATAGACACTTAGATGGCAAGGGAGGTGGATGCTGGCACTTATTCTGCAATGATTTATTGGATTACATGAACAGAATCTTCTTTTTTTTGTTTAAATCTGTTTATTGAACATATTCGTTTTATTTCTATTGTAGTGCACGTATATGTAACGAACACAACATTATCAAGGCCAGCACAGTATCAGAATGAGTGCCTGCAGACCAGAACATGCAGTTTAGTATAACATGGCCTCTACAAAAACAGCTGCAGTGTGCCTGCCAAAGCAGGTTGTTATTCAGGTAATGACAACCAGGATCAAGTCAGTGCTGTCATCCTAAAGTGAGAAAATGTGTAATGGAGTCCAGACAAAACTGAATAAAACAAGAAATATTAAACAATATAGCAAAAAGTCCCGTGCACACGTTAAGTAGAGTATATGAACATGTCATAAATAGTAATCATCCAAAAAGTATTGAAATGAAACAAGGTAGACACATCTGAGTAATTTCTTTCAAATGAAATATAATTAGCCTTCCTTTCAGGAAGGGTGATATCAAAGAAAACTACCAGGCGACAGGTGTTTCGTCATGCGGGCACAGGACCCGTGACTCTCCAGGGCTGTTAATAATCAAAAGTTCGGGGTTCGCGTAGCCGGTCATAATTCCGACCCGGCGTGAACGGGTAAACAGGAAAGTATCTAGTTGAAGTAAATCTCAAAGTACAAAGCTAAAAGGGACGGGCGAGTACAGCCGTCTTCACAGCTATCTGAGTAATAGCGCCAAAAAAACCAAGACGAACCCAGAACTTTTGATTGAGGAGGAGAACCACCTGAGGAGGGGTGGTGGGGAGGGGGCGGCTGAGCACTTTGCCAGGGCCGGTTGAGGTTCCCAGTCTGGCCCTGAAGGTATATATAAAATTATAGATGGGTAACAATGAATAATAGGAATTTTTTTCATTAACATGTCTGAGTGACATTAAATATCCAATTAGAGCGAAGCTCGAGTTGTCTATTCTGTCACTCAGAATCCTGAGGCGTAAAAAGGCTCCCATTATTCACTATTTACCAAGCGTTCATTTTATGTTATGTATGCCCCCTCCTCCCAGAATCATTCACCCCTGCTTTTAATATCCACGAATGGGCAGAGTATGAGGGAGACATACATAACATATCGTCCCTCTCAAACTGAAAAACATAACCATTGTGCTGCTACTCACAACCTTATGATTTATTACCTTGTCAACAGCCAAATCGGAAATAAAATACTTTGGTCCTGCTAGACACTCTAACATCCTCTGTGCAGGGTTGAACTGGGTCAGAAAATAAGGCAAGGCCCCACCCCCTCCAAAAAAGTGGACCCTATTAGTGAATCAGATTGCTAAGAAAGTGTCCCACATTTGAACATCGGGCAGTTTTGAACTTGTAAATACATGCTGTATAGATGTTTCGCGAGGTATGGGAGATTGCAAGCATTTTTTGTTGTTGTTGCACACAATGTTTGAGGTAATATCAGGAAAATCAGCAGCAAAAACCAGCCCACCACAACATAAAACATGCCCACAAACAGCCCAAAAACAGGCCCACACACTTGAATACACACAAAACTACTTGAGGTTATCGGAGTCACAACTGTACAACTTGCAGTTCAGACTGGCATGAAAAGGGGGGGTGGGTCATCAAAAGATTTTTGTGAGGTCATCTCATCCGTAACTTATCAAGGCATGCTTCATTATTTGACGACCTCTCACACTGGGGTAGGAGCAATGCCACTCCAGCGGACTCTACCGACCGTGGCATGCTATCATTAGCCCTAGGAGTTCTTAGACATCTACTTTCATGAAAATATCTTAGGTCCTGTTTTCATGGGGGTGGGGGGCGAGATAGAAGGGATAAAATGGGTATACTCAAAGATTTACTTTATTAGCGAGTACCACACACTGACATGTCAAACCAGGCCTTCGGACACTGCAGATTGCCCTATAGGCTAGTCTGACCCAGCCTCTGTGCCTTCCCTACCTCTCCCTGTCCGAAGACGTCCTCTCACATGAGCAGAAAGCGAGTGACACTCTGACAGCGAGAGCGGTCTTCCCCATAAGCGACACTCTGACAGCCGGAGTCATCTTACCCATCAACATGGGCCTGCGGAGACCCGCCCTGACAGGGGAGTGTGGTAGTTGGCGCAGCTACAATGCTGCTGCCTGTGTTCTCCTGTCTCCTTAGGATCTGTGGTGAGAACAATTGACAGGTGGGAGCGTCGGCTGCCATTTAGGCACTTGCTAGGTCTCTGCAGACCCAGGCGAGTAATTCTGGGGAAGGCTGTACCTCCCATGGCGATGTCACAACAACTATTGTTTCCCATTGTTTTTATATCAGAGCAGTGAACAATCGAATTTAGATCATTTATTCATGCTGATGCCATAGATAACAAATGTTTTTGCAGTGCTCAGAAAGGAAAGGCAATTCGCAGAGTAGCTAAATCTCTTTTTTTAGCTTAATTGCCTGTGCACAGAAAATGGATTTCAAGGATTGAACTCTGGAGGAAGTTCACTACCTAGTTAATAACATTTATCAGTCTTGGAATGAATGCGCGTCGGCTGCAAATGCAATTAAACCAGTACATGCATTCCACTGGGCTCCACATTTGTATTACTATCCAGGAGTTTGAGTTAATGCACCTCCTGTTTCACTACATGCTGGGCTCAGCCGCACAGTAAGCGTGATTAAGGTCACATGCGCTATGCTGCTCTTATGTACGCACGACAAGGCTGGGGGCTGCTTGAGCGGCATGTGGTGGGTTGTTGTCATGTCCCTTTCCTGCGCGAGGCCTCTTCCTGCTTCCTGTTGTGAGCTGTAAGAGGAAATCCTCCACATGTCTGTCATGCGGCTGTGTCCGGCTCGACTGACATACATTTGGTCCACGACCTCTTCAAATGACCATGGGTTTGTGTTGCTGTTTTTAAAGCTGCTTTTATAAAGGAGTTACACTTAAAAGCTTCTCTAACCACCCATTCTTGATCGAGTCTTCGCCGGGTGCCAATCCTGCCGACCTCAAAATGTACTGAATGGTGGGCAGCGCCTCGTTGTATACACCTTGAAAGTAAGGTTACCTTGAGCAAGGAGCTATCTCAGCACCAGGGGTATTGGAGTCATCAGAAACTCAGTTGTAGGTGTTGTAGGTTCCATAGAGACTTGTGCACCGCGGTACGATCTGCGCTCTTCAACGCTCACTGACCACTTGTACCTCTATGTAGTGCTGCACGACACCCACCCAGGATTGTTTTCAACAGTCTTTCTCGGTTTCAAGCCCTGCTGAAGCCTGAGGAAGATTAGGGACCGGGCACGGGTGCCACTCTGGAGTATCCAGAGACAGAGGGTTCCACCCACGATATTACCATGTAGTACAGCTGGTTTCAGGGACAAAGAACGTCACTGCAGGTACTGAAAGCACGCACTACTGTAAGAACCAGGATTAACCTTCTGTAGTTTGCACTGCTTGCCATTGCCCCTCATCCACAAGTAGGAGGCTGCTGAGGGATTATGGATGAGGCAAGGAAATAACCCTGTTAGGTTATCAGGGGCCAAAGAGTTCTGCCGCCCCCAGTACCAGGAAGAATGCCCCCTTTCGTTAGAGGAAGTATGAAGAAAAAGATTTCAGTTGCTTCTACAGTACTACAAGCAGCTAGCAGCAAAATCTATGGAGCCGCGGTACTGCTGTACGTCAACCTTATCTTTCCGAATTCATAGATTCTTTAACCACAAGTTCTCCTTCGCAGTTTCCTGCAATCAATGTATGATATTCAGCAAATATATAAAAAAAACTTGGCTTGCATATCCAAGAGTTGTTGACGATTTGTTCAACTGGAAGTTATTCAGTGAACCTAGTTTGTCTTAAATACGCTATGTGAAAAGCTGTCACTAAAGATATTATGCATCTGCAGTGCTTCCTGAACTTGGCAGATACATAAGCAACTCACTACAGCGCGAAACAAAGACAAGATTTGAAAAAAATAAACATTTCTCTATGTAGCTGAAGCCGAAAGAGGTGGTGAGGAAAAGTGGGCTGCTGGAATGTTACAACCCACTTTGACAGAGTTCATAAATTCTGTTCCACAAATAGTAAACAGATTGCCACCAAGAGTCAACCATAAAAGGTAGTTGACAGAAACTAAAACAAATGATGGGCTGCATTCACGAACACATTTATAAATCTATTCCTGTGGGTTTACACACGTTTAAACGAACTTTTCATTTTTGTTCACATTTTTACATCAGAAAATATTTAGGCGTACTTCTGTGAAGCTGGAATCGTTTCGCAGGCATAGTTATAGAATTAATTTGTGACTTTCTTGTCATGCCAACACAACTACAGTGTACATTTACGTGTGTAAATACCAAGTGCAATTGATGACTTTAAAAAAATCCCAACAGGAACATGGAGAAGTAACTTCTCCTAGTGCCCCACCATGTTTAGGGATGTTATTTTCCCATTTTAACCCAGGATCCATGCTTTCCCGGCCCTTTACAGGAGCAAATCTCTAATTGTATTTGCAAGCGTTGTAGGAATGTGCATTGCAAACGTTTGAGACTAACTGCAAACTCATATGTTTGCAGGTGTTCATGTACTTTGCAGGCACTCCTGCCTTAAATTGTCCCCTCCCTGCTGAGAGCAGATTTATTCCCATCTAAATTTACACCCTACAGGTAGGTGTGCTATTATATATGCGTTACTCAGTGTGGGAGTCTAAGTGCACGTTTGTGACTTGCAACCTGATATTTGCACGCCTGAATAACACTTGCGCAACACATCTCAACGCAGGTACACATCAGGCTTTAGGAACCTGGCCAGAGAAGTTGGGAACCGGTATATTTACCACCACAAAGTCCACTATGAACCAGTAGGGAGACTGGGGCACCATAGTAGATAGAACCTTCAATCAGCTGCCACAAGATTACAAATGATAAAAATAACTAGAAGAAAATAATAGTTTGGCGAGTCGAGATACGATTAGGGAGGTAGAGTTAGCATAACAGGCAAAGAAACTATTTCATGTATCACTAAAATTACTAGTTTAATCTTGTCAGATCCTAACATAATACTACAGCTTAAAACAGAAATCGTTGCTCGGATGCAGCTTCTAACAGACTGATACTTTGAGAACATCAAGTATTGACAGTCAGAAAACTGAACAGCAAAACAATATTTAAAATGTACTGTTGATAAAACGGATAACTTCTGCTGGCAATCACCCTGCAACCTGATGCAGTACGCGTTGCTATTGTGGGCATTCTGATAAACACAGACTCCACAATTTATGTAAATATGCCTGGCATTAAGGAGGCAATGTGCTCCTGATACCAACCAGAAATGGTCTGACCACCCAGCAATGCAAACCTAAATGCCTTTGTGCACTCGTTTCTAATCTAAAACTCATACTGATCCGCAAAACTAGCCTACGCCTATCACAAAAAGGCACATCTATATTGTTTTATTTCTTGGTCATTATAGAGGCACACGTGCAGGGATATTTTAAGGATTTTAGAGGCCCTGGGCCAAACGTATTTTTGGGGCCCCTGTTGGGTACAGTTTTGAATTCCTGGTTCAATTTCAGCTCGTTCATGCAGTATTTGGCCAGATCACTAACAGGCACATTCGTACAAATTTAAAATGTCTTTACATCAAATATTCAGGGATTGTGATGTGTGTTTTCAACATTATAGCACAGCAGTAGCTCACTGATTATACTGCAAATAATCTCTGTGACATCCTCCCATTTCTCATACGTGAGGTCCTGTTTTGACCTAAAAGAAAGTTTTTTGTATGGATGTTGCATGAAACAAACACAACATTTCTCTGCAAAATATCTGTAATGGTCTCTCATATATCGCCCACAATAAAAATTAATTAAAGGAAACTTAGTATTTAAAATAAATTGTTTAAAAATTACTACACGTCATAAGGGCAAGACTCTCTGCAGAGCATAGCTGGCTCTGTCTGGGGGCCCCCTGAAAGACTGGGGCCCTGGGCCAAAGCCCACTTTGCCCATGCCTTAAAACGTCTCTGCACACGTGCAATGAAGGCGGCATGTGCACTGAAAACATACACATACAAAGAATGCATAGTTATGTTTAGTACATAGACAAGGTTTCTGAAATGACGCAGCTGCACCTCCCCTGCACCTTACACGTAATTATGTATTTAGCGAACTTGCCATGTGACAGACCATCTGCCGCAAAATATGCAGATTTCAAGAAATCCTATATTACGTACTCTTACATGCCTTTGTGTATCAGCCTTAAAACATCTAAAATGGGAATACAATAAGAATATTGAGAGAATACTCATAGATTTAGTACAAATAGAAAGCACTGTGCCCTCTTTGCACTTTTACAAATAAGGAGTTGGATGTTGCAGGACTAACTCAAGAGTAGGTTGTACTCATGCAGTACTACTATTCCCTGTACTCATAAATACTTTTGTAAATGGGTCTCATTCCTTCAAAAATGGTGTGTGGAGGATTTAGGTAGCATGGAGCAGAGGGGAGTGCAGTGTAGTTTGGGGGTTCTGGGAGGGAAAACCTGGTGGCAGTCAAGCACAAACAAATGAGTAGGTGTCCCAGAGGTTTTACTACATCATTCTTCTGCTAGACTCTAAATCCAAAGATAAAACACACCACCCCACTACTGTCATGTTATTACACGACCCAGAGTCATTCCCCTGAATTTACTGACCCCAAATAAGTGCCAGCCATACAGATGAGACATACATAGGTCTAAGCCAGCCAGACCCCATTTCTTCAGAGTAGCTAGAAATTAGACAGGAAAGGAAGGTAGAGATAGAGAGAATGAGATAGAAAGGTGAACGAAAATGGAGAGTCTGAAATGGATGGAGCAAAAGAAAGCGAAAGAGAAGGGGCAGAGAAAAAGACAGTCGGTGTGTATTCTTATGAAATATATGATAGATATAGAAAATATGATAAACATATTATATTGTGCAACTTTAAATGAAATATGTATGTTTTCAAGTTATTAATCTGTGAAGCCAAATTAGAAAAACCTTTATGTGTACCGGAAGTAGTACTGCAGGAGTAGTCCATGCCCTTGTGAATCAGGATGAAACGTCCAACTCCCTATTAGTAAAAGAGCAAAGAGGGCACAGTGCTTTCTACCTCCACTAATCGTACACAAAATATGCCTGAATATTCTCATTTTATCCCCACTTTAGATGTCTGGGGGCAATTCACTAATGCGTCATAGTATGTGAAAGTTAACTACAGGAGTACGACTATACATACTCCAAATGTCTTTGGTAATAAGCCCCTATGTCTCTTCATGAAGACTGAAAATCATTTGCAATCAGCCCTTATGCGACCTCTTCACCACACACCGTTTTACATGGCAGTACTATCATCTGTATGAATGATTTAATAAGGTCCTTCAGCAATGCTTTATCGCTAATGTTATTTGATTTGATTCCAATTCTTTGCAAACCACTGCAATGTCCTATCTTCCCAAGGGTTCTCTGTGAGCATTAAAAGCAGATGAATACAGTCGGGTTCGGATTAACGGTCTGTGGTATGCATAACAAGAAGCATTGGCATAACCAATAGGTCTTGCATTTGGGACCTTATAAGTGTTTAGCCATGCAACAGTTGGTATTGTTGCACAAAGGATACAAGGGTGGAGTGAGTGAGCCCCAGGCAGCTTGATTCACTCACACAGGAGTGCATGCACTGCACCTGCATACTCAGCATGGTTTAAGGAAACTCGACCCACTCCCTCCCAGGCATCGAACACATATTTAATAAGAAACTCTGAGAAGAGCCTGCCTGCTGCACTGACGGCTGGTGGTTGGTGTGCCTGGTGAAAGCGTGCACTGACGGCTAGTGGTGTGTGTGCCTGGTGGAAGCGTTCACTGATGGCTGGTGGTGTGTGTGCCTGGTGGAAGCGTGCACTGATGGCTGGTGGTGTGTGTGCCTGATGGTAGCGTGCACTGACGGCTGGTGGTGTGTGTGCCTGGTGGAAGTGTGCACTGACGGCTGATGGTGTGTGTGCCTGGTGGAAACGTGCACTGTTGGCTGGTGGTGTGTGTGCCTGGTGGAAGCGTGCACTGACGGCTGGTGGTGTGTGTGCCTGGTGAAAGCGTGCTCTGACGACTGATAGTGTGTGCCTGGTGGAAGCAAGAGCATTCACAGTGATAGAAGACGCAAATGAAACTGACGAAGACAGAGGGGGAGAAGGGAGGGGAAGTGGAGCAGAGGAGCACGATTCACAGCTAGAAGACACAAATGAAGCTGAAGGCTGAGTGCTGAAAGCAAAAGAAAAAAAAAACAAGCCAAGCCACGAAAGTTAAAGTGATCAGTCGGAGGCAGAGGGGAAAGCAACTTAATGACCCGTGACAGAGGAGACAGATGGCGGCTGCGCGCGTGCATGGGCACTCAAGCTTTAGGCCAGCAAAAGCCTCTGGTAGGTAGCACTTTATTTTACCCTTTACTTTATTTTATTTTTATTTAAGAAGCTTATAAAGCGCACAGCTACCCCCAGAGGGGGTGTCCCGGCGCTAACTGATTACATGCTAAGAGAGGAATATAGCTTAAAGAGTAGTAAACAGCCAAGTTTTGAGTTTGCGTCGGAACAATGGTTCCGACTCACTGAACCTCAGATCCAAAGGGAGGCTGTTCCAGAGTTTAGCTGTAATTACTCCGAACACTCTGCCCCCACTCCTGGCGCGGCAAAATCTGGGCACCACCAAGAGACGAAGGCTGTTTGATCTCAACGTTCTGACAGATTGAGAGAGCTTGAGACTCTTTTTCAGGTAAACCGGGCCTGAACCGTTGAGAGCGGGAAATGCCAGAATCAGAGCTTTAAACTGGATGCGGCGGGAGATGGGAAGCCAGTGGAGTTTTTTCCGGTAGGATGATCCCGAGTGGCAGAAAGGAATACTTCTGATCAGTCTCGCAGCAGCGTTTTGTACAATTTGTAGCCGTTCAATAAGGTAAAGGGGGGCGCCGACATAGAGACTGTTGGCATAGTCCAAATGAGACGTGATCAGGGCATGGACGATGGTCTTGCGAGAATCCAAAGGGAGGTAAGGAAAGATATTCCTGATCATACGTAATTTGCCAAAGCAGGCCGAAAAAACCTTATTGATCTGGGATTTACAAGAGAGGGCATTATCAAATTGGAAGCCCAGGTTGCGAGCCGTCTGAACTGGGACCGGAGGGGGATTCAATACAGTTGGCCACCACAACGAACTGGGAAGTGCCGTTTTTTGGTTAAAAAATAAAACCTCAGTTTTGTCAGTGTTTAGGACTAAATGGTTAGTGGCAATCCAGGAACAAATATTGCTAAGGCAGTTACGAAAATTGGAAAAGTTGGAGTCAGAGTGATCTCTGAATGAAAACACAAGCTGAGTATCATCAGCATAAGAGATCACTCTGACCCCCCCAAGAGTCCACTACCCTAGCCAGAGGGCCTAAATAGACGTTGAAAAATAAAGGGCTTAGGGCCGAGCCCTGAGGCACTCCACACAAAAGAGGTTTACCCTCTGATTCAAAGGGCCGGAGAAATACCTTCTGCGTCCGCCCAGTAAGAAACTATCTGATCCAAGTCAGAACCGTGCCTCCAATTCCCAACTGCCGTAGACGGTCCAGAAGTATTTCGTGGGACACTGTATCAAAAGCGGCGGACAGGTTGAGGAGGACCAACATGGCCTCCTCGCCCCTGTCCACACACTCGCGAATAGTTTCTGAGACCTCTAAAAGCGCCGTCTCAGTACTATAGCCGGTTCTAAATCCCGACTGTGAATCGTGGAGCAGCTGGTCGGCTTCCAAATAGTGAGCAAGTTGCCGCTGAGCCTCCTTTTCCAGGATCTTAGCTGGCTTAGGCAGAAGGGAAATCGGGCGGTAGTTGCAAAATTGAGAGGGATCCGCATCCGTTTTTTTCAAAATAGGGACTAGTATAGCCTGTTTCCAAGCCAAGGGAAATTGACCCGAACTTAGCGAGGAATTCCAGATGGAAAGAAGAGGGCTAGCCAGAACCGGGGCGAGATTGCTCATCACCTTAGCGGGAACTGGATCCAGTGGTGACCCTGATTTACATAGGATAAGTGATTTGATGGCAGTCTCGAGAGTGAGCTCTTTAAAGGAAATAAACTTTACTAAAAGTTGAGCAAGTAGCGCATGCGCTGCTCTAGGCTCGACCTAAAAAGTACTGTTGGAAAACCTGGAGCAAAATAAGGTTTTCTTAACTTTTGGGTTATCAACACATCAAATTACCTTCTGAATAGGCGTTCTGTCTACGGAGATGTGAAAGTTCCTAAAGCACGAACTGTCTTTGGATATAGAAACACCCCATCGGCCGATTCACAAAAGTATTTCGGAATAAGGGAAGTAGCACTACTGAATTAATCTTTCATATAATCTTTCATGCCCTTGTTAATCGCCCCTGAAGTGTCCAACTCTCTACTAGTAAAAGTGCAAAGAGGGCACAGTCCTTTCTATGTGCATTATTTGTTTATGAAGTTTCCCTGAATATTCTCATTGTATCACCATTTTAAAAGTG
This sequence comes from Lissotriton vulgaris, assembly GCF_964263255.1. Lineage (NCBI taxonomy): Eukaryota > Metazoa > Chordata > Amphibia > Caudata > Salamandridae > Lissotriton > Lissotriton vulgaris. The sequence goes on from NW_028247848.1 coordinate 915,770, forward strand.
TTGGGGCCAATGCACAAAGGCATGTTAAGAGTATGTAAAAGACTACTGCAGAGTGCATTTGTAGGCCTAGTAGCATAAGGTATCCCCCTGATACTTTGAGGGCTAAGAGGAGGGGGAAAGAAAATACAATATATAGCAAAAACCTCTGTACTAGCCTATAGGATTAACAAAAAGGTAATAACTCTAATCTCTTTGTTACTCACAGCTATAGAATCTATTCAAATACAAACCTTTCCTTTTTTCCTGTTTATTTATCAAAAGAATAATTGTTTGTATATTTTGTAGTATAATTTGTTTACAGACATTTAAAAAATTCCATTTATGGATATCATAATATTACCATAAAGAGAGATCATAGTGTTATTCAGAACATATGAAAAACAGACAATTTTGTATGTACTTGGAAAAGTTTTTCTGAATAGGCCAGGTGGCATTTTACCTCCACCAGACAGGATAATTTCATCTGGGTAATTACCCAGTGAATTGAGACACGTTACTTTGTGCCTTGGCAGCAGTCCTCAATCTAACGTGTGGCTCTGGAAAAGCCAACTCTATTGTAGTAAAGAGATCTGATGAACGCCCACTCGCTAAACACCCCCTAGATGATGATGAACCAGTCAACAAACATCTAAGACTACCGACAATCCCACCACAGTGTTTGTTGGGACACACCACCAAGGCCACAAAAAAAGGCAGAAAAACAAGCAACTAGACATGTCAATTAGTCTCATCTTTATCATGCGTAATAAGAAGCCATTCGAACTAATCCACTTGAATGGCCTGCAATCGGGAATCTTCCATCTCCCATGTGGAGTCCCTCAGGGCTCGGCCTTCTGCCTCAAATGCCAGCTAAAGGAATGTAGCAATGTACTATTATCCCAGTGCCATAAATGCTGCATTTGAATTCCTGGGCCGTATTGCAACATATAAAATGCAGAAGAGGCAAAGTCCTTAGTCAAATCCTAGCAAACAAATATGCTGCTGTGCTTTTCTGGACAAGGTGGGTGGCGTGGGGAGCAGCACACAAGGGAGCCCCAACCCTTCAGAGGGCCCCCCCAACTCTTCAGGGGACCCCATGCAACCCAAAGCCAACGAATATCTTTGAGATATGGGAAGCTTAGGGGCCCTCACCCTCTTCTGCATGGAGGGCCCATCATTTTGCGTTACGCCACTGGCAACACAGAGTGCAATAGGTGTGGTTGTGATGGGGTAGCAGAACACGAGGGAAGAGAACAATAAAGCACATGCACTCCCACAAAATGCGGAATGAAAAAAGAAAATAGTAGGTCCCTGAACGTAAGCAATGGAATGATACAAGTAATATATTTAAAAGGATGGTAAAACAAACTCAAAAAATGGAAGGAAAGCCATTGAATAAGAAGTCAGCAAATAAGAGGGACAAACAAGTCACCCAATGATAAGCCATGGATAGGCATATAGCACACTGGGTTTCGTGAAAAATGTAGTAACCTAAATGAGAGCAGTGGAAGGATACACGTTATGCAATTAAAGGATGGTAAAAAAGCAATGCTCCACGAAAGGGACAAACTCAAGAAGTGGAAGGAAAGCCGCTGAATAAGAAAGAAGCAAATGAGTGACAAGATATTCAACCAATTATAAGCAATGGACTGGCACAAACGCAGGTTTCTTGTATAGTGCAGAATATGTCTCTCAACAACAAACAGCTAAGGGTTGTCTGTAGGAGAAGACATACATATGAGAGATAAAAAGAGGATGCAGAGTAGCTGTAAACAAGGCTGAAAGTATTCTACATACTGTGCTCACATGCATGTCCTGCTGAGTGTTTGAGTTTTAGGCTACACGCTGCCGAACGAGAACAAAATCATCTTTCGTCTTAGCAGTGGTATACAGGAAGGAGTCTACGTTATCATACCACCTTGATGGAAGAGAACCCCTTCCTCATTCTTCAACTTTAAATTTTGCTCTGTATAATTCCACCATAGAAGTCTCCAACTGATTCATCAGCAACAACAACAGTTGTCAACCCACAGATCCGGTAGGGATTCAGCCATCTTGTTTGCTCTCCCACTCAAAAAATGTCCTTCCTACACATATAGGCTTCTTATACAAAAAAAATGATGAAGTACAAGACCCGAAAATTCCACTGTCACAGTCAAACTTCCTTAATTGAACCTCTCTCCCTTTTTAACCTACCTTTTCCTCCGACTCGGTCTCTCTATCCAGTGTCAACGTAACAATGTTTGGGGTTCTAGGCAAGACCTATTTCCACCGTTATGTACGACCCTGTTAAAGTTAAACACATAACTTAGCACTGCTTGGCATCACGTGGGCTTGAATTAGCAGGAAATGGATAATAAAATATCCAAATTTGTAGGCTAATAACAAGACAAATTTGCTTGCCTGGCCTCTAAAATACGTGTTGCCAGGAGCCCCCCAAACTTCTTAAGATGATACTGCTAGTGTTGTGTTGCATTTATACATAGTCCCTCCCCCCCCGAGCCCAGCAAAACTCTATTCCCTCCACAGGTTGCTCTGTAGACTACCTTTCACATTAGACTCAATTTCTAAACAACAGGAGGAAAGCTCAGAAAATCATGAAAAATGTTCAGGAATCCACTGAAAGTCAGAGAACAGGGCACCGAACACTTACAAGACTGTAATCGTTTAACTCCCATCAGTTTCGAATACCCTGAAGCCACATGTACAAGGCTGGAATGTAAAAGGGGTGCCAGAGCCCTAACTTGTTTACAATTTTCATATTATCCTTGACGCAACCAAGCCGGCAAACAAGGTGATGTTTGAGCTTCCACCATGCAATTACTGTGCATGTTTCTTAACGCAAACATTTTAAGCTGCTTTCCCGGCCCTGGGGCACGAGGGGATAATTAGCTCAAAAAAACCACAGCGTGACACTTTCATGACTCAAAAACGGCAGTAAAAACGCACCTTTTTCATTAGGGGCAAGCACCAGGTTGGCTAATTTAAATCGGTTCCACAGGCGCAAAGTTGGTATGAATTGAACTCACTCTCTTCACCGATTACTTAATATAAAAACACATTAAACCTGTTTAGCCGCAAACCTGGTCCCCTTTTCAAAAGAGAAGTGGAGCAACGTAATTTTAGCTTCACCCTTCCATGTTTGACTAGGCCACATATATGTTTACGTATTCATGTGACTTAACATTATTACTGTAATGTTGAGCACTAGTTACAGAAGGTGCACTTATTGTGTAATCTCGACATTTATAGGAGTGTGCACATTAATGTTTCCCTTACAGTAACAGATATTTGTAGTTCCCATATACACCTGCATTTGTGTGGTTTGAATAATATTGTAATTCTTATATAGTTGTGTGCTCATTTGGATAATACTCTGCATTTATTTTATAACTGGAAATGTATTCAATTGAAAAGTACTGCATATCTTTATTATATCCGTATATGTATCTGTAATCATGCATTTAAAATATGTATTGAGAGTCTGGCCACCTTAAGTTCACCAACGGCCTTAACCATTTGGATTTCTTAATGGTTAATGTTTAACATGAACACTTGCTTTCAATGCAGGGTTTTTCTCTCCTCTTCAGGTGCACTCACATTAGCTAAAGGATAAAGAAATGCACACTCTGTGAGGGTCAAAAGGAGTATATTGTGGCAAAGACAAGAAGCTTTATCGAACAAAGGGAGGACTAATGTTTGTGTGAAATAGGGAGACAGAAGGAATCCGAGGACATTCTAATGTGCGGACCAAAGGAAAGAAATCTCTAGTGTAGTTGCCAAGTTTTGTTGTTTGAAGATAGGAAATAATGAGACGTGCGACATAGGATTCTCAAAGGTTCTGTTGTAGGTATAATTGAGGATCGCACTGTAGCTTTATTGAGATTCCCTATAAACTTTAAGAGGTACAGACCTGTTTGCAACATCTCTTTTGTGTGGCTTCATGCTATATAAAATTCTTTACCTTAAGAACCTTTACAGAGGATCTGCTATGCTGACACCTTTCCGGTTTCCCTGACTTAAATAGGGTTTTCCTGATTCCTTGTTTAGAATAGGGCTTAATTGATTTTCTTAGACAACTTCATGTAAAGGGAGGAGGGTCAACACTTTCAATCTAGTCACCAGTCTCTGTTTCTCATTCTTTGTATTGCAGCCATGGAATTCCTCATGTGCTTCCTGCTATTAAGGATTCATTTTGTCAGATGGTTTGGATAGCACTTAGTGATTCTATATTTTTATACTATGTTTCTGAGACTGATTTATATCAGCCTGACTTTGAATTCGTAATAAATCCATACTTAACCCCTTCCATGCTGATGGCGGCCCCCAGCCGTCATGCATCACGGTGCTCGTGTGCTAATGAAGGCTGGGGGCCGTCATGAACTCGCCCGCTCTTAAAAACAGCCGCACAAGCGCAGAATCGCGCCCGCGCCCAAGGGGCTAATCCTATCTTTCGACTTAAAGTTATACTGTGTGGCAAAATGGGTTACACTGTAATTGTTAAATTGCAATTGATACTGACTCCTGTTATTCCTCAGGCACCAACAAACTTCCATTGCAGGGGGCACGGAGGAAGGAGACAATATTTTATGCATTGTTTGGAACAAAATGTACTTGCTCCGGTCCTTATTAAGTAAGACGCAGAAATAGTGATAAATAGTTTGCAGAATGTTTTGCACTAACACAAATGTAATATAACATGACTAGGGGTACTTGCTGGGAAAAACATTGCTTTCTACACAAGGCTACAGTGATGGGACAAGATTTTCTTGTCTTCGGGAATTAACTACAATCAGTAAGCAGTAAAGAATCACTAGTGAAGTGAGAGGGGTAAATTGATTCCAAATATCTGTTTTAACTCTTTATAAAACACAAACATGTAGCTGCTCAGAGCCAGACTCAGACTCAATAAATGGATAATTCCCTGTAACACTCTGTAAACCTAAGTGGGTGAAATTCTGCCAAACAGTTCCACATTGATTTGTGTCCTTGTTTGCTTAAATGATGCTGTAACACCACTTCAGATCCCTCTCAGGCACTGTAAGCATACATAATGCAGAATAAATACATATTAGTGGGATTCACATAGCCAAAGCTATTTCATAGTGTATAGAAGAGTGTTTTGCCAGCATACATGCTGGGTGTGGTTAGACTCCAATAACTCCCTCATGTGAGTACATTTCGAATTCACACCACTATGCATCACGGAAGGCAATTTCGTGCCATGCAGAAAAAAAACTGTCACCTTCAAGTATCACAGACAACCTAGGTGGCAACCCTGCTGGTAGAGCTCTGTGTGGTCAGTGCAGCAGGCATCTTGCAGTGTGGGGTATAGTTGAGGCGTGCAGCTAAAATAGCACTCCTGGAGGCAGGCTCTGGAGAAAGAATGCTTCATTGAGTCCTCCACCAAGGGCTTTTCAGTGGTTGCAGTCCGACAGATGCTTTTGAGTGGCTTTTAATAATCATCCGCTGGTCCACTTGAGCACTAGAGACATACTCTCTTCCATTTGAACGTCGAGCCTACAGCAGGGGTTCATCCATAGGCTCAAATGTGCGCTGCCCCTCCACCTAGGAGATGCGACACAGAGTCTGACACCTACACTGTTGTGATCTGCATCACAATTTCACAGGTACAGTGTATAGCGGAGGAGGCGTGCTCCTCCTTTGGTAATGCCTGCAGAGAACAGGGATGCAGTGAGTGCACATGTTGGGCTGGGCAAGAGCTGGAACGAGCCCAATCTGACGTGCACTTAAAAGTCCTCTGACCTGAGCCGTAGTAGAGAGTTTGGGGTACTGAGGCGGCAGGTGCCTGGTCTCAGATGGATCACTGAGTTACCCTATTCAAGCCAATCCCACCGCTGCTCTCACACACTTTAATGAAACTCTAACAGTCTTTATTTAACCTCTTCGGTGCCCAGGTCGGCCGTCCAACATCACGGTGGGCATGTGCGGAGGACTGGGGCGTCCGAAACACGCCCACTCATTAATTCGCGTAGCATCGAAGGGGTTAAAGAACAATGTCGGGATTGGATTAGCCGGGCTAAAACAAAGCAAATTCCACCACACTGAATGGACATGAAGCTCAGTGGCCGAAGGAATAACATGAGGCTTGGGACTCTGAGATCTGGCTGCTCCTCAGCATGACAATAAGAGAGCTGAGCTGAGTAAGCATCGCAGGAGGACCTGTATCAGTAGCAGAGCATAGGATGGCTGAAAATGCATAGAGCCGTTACGACTCTGAATTAGATGAATGGTAACAATGAGGAACAGGTTGCGCTGCAGATCCGCTCTGCTAGAGACAGTAATTTAGTTAAGTTTGAAATATTGTACTGTGTTTCCATTAGTTTTGAAGCATAAGTCCTGACGTGCATATGTTGACAATTGTGTGCTGTCTGTTGCCAGGACGCCTCAGTTAATATTGAAACCAATCAGATTTGTGCATCACTGCCTCATAAACAAGAAAACACGAGGCACACAATTGGAGATATTTTTATTTCCCTAATAACTTTATTAAACTCTTCAAAATAAAGTCGTATGAGGGTTTCCAACCTTTTCCAAGAGGTCTCCCAGTAAGAGCTAGTCTTGCTCAATGACATTCAATTCTCGTTCAGATGTCTGGAATTTTGACCCAAGGTTTGCATTTCAGGTTCCTTTTGTGATATTTGAAAAAAGCAGGTAATTTCAGACTTTATAGAGGTTTGAATCGTTTCTTTTGTCCTGTCCATCATTCTTATTAGTTGATGAATGACAGCAAGTCTTCTAATTTGTTTTAAGTTAGCCAGGTACAAATACCTGCAGCCTGTTACTGCATTGTTTTTGTTAGGGTAGTTCAGTGGGCTACAGTCCGTGCTGCAAGGATCATTGTTTGGTCTCCAGAATTGTAAGAATTGGGCTCACTCACCGCATGGCATTAAAGAAAGGCATTTACTCGCCAATACTTCAAAATGTCACCAGCCACCACCTTGAGCCTACTAGACAGTGCATACGTTGTCTGTTGCGAGGCACATTGTGATTTAACAAGAACACAGAAAGAAGTAGATCCTGTCTATTGCTCATCATTGGGTACTTTCCTTGTCACTCTGATTGGCCTACTTCTTATTTGTATCCCTACTCGCCAGTATTTTGTTTGATCCTCTCATGGAACATTCTCTCTTTACAATCCCTTTGATTAGCTGGAGTTGCTTCTTCCACTGCTTGCTTTTCTAACTCTGCTTTTTCCTTCCCTATGAAGCAATCCATTAGTGAGGGTGCTTTCTCTCTCTGTAACCCAACTTTGATCAGTAAAGTAAAAAAAAGCTCCTGCATAATGTTGTAGGTACGTGTATGAGTGGTGTGTGCACGCTTACAAAATTATGTGGACGGACACGTCAAAGGCTTTTGTTTTTCAAGACTAATTTGCTTTGTCAATGCTTGTTCTCAGCAGGATTCAGAGTGGAATCCCAACCCAGCTGCCTCTGCTCCCAAATCTACTGATAATTTTACATGCAACTAATTGATGGGGTCCTAAAACTTCAAAGTATTGGATTCTTGGTTTAGTTCAGCTGTGTAAAGCCCCAGTGATCATGATGAACTGCCTATGCTCATGCATAGCTCTGTAGTACCTTTGGTATGCTTCATTCACATAAGCGTGAATGTGCTACTGCAACAACTTAATTTGACATTACAGATTATACTACCTGTTCTGCATTGCTCAATGCTTGATCTTTCATGTTTCTTCTTAGGCTTTCATTATGAGAGGCCTGGTAAATTCACACCACAATACTGCACATGCCATTACTGCTGTGGCTCAGTTATTACCACACCTTTCTAGGCCATTATGAGCTTTATGTATTTTATTTATTGTGCAACATTCATCCCAAGGGATATCACGGCGCTAAGAGGAACTCAAACCTATTTTTAAAGATAGTTAATTACAAAAGGCATCAGCAGTTAAGTCCTAAGCAGCCATGTTTTCAGCTTCCTCCTAAACCTCAAATGATCGTCAGTGAGGTGAGAGGCTAAAGACGTTCATGACCTTCTTTATGCGTCTACTTTTAGCCAATGTGCGATTGCAAGACCTCAATTCTCGCGAGGAAACATTGAATTAATCTTTGTCCTGCAGGATTCTGGGGCCACGCTTGTATAAAGCTCTATGCACATCGCGCACATTTTTTAATTTGGCCCTTTGGCGCTTTAGCAGCAAATGAAGCTCCTCCAAACACTCTGATGCCGAGTTGTACCTATTTTTGTTACAAACCAGCTTTGCTGCGGCATTCTGGGTTACCTGCAGTCAAGAGAATAGGTAGTCAGGCATGCTAACATATAGGGCATTCCCATAGTCCACAGTTTGCTAGTCAATAAGGTCTGGGTAATGGTTTTTCTTCAGTTCAGTGGAATCCAAATGAAAGTCTCCTTAGTAGTTTTAGTATGGCAAAGCATTTACCACACAGTACTCTAATCTTGATCTTGCATGGTTAGTGCATGATCTACTAGGTTCCCAGATTTTTTACAACCCGTTTGGGCAATACCTCGCGACTGGGCAGGTTGCGTCTTAGAGTAGGTCTTAGAGTAGGTGTGCTCCTCCAAAAATCAGTATCTCAGACTTCTCAGCATTTAGCTTCAAACAGCGATCTGTCATCCAATTTACAGTTTCTGAGAGACAGTTAATCAGATTACTTCTCGTGTCCTCATATCTTAGCTATCAGGAGCTATGGAATAGGGAATAATTTAGGGGAATTGGTATGACTGCACTGATTTCAGCATTCTAGATTCTTCAGCTACACATTCCACCTATTTTTGACAAGCAGACGTGTGACTGGAAATCCATGCAGTGTTACTACACCTGTGTATTTCGGGTGTACTAACAGCGCACTACTTGCAATCTTGAAAACTGGAGTTTTCGATTGAAACAGGATGTCTGGACTATTTGAAATAAGGGTCCTAATATCCATCATCCATGGTATGTTTACTTGCAACAAATACTTCTTAGTAAACACGTCCAAACAAGCATTGGCAAAGCTAATAGGCCTCACCTTTGGCACCTGCTGGCGGCTTTGCCAATGCTGAAGAGCATTGATAAATAGCAATGCATTTTGCCAATGTGGTTTAGTATCCACCAAAAAAACACAAAGGCAGAATAACACGGCTGAATCATTCTGTTGGCATGCACAACCACCATGACCGTATCTATCAAATGACATGCACTGGATTGTGTACTTAACCAAAAATAAATAAATTGTTCCCTAAAAGTGAGCTGTGGAAGGACACAAGTCAGCCAGTCAGGAGCATAGAAAAGAGTCTATGTTCCAGGGAAGAAGCAAACACAAGGTGGACAAGGAAAGCCATTGAAGAATCAAGAAATAAGAATAATAATAAAGGCAACCAATGATAAGCAATGGGTGGGATGTTGTTGTTAACACCTTAGCAGCTATGGAACGTCCAGCTCCAGTGCTGAACGTTCCATTGTGCAGGTGCAGTTGAAACGTCCAACGGCCGATGGCAGCACTCCCGAGGTAGTGGTGCCGTCGGCCGTTGGAATAGGCGCAGCACTTAAGGTGCTAATATATTTTGTTATTTGGCAAATATAGCCATAAAAATGCCACAATACAGCGTACGGTTAAAATGCAGATTGTTAGTCCCTGTAAATACTTGGTAAGCCCATAACGTTTTTTTTTTCAACCAGACAGCTTGTGCTGTCAGGTAGGTCATACTAAAAAAGGTGACTTTCTTAGCAATGGTTATTTTAATCATATTATTTGCAATTATAACAGATAAACACATTTACTTACAATGTTCCATGAATATACTCTTGTGAAAGAAAATAACTACTTGTTAGGAAAGAGGTGTATTATATGGTGTGGTTGTGAGACCTCAACATGTGATATACTGACAATACCGTCATGGGTCGAGTTAGGCTTATTTGTAAAACCCTGGTTGGCTGTGGCTTCAAGCAGTGAGGCTTAGTCAAAGAAACAAGTGTAAAGCATTTAGAAGTACCAAAACCACAGAATCTAAACGTTACATCCCATGAAAGAAATCTGACAGCAAATTATAAAAATGGATCTTATTTTTATGAATTATTAGACACCAAAATAAATAAAATCTACCAGAGGGTCCCAGAGATATAGATTTTTCAGTAAAACATAAATTACTGCTTTTCACTCAAAAAGTAAACAAACATTGGCAACTACAGCGGTTAGCAGAAATTTTGGAATCTTTGTAAAAACTTTTATAAAGTTGTGTTTGGCTACTTGGGCCCGCTTTGGGTGACGAACTCCGGCAGGGAAGAAGTTAAGGGAAGGGACCTGATAAGAATTTGTTAAACAGTTACCCTGTCACCAAAGCAGTTTCAAGTCAGTTTCAGGCTCTATGGGTGAACCGCCATGAACATCAATGGAGTGGTTGTGATGCAAGGGATACAGGATTCTGAAGATGCTGTGCTGTGCTGTCGACAGTGGCTTCCTGGAGCTCCTCCTCGTTCCACAGTCCTGGTGGGGCGACTATGACCACAGGTGCCGATGTCCTCTGAAGTTCTGCATGGTCCAGCAAAAGTCAAGTTGCCAATAGACTTGTGGTGACAATTAAATTAGCAGTGCATTTTGGTGATGGCTAGCTCCCTCCTTGGACGACTAAACTGAACTCCACCGACTCTCCTTGGTCCGGCAGACTTGAGTGCAACTTTTGAGCATCAGGACTTGGTCTCCCACGCTGCAGGTTAGCAGTCAGTGGCTATCAAACAATTGTGGCTACTGACCTGCCAAGGCAAGCATCTTCAGCTTTTGTGGATGTGGAGAAGTAACAGGAGTTCAACTCTTTTGACTGGTGCTTGGGAGCGACTTTTCCTTGAGCCAGGCACCACAGGCACAGCCCTCTATTTGCTAGCCCCAGGATCAGCAGGTGCTGTCCAGTCTTTGGTGCACAATCTTTGGCAAGGTCTAAGAACAGCAGGCTAGCCATTCTTCAGGCCTCTTTCCAGTCCAGATGTGATCTGAGGTCTGGGTGCTCTCCGGGGATGTGGCGATTACAAGCCTATGGGCAACCAGGTCCCTTCTCATCTGATGAGGACGTCTTGCAATGTGTGGCAACTAGCTATCCCAAAGTGCACTATTCTGCCCACTCCGAAGATGGCAGAATCCCTCTCTCAGAGTGAGGAGCTTGGTAGCCCAATCTAGAGGTGTGGTTACCTGAGTGCTACACGCCCATGTGAAAACCGGTTTGACAACTGTTTTGCCCTCTCTGTCCCTGATGCCAACCCATTTACCAGAACAAAAGAGCAGCCTCACTCATGTATGCCCACCATTTGCCCTTCATAGTTGGCTTCCCCTTTGAAGCTCGCCTTTTGTGCTCAAACTCCGTGTTGCTTCCTGCTAGGGAGAGATAAAACATCTTCCAATGGCAGGCCTTTATTGTTTCCTTTCCTGGAAGGTGTTCACACTTCTACCCAGGAGGGCAGAAGGTTGTCTTGTGACCAGCATCTTTCAAAAAGTTGCATTTACTTAAAGGTTACATTAGAATCAACTTGGGCATCAAGTTGGGTTTAATGTAACGATTATTTTGATACCTTGAAGTACCAACTTTACTAGTCTCGTTCATGAGTTTGCACAGCTTAGTGGTCAGCATGTAACCCTCTACCTGCCAATGGGGCTGTCAGCATTTCCACAGTAAAAATGACAATTTGGGGATGTTGCTGTTAGCAAATATAAATATTCATGTCTGGCTGTTTAATATACAGCACCCTGCCTTAGGGCGCAATAAGTCGACTTTAGGGGTGAACTAAATATATTAAAAGGGGAGGTTTGGACTTTGCCATGAATGTAAACGCTAAGTCGAGTTAGCAGTTTAAAACTGCTCTACCATTCTGTGCTGGCAGGCTGGGAGACATGTTTGCCTTGCCACAGACATAGTGGCACAATAAATGCTGTAGCCCTGGGGAGTCACTTCAAATTTCAGGCCCTTGGTACCATATGCTGGGATTTATAAGTAAGTTAAGTTATGACAAGTGGGTGTGGCACAATCAAACATATAATTTTAAGAGTCAGAGCACTGGCACTGAGGTCTGGTTATCAGGCTTCAGTGCAATCAGAGTCAAAAAGCCAGCAGTATCAGTCCCCAAACTTTAGGGGTGATCATGCAAAAAGAAGCAATTCCTTACAATACTTAAAAAGGGAAGGAGGTACAAATATTAATCCTAGATATACACATTTAAATCCTAACACCTAAACTGAAAGCTAGTATATGAGCTGCAAACGAAGCAGGGACAAGACCAAGGAGCTAATTTAATGTGGTTCAGTAATCAGGTCAAAATTCCAGCACCCAAGAATTATCAATATTGTGATGCTCTGTAATTGTTAATTGTCAGATTATTCCCAATTACAACATAATGGGGAATAACATGCAGGCGTTGTGTTTCTTCATCGATTTCTACATGTTTTTCACTATTTTCTTCTAGCTTTTCACTCTGACATTTTGCTTGCATTCCACAGATGAGGTGTCTGGGTGAAAACACCTGAGCTGAGGAGTTCCTGTATACCTTGTAATCCTGGGATGACAAAGCATTTGGAATGAGGGTATCAGGTAAGTAGGGGGCAAAGAGTCCTAAGCAATACCCAGTAAGCATTTGTAGGTCGACTCTACCAGACAGCAAAGCTGTCCAAAGGCTTACTGCAAGCATAGCAAGGCCTAGAGTCCGCCCATTACTTATTGGTTGGCTTTCCTGTCACTCTCATTTACCAGCTTTTTATTCATGTCCGAACTTGTCAATTTTGTGTTTGTCCCCTTCTTTGAGCACAGCCTCTTTACTATCTCTTCCGATTGGCTGGCATCCACTGCTTGCTTTTGAAGTAATACATTTTTTTGGGTTAAGCACTCCACGAGAGTGCATGTGTTTTCCATCTGTCTCCCCTGTGTATTTCTCTTCCCCTCCAGTCTGTGTTGCTCTTTGTTGCCGGAGTGCTTCTCCCTGCACCCTGCTAGTTGAACTCAAGGGTTCCCAAAACATGTCCCATGAAGTTTCTATAGGAAAATTAGTCACAGTTGCAGCCTAAACAGCAGAACAAAATCATACCAAATTTGGCAGAAAGCTATATCTCAATACAGAAAGTGGGTTTTTTGTAACTTGATGTAACTATCTTCTGTATTTTTTGAGAAATTAAGGTTTAAAATATATGTATATATCAAGAGACAGAGCATCTTTGGATCCAACAGATCGAAATATAAGATATGATTGGCTACCACCACATCAAACAAAAATTGGCATAGCCAATAGGTCTCGCCTTTGGGACCTTATAAGTCTTCAGCTGTGCAACAGTTGATGTTGTTGCACCAAGGATATTGTGTTGCATAACGAAATACTTATAAGGTCCCAAATGCAAGACCTATTGGTCTATAGGAGGTTACTAATCCAGGGGCTCATCATCTCATGGCTGGATTTCAGCAATGCGCTGTTTCTGGGGGCCCCAGAATCAACATTAAACAAACTGCAGCAAGTGCAAAATGCTGCTGCCAGGCTCCTGACGGACCTTCCCAGGCGTCACTCAGCTCGCCCCGCGCTGAAGGCGCTGCACTGGCTCCCTGTCAGAGAGAGGGTGAGATTCAAAGCACTTTGTATGGCCCACAAAATTCTGCAGGGGAAAGGGCCACCCATCCTACGGGATATGGTTCAATCCTACAAGGCCCCTCGTGCCCTTCGCTCAGATCACCAACATCTGCTGCAAGTTGCGAGAGTAAGGAAGGCCAGGACTGGCGGCAGAAGATTTTCCATAAATGTGGCTACATTGTGGAATTCCCTTCCGCTGTACCTGCGTTCCGAAACGAGCACCTTAGGTTTTCGCAAACTTTTAAAGACCCATTTGTTCCCTGCCTAATGCCTCTGTCTCTTGCTATGGTGTGTCTCTCGGGATGCCCAAGGGTAACCAGGCACGTTATAAAACTCCTTAATAATAATAATAATAATAATATTGGCTATGCCAATGCTTGTTAATTACTGATAGGAGTTGGATCCCCAACTAAAAGGAAAAGAAATGTGTAAAAGCACTTTTTTAAAGAGAGGGGGACACAACGGGGATTGGGGTAAAGCAACACGGAGGATGAAGGTGGTGGGAAGGAACAACAGGGAGAGAGAAGGAGGGTAGGGGAAGCAACATGGAGGGTGTGAAGAGGCAATGGGGAGAAAGAGACGGCTGAGTCATCAGGAAGAGAGGCAGGGAGGAGCACTGAGGCAACAGGGAGTAAACAAGATGTAGAAGGCGAGAAGTACATGTGAGAGTCAGCTCGAAAACACATGCATTGTAAAGAAGTGCTTAACACAAAATAGAAAAGTAGAGCTTAAAAATTAAGCAGTGGAAGTGGAGGGGCCAATCAATCAAAGAGAGATGGTATAGAGGCAATGCTCCATGGGAAAGACAAACACATGATTGACAAACTGGTACATCAGTGGAAAGAAGTAAAATGAATGTGACAGGAAAGACAATCAATGGTAAATTAGGAATGAGCAAGCTCCAAGACCCTGTGTTTTTGCTAAGCTACACTATGGCTCACAACAGACAGAGCATGCACTATCTCATAGTTGCTAATTTTTCCGGGTCCATGCATGATGTGCTGTTTCAGTTCAGGTTTTTTAATTTGATTTCTGGGACTTGCAGTCCTGTTTTATAATGGAAAGAACAAGACTACGAATCCCATAATTCAAAGAAAAATATGGACTGGAACATGTCATTCACAGACCTGGGAAATTTGGCAAGGCTGTTGTCCAGTAGGCTCCACCTAAAAAGACAACTCAGGGAGAAAGATACATGCATGGGTGGCTGTCTGAGAAAGAAAACACATCTGTTAGTGTCACACTCAGGGGTAACAATGCTTTATGAAGCTCGAGTGAGAAAATCCTTGTATTGTTACACACTGTGGGTTTATCTCAGGCACTGGTGAACATAACCCTCATGCTGTCACACCGTGTGACATAGCTACCAAGTTTCCCAGGACCTTGCTTGACGAGTTAGGCCAGTCCGTTTTTTTTTCTTATAACTCTGAGACTTGTAGTCATATTTAAGCCAGCATAAAACCAGGACTACAAGTCCTAGAATTGTAAGAAAAAAATGGGACTGGCCTAACTAGCCAAGCATGGACCTGGGAAACTTAGCAGCTATGTGTGAAATAATCCCCTTATTGGAAAACATGCCTTTAAGTCAACAGTAATTACAAAATATAGTACAATGGAAACCTCCCAGTTTATCATATACTAAATCTTGTGCAGTTACATACTGGGTGAAATGAACCTCGTGTTGGAAAAGCTCATGTGGTCATGCACTGGAGTACCGATGATATGAACACACATTCAGTACTCGGAATAATGTCAGTTCAGTATTTGAAGGAAACCTATCATCATCCTTTGAACTTGAACAGTTGCCAGCCTAATTAAACTTTTTGCAAAACAAATAATATCGTTAAATGGATATATGCCTACTGCTCTCAGGGCACTGCAGTAATCAAAATTACTGTTGCTCGTACGACCCCTCACAGCCCTCCATATACTGCATGAAGTACTGAGTAATCTATGTTGCAAAATATACTGTAGAGGTAAGTGGGTCATTTAAAATCGTAAAATCACGTATTTAAATAAATATAGGGAAATATAAAAAAGCAAAGGTTTAATTAAGCTGTTCATTGCAAAAAAAGTTATTACAAGCTAAATACTGGTGTTACAGTACTCCAATTGTTGTAGATCTGACGCAGCTGCTGAATCACATTACTGAGAGACTGTGGGATTGGTTAGGGATTCCCAGTTTCCATGCAGTGGCGCTGTTGGATGAAAAGCCAAAGAAGATGTGAGGGAAGCGCTTTGAACATACACTAAGGTCCGCCCCTTTCTTTAAATTCGATGGGTGTCATGTATTTCAGAACTCAATATGGCAGGATGCTGAGATATGCATGTATGTGTACAGTCATGGTGTCTTATAGGGCTTTGGGAGGTGTGGCCGACCAGCGGGAAACCTGCCCCTCCCGGGGGGTTTTGGCCCGGGGGTAGAGGGGGGAGGGTAGCAGCGCGGCTCTGGGCACAGGGGTGTGGGGGTGAGGATTTGGCAGAGAGGGGGACAGGGGCGGAACTTGCCTGTCAAAGAGTGGGGCACGGGCCAGCGCACTCTGCAGGGCCCAGGCTCGTGGGAGGGAGGGTTGGAGCGGCTGGGGGTCGCGGGGGGATCGGAGGCACAGGGGGGGTCTGGGGCGGAGTGGTGGGGCAGGGTGTTGGTAGAACGGGGGAGGGTGGTTGGTGCGGCGGGAGCTGGAGTCGTTAGTGTGAAGCGAGGGGTAGGAGGAGGGGGCGGTTGAGGAGACGGGGGTGGGGATGGCGGGGCACTGGAGGGGGGTGGGGTGTGGTGGGACACCCCGGCACGTCAGGGGTCATTCGGTGGGAGAGGGGAGGGGTGCCAGGAGGGTGTGGGGGGACACGGGTGGCTCTGGGGGGATGTGAGGGCTTTTTAACCCTGGCATGCTGGACACCACCTATTTTTCTCGATAGGAACGCGTGGCGAGGTGCTCAGGAGAGCAGCATGAGGCTCCAACCTGCCGAGAGGATGGGGCGGCTCTGCTTTATGCGGGCGGTACCGCTCCCACGAGGGACCGGGCGATAGAGTCCTACGGAAGGCGGGGCGGTAGGTCCCTGCCAGCCCCACCCCGAAGGGTCGAAACAGCCGCCGGGGTGGAGGTCCGTCAGTGCTGATCGGGACCCCGAAATGGAGCGGGAAGAGAGGAGAAGGGAGAGTGTGGACTTGGGTGAACTGTTGTGTAACTGCAGGGAGAAGGCAGAGCTTAGTAGGCTGGAGCCCATGGAGGGCGGCCGGTGGCAAGATGTGGATCTGGAGAGGCCTCAGCTGGATTATGACAAGGACAGCAAGGAGGAAGGAGAGATTCAGGGGGGCGGGACGGGGGGGAACAGAGTAATGTTGTTCCTAGTGTTTTGCAGGGCCCAAGGAGATGCGGATCGGAGAGAGTGGCGCCCCCCCCTGCTCAACTGGTTAGGAGGCGGGATCCGGTGCATGATTATGTGGCTATTTTGAAGCTCTTACATTGTTACCTGACGACAAAGGAAGGGTCGAAGGAGGAGGAGCAAGAACTGGCGAAGCGGCCGAAGGTACCTCTGACCATATAAAACTAGTCAGCAGGGTTTTTGATATTCGCCAGCGTGTACTGTGAGAAGTACCCAGAGCGGACGGTCACGGTTTTCAAATATATGGACATGATCCGGAGGGCGCAAGTCACATATGGGGGTTACGCGTGGTCGCATTATGACGAGGAGTTCTGGGCTCTATTGGCGGCGGCCCCAGTGGCGAAGTGGGGCGAGATTGATTCGGACTTGTACCACTAGACTATGGGGGGAGCGAAGTTTGATAAGAACATCTATACGGCCAGCAGCTTGCCGCTGGCGTCTCGTCCCTTTCAGGCCCGCCCTACCCGTGGAGGGGTGGGACAAGGAGAAGCTGTCGCAAACACCGCAGTCGGAGCGTGTTGGGATTACAACAAGGGCACGTGTGGCAGACAGTATTGGCGCTTTCGGCATGAATGCTCCAAGTAAGGGAAGCGTCACCCGGTGGTACACTGCTGGGGGCGGTTCGCAGGGTCAGCAGCCCACGATTGCAGGGGCACAGCCCGTGGGCAGGGGAGGAAAAGGGGGGGTCGGGGCACTGGGGAAAGCCTCATACGCCGGTTAAGCTGTATCAGCTGGAGACCCTCCTGGCGTCTTATCCACGGACCGAAGACGCGGGTGTGTTGCGCCGGGGGTTCAGGGAGGGTTTCCGTTTGGGGTATGAGGGTTCGCGGATTGCTAGGTGGGCTGAGAATTTGAAATCGGTCAAAGCACACAAGGCGGTGCTGCGGGACAAATTGTTCAAGGGGGTGCGGGAGGGGGTGATGGCGGGCCCATTTCAAGAGGCGCCCATCCAAGTTTTGATTATTTCTCCTATCGGTGTGATGTTGAAGAAGGAGCCGGGGCAAATTCCACTGATTCAGCATCTGTCATTGCCGGAAGGGACGCCGGTGAATGATTACATATCAACAGAGCTGACCTCGGTGTCATACTCGTCCGTGGATGTGGCACGGCGGCTAGTGACGTCGGTAGGGGGGGAGCCCTCATGGCAAAATGTGACATTAAGTCAGCATTCAGGCTGCTGCCGGTGCATCCGGAAGATCACCAGTTGTTGGGGATCCAGTTTGATGGGGGCATGTTAGTGGTTAAGGCGTTGCCAGTGGGGTGTTCGATCTTGTGCGCCTTGTTTGAGCGCTTCAGTACCTTATTGCAGTGGGCTTTTTCCTGGCACAATGGTAATGAGACGGTGACGCACTACCTGGATGACTTCTTCTTGTTGGGTCCCAGTACGGTGCTGTCATTTCAGGGAATAGAGCTCGATTCCGTGGCCATGGAAGCACGCCTGCCGGAGGACAAGAAGGTGCATATGATGGCATTGGTGGACAGCATATTGAGGAAACAGAAGGTGCCTGTTCGGGAGGTCCAGGTTCTGTTGGGGCATTTGAATTTTGCATGCTGTGTTGTTCGGGCGGGCCGTACATTTTGCAGGCGGCTGGGTCTGGCGCAGTCTTGTCTAACGTTGCTCCATCATCACCTCTGATTGTCGGTAGGGACGAAGGAGGACCTGCGCATGTGGTGGGTTTTTCTGGACGCTTCAATGGTGTGCCCATAGCGCCCGCTGAGGACTGGGAATGGGGTGTAACCATCTCATTGAATGCGGCGGATGGGGTGGGCGGTTTCGGTTTGTACTGGCAGGGCCGGTGGTGTGCGGAGGAATGGCCTCCCCATTGGCAGGATGGGGACGGAGCATTGCGCTCTTGGAGCTCTTCCCACTGGTGGTGGCAGTGACGGTGTGGGCGCATGAGCTGGCGCACAAGCGGGTGATTTTCAAAGTAGACAACATGGCGGTGGTGCAGGTCGTTAACAGACAGTCCGCCAGGACCCGCAGGTGCTCAAGTTGATGAGGGTGTTTATTCTGAGATGTTTGGAACATGATATTTTGTTTCAAGCCCGGCATGTACCAGGGGTGGACAATGACATTGCAGATGCTTTGTCTCGTTCACAGTGGCAGAGGTTCCATGGGCTAGCCATGGAGGTGGAGGACCACAAGACGCCGGTGCCGTTGGGGCTGTGGTCCGTGGGAGAGACCGGGTCATGCTGGTAAGAGCGTCAGTGGCTGTTTCTACCTGGAGAGCGCACGAACAGGCATGGCGGGAATTTCTGGAAAGTGGGGCAGTGGGGCAGTGCGGCAGGACGATCGCTGGCTACGGTGCGAACAGGTGGTACAGTTTATGCTGCGGATGATGGACAGGGAGATGTTGAAGGTGAAGATTGCCGGCAGGTTGGCAGCAGTCGCCGTCTTGGGAAAGTTGTGGTGGGGTTATGCGCCGTCTGCCGGTGGACTGGGTGCGCATCTGTAGGAAGGTTGGGCGCGGGAGAAGGGTGACGGAGTGTGCGGGCGCCAGCCCATCACTGCGGGTATGCTCGTAACGTCAATACAGCTTTTGCCGTCAGTTTGCCAGAACCGAGAGGAGACCGTTCTGTTTGCCACGCTCATGTCATGGATGTATTTTGGGGCGTTTCGAGTCTCGAAGCTGGTGGGGATCGGGGGGCCAGGGGTCTCTTGGGGGGACGTGAAACTGAGGGACCGGGAGGTGGTAGTGCGGTTACAACGTTCTAAGACTGACCAACGGGGTGTGGGAAGTGGGTCGTGATGGGTCCAGTGGAGTCAGGTGCAGTATGCCCGGTGGGTTGGGGGAGGTTGTTGGCGTCTGCACGGCGAGTGGGGATGGGGGAAGTTTTTTGTTGGGACGACCGGGGCAGGGTGACGGCGGCTCAGCTGTTAGGGGTTCTGCAGCATGCCCTATGCTCCATGGGTGAGGACCAGAGGGTTTTTAGGACACACTCGTTCCGCATTGGGGCGGCGACAGACGCGGCAAGACAGGGTTAGGGAGGGAGAATCTCATGCGCTTGGGGCGTTGGAAGTCGGACTGCTACAAGACGTATATCAGGCTGAGGGGAGTGGGGATGGAAAATCACGCTTAATGGCGTCTTTTCCTGTGGCTTACATATGTATCTTTACTGGTGCAGTGGTGGATGCCGGATGAGGCTGTCCTGTCTATCTTCATTTTGGGACATTCATTCGTGAAACAGGCAGAACGTGCAGAGTGGGATAAGAACCGGAGTTTGAATCTGGGATTGGATCCAGGGATGTTTGTTTGTCAGTGGCAGGGAAAAGGGGGCATGAGGTGGCACGAGCTGTTGCCTGCATTGAATAAGGTGGTCAGGAGGGGAGTGTGTCCGGATGTGTTAGTTATCCAACTGGTGGAGAACGATTTAGTTCAGTGCAAGGGACTGGCTTTAGTGAAGCAGATGAAGAGGAATTTGTTGGAGGTACGGCGCCAGTGGTCAGGCTGCCATGTCATATGGTCAGAATTTGCCGAGGCGGACATAGAGAGGAGCGGAACGGCCGGCGGCCATAGACAGGGCGCGCAGGAAGAGTAACAGGGAGATGAGGTGTTTTTGCGAGAAGGAAGGTTTGGGTAGGATGGAGCATCTGGAACTGCGCTATGGGGCAGTGTACTTTTTTCAGGAAGACGGGGTCCACCTATCTCGGTATGGGATGGAGTTGTACATTGTGCAATTGAAGGAGGCGCTGGATAAAGTCATAGGGGTATGCCGATATCCAAAGAGACAGGATGCCTGGGGTGGGTTGAAAGCCGTCAGGACGGCTTTCGAGTGGCGTTTTTTCCTAAAAGTGCAGGGGGATTTTATGAGGTTTGGTTTACAGTTGGGGTATATCTAAGAAGTTATATAGTTAGGTAGGTAGGAAAGTTGGAAATTGCAAGTTGGTGTTTATAAGTGTTGCAGGGGGGATCCATTTTTAGGGGTGGGGGTGCGGGGTATGTTAGGAATTATATATTTAGTGAGGTTTCGTTTTGTACAGCACAGGCCAAGAGTATGTATTTGTAAGGTGCACCGGTTTCCAATAAAGCGGCCTTTTACACATCAACAAGCTGGTCTGTGGTATGTGCTGCCCCCCACCCCATTTTGGCCCAAATAACGAACTATAGCACTGTACAGAGTTTGTATGACTAAAAGGAAGCAGGAGTGGATGCAGAGCTGCTGAAATAGAAATAACAGATTTCACTGTATTGTAGCGAGCACGCTGAATGAAAAGTCCAAGCAGAGTATTGTGGATTTTAGTACTGAGTATTCTTTTAAGGCATGTTTGAAGCCCACCTTTTCTCAAATGTGAAGCAACATTTCTATTCAATAATGATTTCATATAACATCAAACACTAATTTATCAGCTTCTTAAAAGTACTGCAAACGAACACTTTCTCAGCTGCACCTCTCAGTCGTTAAAAAAACAAAATGCAGCAGCTAAACACGCGAGTGGTGCGCGCCGCGCGCGCTGCACTAATTAACAAGCAGCAGCTGTTTTCGGGAGTGGTGCGGGCGCAGTCTTTACTTTTCAAGCACTGCACTCGTGCTTGTGGCGCGCCGCTGCTTGCTCCCGCAAGGTGGATGCCGCCACAAGCACGAGCGTGTGCTTGAAAATGAGCAGAACAACGGCTAAAGGCCCTCCTATGCAGCGCATGCACATTGCGTAGGCGAGACCTGAAAAGATGTGGCAGCAGCCATTTTAAGACTCTGGGACTCAGTCTTCTGTCCTACAAAAAGAATTTAAATAAACATATAGGGGGCAGGGTGTGTTGGGAAGTCTTGGGTGGGGGGGGGGTGCGGGAAAAAACATATATATATTTTTTTTTATTGGTACCGGGGATCTGCCGCGGAACCGGGTTAGAAGGGGAAAAAAGGCATAAGTAATACAGGGGCCAGGAGTTTAGCAATATTCTTTTGGAGGAAGTTGGGAGTGTACCCCACTCCCCTGAGCTTTTAAGAAGTCCGGGAACCCCATCCCCTAGAGCCGATTTTATATCCCTGTGTCCCCAGCCTAGACCTGGACTGGCCGTAGCAGGCACTGGGTGTTTCCCCTGTGGGCCGTAGGGGTGGGGGCCAATTTTGTGCTGTGGGGGCCGGTTTTGTTACTGGGGGCTGGTTTTGCAGCAGTGCTGCAATATAAGCCCCCTGTAACAAATGCGGGAGCGGTGCTTCTCACTAGCACCTCTACATAGCGCCCCACCACGACCCCCTCGGCTCCCGGGGCCGATCAAGCAGCAATCTGCTAGGGCTGGTAGCTGTTCCCAGTCTAGCCATGCCCAGGATTCCCTCACCCGGTGCCATTTTAATATCATACAGCAACAAATTTACAAGTCTTTGGAACACCAACAGCAGGAAGAAAAGCGACAGTATGGCATTGTGGTTGATTATCATCCATCAGCTCCTCACTACAAAAGCATAATGCAAAAAACATTCCCCTATTATCTGTTTGATAAACTTTCCTAAGGTTTTTACAAAACCACTTAAGTCATTGCTTACCACAAACCTTCAAATTTATGCACTTTTTTGTGAGAGCTGAACTGTGAGAACTTTGCCACTGTTTGATAGCTAACTGAGATGGACTGACAATTCATCACAGTTAGAAATGTGTTTCACTAACAACGAGGGAGAAACATGGAAGCTGCAACGTGTTCACTTACATCGGCTACGTTTGGAAAAATCAGACTGCCAATAGTAAAATGTTATTTTGGAATTGTGTATTGTCAGCCAGTGGATGCCCAAAAAAGTGTTGGGTAGGCTTTTATGGCAGGATTAACATCTTTAATAGGCTCTTTTCAATCCAATTTCCCATCTTTCTGCCTTTGGAAAAAGAGGCTCTGTTTCTGTTACTTGCTGTGTGTGTCACTTAACAAGGTGACACAATTGTGGCCGCAATTAATGGAGGACACATTGTCTTGTTTGTTGTAGTTTCAGTGTGGTTCCGAAACTACTTCTTTCGAAGAGGTGTGGCGCAGCGGCTAGGACGACTGACTCCGGAATCTGGGGATCACGGTTCGATCCCCGGCACCGGCAGCAGATTAGCCCAGCACCATGTGAATCTGGGCAATAGCTTGCTTAATCTTCCCGACGGCCCCCAGCGCCTAGAGACCCTTACGGGTGATTGTGCGCTTTACAAATGTGGATTATATATGTAATCTCCTTTTGGATGCCACCTGTCTGGTTGTGTATTTTTACTAAATGTTATATGTGCCAGCTTACAATTCTGAGCTCTATGATATATTATATAATTTTTATTAAATACAATTTGTATGTTTTTGTTAACTTTTCCTGTATGGGCCATTTTCTATATATATGTATATTTCTAAATGTATGTATTTTCTCACTTTTATGTGTACACTGATGTGGTTGTTACTTTAATTAATTGTTTAATCATTTTTTGTATATGTAATTGTATTTTTTTAAACAATCTGAATCTTTGTTTGGATTAAATACTTAACAGGGTAACGCACAAGAAACTGCATGCTTTACCAATAACTCGTCACGCAGAAGCCATTAATTCTGTCTTAATGTAAAGTCTGTGCCTTGAATAGGACTTTCATGTGCGTCAACCCAGCCTGGTGAATAGTTGGCAAGGACCTGCAGGTTCTCATCTTTCTCTTTGGCTTGCAGCATCAAAGAAATAAAGAGCACAAACAAACTGCTGAGCAGATCTTCAGATTACAACACATTTTTGTCGACACTTAAAACGGTAGCCAAGGACTACCAGAAAAAAAAGAGCTGCTTATTTTTTAACCGAGCCATAAACACAAACTTTGTAATACAGACATGTTTCAGTGAAGCAGCGCCTGATCAGATCTACCGCTCAAAAACACACGTTGTGCACAGATTACAAATAAAAAGAGATTTGAAAATGTGATGAAACGAATAGGTGCTGTTGCAGCCCTTATCCTCGTCCTCAATATCTGACACAGAATCAAAGCTCGCACAGTCTAAAAGTGTGAAACCAGTAATATTCTTATTATCTAACTGGGTACTCTCCAAGGCGAGTTACCGCCCTGCTTACAGGAGGGTCTTCTGGCTTCATTACAAGAAAACTCAATGTAAGGAGGTTTCTCTTAACTCCAACTGAACATACACATGAAAAACGTGCCATAGGTGAATTTATCCAACATGTTCTAAAATGTATTGGCAAAGCCAATAGATCTGGAGTCGGCTGCAGCTACCAGCAATTAGTTTTTGAGAAATTAAGGTTTAACCCTTTCGCTGCGGCGGCAATTCCGCAACAGCGCTAAGGGGCGGGGGGCGCGCAGCGCTCCGACGCTGGTGACGGAACCGCTCCGTCACGCCCCTCGGGTGGGCTGTGCTTGTGACGGAGCGGTTCAGTCACGGCCCCGCCCGCTCAATAAATCGCGCCACGCAGACACGAAATCAGCACTGCGCAGGCACGGCGAGCGGGCCGTGACGGAACCGCTCCGTCACCAGCACAGCCCACCCGAGGGGCGTGACGGAGCGGTTCCGTCACCAGCGTGGGAGGGGTTAAAATGTATGTATATATAGAAACAAAGAGCATTCTTGGATCCAACAGATTGAAAGATAAGATATTATTGGCTACCACCACACCAACACAGAAGACTCTGGGACTCATCTTGTGTCCTACAAAAAGCATTTGTGGGGCATGCACTTCACAATGAAGCAGCAGGCCACACCATAGACTTTCCCCCCTCTTATTTAGCCCTGCTGCACTGCTCAGGAGATGTTGAACAGCAGAACTAAAAACCATCAACAAAGCCAATAAATCTGGAGTCTGCTGCTACTGCCAGCAACTGAGCTCTGTCAATGCTTGTTGAAATTTGTCAAAGGTTTTGTAAAATGTTATTGCTTGATGACTTGCGAGGCCGTTTCACAAATCTTCATGAAACTTTAAAAAACATGAAAAAGTCTACTTCAGATCCTTGGTACATATCTATCTACATATTTCGGAGTACTAAGATACCACTGCGGTCACAGATCTAGCTAACAAAAAAAAAACGCTTAAAACATATGAGATACTTACCCTATTGATGTGCAGTACCCAAAAAAACTAAGCATGGGCGAATTTTGCGAATTCGCAATCCGCAAATTTGCGGATTTGCGAATTCGCAATCTGCAAAATTTGCGAATTCGTGCGAATTTCCTGATTTTTTTATTTTTGCGAGTTCACGGGTGTTCGTGGGGCACTTTGCGTGTTCGCAGGTTTTTTTTTTCCTGGTTTATCACTGCCACCCTCTCTTTTTTTATGCCCATCTGCCCTCTGTACCACTCGTTTCTGTGCCCTTCTGCCCTACTCATTTTTTGTCCCCTTCTGCCCTCTGTCCCACTTTTGTGCCCTTCTGCCCTCAGTCCCACTTAAAATGGCGCCGGCAAGGTGCCAGCGCCATTCTAAAATACCTACAAATAGCTTCAACAGGAAGCACTAATAGATTAAGTAAAGCAGGTGCTCGAGTTGAAGGTCAAATTAAGTTACACAATCATTAATCACCCCAAGTTTGGGGTGATTAATGATTTTGTAACTGAATTTGAGCAGCACCTGCTTTATTTTATCTATTAGAGCTTCCTGTTGAAGCTGACTTTTGTAACTGTTTTAGAATGGCTCTGGCAGCTTGCTGGCGCCATTCTAAAAGAGTTACAAAAGTCAGCTTGAACTTTTGACCCAAAATCCGTTCCGCTCGCGGATTTTGCGGGAAATTCGTGAATCTCGCGGATTGAGAATTTACTGAAAATCCGCGAGCGGAACGGATTTTCTGCCCATGCTTAAAAAAAACATCTGCGCACTATAATTTGTAATCCTACCAAATTTTGTCAAAATCCATCTGATGGAGTTCTCACTATACAACATACAAAAGCCTAAGCAGGTCTTTAAGTGGAATAAAGAATCTGGGGGTGAGGTCTCTCAAAGAAGCGTGGCCGATGTAATTAAGGGCGTGGCTTAAAATCTTAAACTAAACATTTGTTTAGCATAGTGTGGTGCCCGACTGATATTTTGCTGCTTCTGTCATTGCATCCAGATATATAATACAACAAGTAACATTATACCTACAGCAAGCCAGGACTATTAGCTTTGTCAATGGTTGTTATATGCAACAACTATGGCTTCGTTGTACAGAATATTAAAAATGCTTCAGTTTTGAAATGATGAAACTGTGAAAGACGTATAACGTATTCGAAGTTACATCAAAGGCAGTGAAGAGTGGTACTGCTGCAGAGGTAAGATTGTTTTTTTCACCCTGAGTGAGAGCAAAAATGGAGAGCCCGATAGGAACTCGTCTCAGCTCCTGCTTTTTAGAACTGCTGGTGCTGAGCACTGGCAGGACCTGGCCCACTTAAAGCTCAGAGCCTAGGTAAACTGCACTAGATTTTACAACTGTTTTGTGATCCTTCTTTCTTCTTTTCATCCCCTTGACGAAACGCCATAAATCATTCAGGACTCCAAGAATGAAACTGGGGCAGTAGGCTCGCAAAGTTTTGCGGACATTCGTCTAACTATAGAGTGGCGGTCTTCAGTAGGTAGTTATAGTTAGGACCTAGTTTTTATAGGAAAAGTGTTTTTTGTTTTGCTAATAACTTTTGCGCAATTTGACGAATCTGCACGAAGTTTTTAAAACTAGTTTGCCACTCATTTCAGCTGCAGTCTATAAAGTTTTGCCGTGAACCGTCACAAGGGGGCCGCGAAAAAGGGGGATCCCAAAACGCTTTTTTCCCATGCAATTTCCCATTGGGATTTTAGACACAACTTCAGCCCGAACCGCTGAATGAAATTTCACTAAATTTGGCAGAAAGCTAGATTATGGTCCAGAAAGATCTCTTTTTGTTATTTTGTTAAAACGGTTCAGTAGTTTTTGTAGTTATTAAAGAAGATTTATGTATATTTAGAGACGCAGAGGGTCATCGTATTCGACAGATCTCCAGGTGAGATCTGATTGGCTGCCACCACTTTAATCAGGAAGTGGTGGCAGCCATCTTGGTAATCAGAGTCGGCCGAGACCCAAGAAAAATCATAAAAGAATACAAAGGGGCAGGGTAGGAAAACCTGACCCATAGGCCTGGTGGTGGGATCCCACGGGGACGCCACCGGGAGCCCAAAATTTTATTTTGGAAATGTTTCCGCAAATTTGCAGAGGATTCATAGGGGAAAAAAACGTGCGGTTTCCGACACTTATTTTTACTAGACCCCTCGGGTGTACCAGGGCCCGGGGGGAATTAATAATTATATAATAGGGGAAGGGAGGACAAACAGCCCCCTCCCTGGGCCTTTTTCAGCCACGAGGACCCCATCCTGTGGGGCCCGCCAAAGAAGAAAACGGGGAAGGGGGCTGAGCAACCCCATCCCATGGCCACATTTAGCCCCAGGGGCCCCATCCCCTGGCTGTGCATTTAATGGTGAGGGGGCAGCATGGCCCCTTTCCTGAAGCCAGTAATGTCCCTCGGGACCCCATCCCCAGGGCCGGCACCAGGGCAGGAGGTGTCCACCACCGGGACAAAGCGGTTTTCTGTGTTTGCTCTGGCTTGGCAGGAGCAATTTCCAATCTCCCGCCAAGTGAGAGCAAAGCTAAGCCTGCTCCCAGCGGAAGGGAGTTGCATTTTTAGGATGGGGTCCCCGGGAAAGATACTGGCCTGGTCAGGGGGACTGCGTGCCCCCATCTCCCTGTATAATATGGCAGGGCCCTGGGAGATGGGGTCTCTGAGGCCAGAAATTGGCCCCTGGAGGGGGGCTTTGAGCTCCCTCCCCATTTTACATTAAGGATAGGCATGAGTGGATGGCTTCCACCGGGGTCGAAATTGGCCCAGGGAGGAGGACTGCATGCCGCCCTCCTCCATAAATCCAACAGTGGGTCCTGGGGTAGGCGGTTCCTGATGGGCCAAAAACAGCAGGGGAGGGAGGCACATACCTCACTCACCTAAGAAAATGCAGCCGGCCCTGGGGGGTGGTGTCCCCTGGGGTTGAAATTTGCCTGGGGGGTTTGTGTGTCCTCCCCCCCCCTCGGTTGGCTGCCTATAGGAGGTTGGCCACAGGGCCAGGCCTGAGGGCAAATCCCAGCCGTGCATGCCTAAAGGCCTTGCATTGCGTGTGGTTAGTTGCATGTGGAGGGTTGGCTGCTGGCCATGTCCTGCGGCCAACCGCCGGCCGTGCGTGGTGTCGGCTGCATGAGAGGGATTGGGCGAGGACCTGGTCCTGTGGCCAACCACCCACTGCGCCTAGCCTAAGGCTGTGTGTGCGGGTGGCTAAACGTATGGTAATGAAATATTACTTTATGATTTTCACTAAAATAAAAGGTTACAGGAATGTTATAGTTAGGAAATACCATTAAAAAAAACATAGAAATTCACTGAAAAAAAAACAAAGGTTACAGGGACGTTATAGTTAGGTTCAGTTTTTACACACACAAAACCAAAGAAATGTGCCATGCACTGCAAAGTATCCTACATCAGTCATGCAATCTTCTATGACATCATTGATAAGATCACTGTAACATTTCCAATAAAATTATTTACAGTGCATGGCAGGGGAGCGAGTTGTAGATACCTTAGGACACAAAACCATAGAAATTCAGCAGTTATAGTTCTACTTATCTCAACAAACTAAAACTTGAAACCTATGGTAACTATAACTCACGCCCTCACCATGCTCTGCTAATTATCCCACATTAGTCATGACAGCTTATATGACATCATTTATAATATCACTGTAACATTTCCATTAAAATTATTTATGATAAAACTGTGTACAGCGGCGGCAGGCGAGTTAGAGTTACTTTAGGGCACGAGTTATTGTTTCTTGAGATAAGTATAACTACAACTGCTGAATATCTATGGGGAGCTGCTCCTAAGGACTTAATTAACCACTTTGCATCACGGCTGGAGCCACAGGGGTTTGCCAGCCTCCCACACCTGTAGCGCATTGGGGGAAGCACTTTATATCCTTAATGCCGATCCCGTAGCATGGGAAGCTAATCCTTAGGATGTCATTCACCACTCTGCATCGCAGCCAGGAGCTGGTTTGCCGGCCTCCCGCACCTGTAGCGCATTGGGGGAGGCACTTTAAATCTTTGAGGCTGGTCCCACAGTGAGGGACGAGCACGGTTCGTTCCCGGGCAAGTGACCGGGCCAAGAGTGGGCCCGTCTGTGCCCTTCCGCTGCCGGACGAGAATGGCTGGACCATCCCTCTTTCACTCAGGCTTCTGTGGAACTATAGCAGTAAGTCCTGAAGGATTGTTACATAGGAGTTGGTCTTTGAAGCTCTGAAACTCCCTCATACACATTAACCATGGTGAAACGGAAAATACAAGGATGGGTCAGCAGAAAGGCCATCTCATGGGTGTCAATAAACCCCCTCTAAGTAGAACTACCTATCATGAGTTATGGGGACTTTAAATTCAGAAATTGGCCTAGAGGAAGTAAAAACAGATGCATTTAGGCAGCATTTCTTGTCATTAGCCACCGTCGAGTTGTTATCAGCGCAGGCAGATTGTGATAGCTCCCCACCTTTGGCCGGTGAACCTGGGGCCGGTAACTAAAAGATAGACAGGGCCTTGAGTAAGACCATATTTACGGACACTGGAGTAACTGTGGATACCCAGGAGAATGGGAGTAATCTTTATATATTAGGCCAGCAGGGAAATATACGTGAGGGGATGGAGGTTAATTTAAACTCCTGAACAGCACATATAGTCCCTGGCTTTCATTTAGATTCATTAGGACTACAAAAAAAAAAGGCGTACTTAGTAAACGGACTCTAACTAAGACGATGCTGCTGTGCCAATCATCGATAATAGGGGACTCTGATGGACTGGCACCACCTAATGAAGGAAAACAAGCATTTGCAATGCAATAGGTCTCGCATTAGGAAAGTTTGAGCTATTGGTATTGTAAATGACAAATTTTATATTTGTGTTGGTTTTGAAAATAGCGAAATTAATAGCTTTGTCATTTACAATGCCAATAGTTTTAACTATCGCAAATGTATGACCTATAGCATTTATAAAGCCCTTGTCCCCGAATGCCTTTTGGTCCTGGTGTTTCTTCATAACCCGGGGAGGTGAAAGGCTTAATTCATGTAGCTGGGATACGGTCTTGCAGACCCCCCTGCTTTGCACCAGTTTTACAGGTTGGCACCTCAGACAAAGGTGTTAAATGTCCAATTCGACCCTCGAACTGAGACATTACTTATGTCATCGCCAGGCGTTTCTGGCTGGCCTTTTACGGGCTCACGTGTCAGCAGCTTTTCTGTTCTATTCAGCGCACACTCTCCAGAACTGCTTTCCTCAACTCCCTTGCGACTCCGAAATCCGCATTCTGCTACTTTCAATGTGAAGCGTGTTGGGAAGTGAATTGTGTCACCAAATGTGATTTTGAGGTGCCTGCGACTGTTCGGGAACCTTATACTGGCCAACTGTGTGCTCTGAAGTTACTGTAGAACATAATTGAGTGAATTTAACAAGGAACATGGAAGCGATTTCACAGGAAATGTTGTGACGTTGAGAACGGTTGGTTTGTAATGAGTGTATCTTTGCAAGGGGCTTCGACTACTATAATGGGGTCCCAAGGAGCGCATAATAATCGCAGTAGAGTTTTAAGAAAGTCTTAGAATTGTGTTGGAGGGGATCTGACTCAGCGTGTCAACATTTGGGAATTAGACTTCTTCAGCAAGTAAGTGCCTTGAATGCCTTCCTCATATAAGGGAGTGCTCGTATTAAAAAAACAAGTGTGTGAAGCACTACTAGGCTGCAACCTAGGTCAGACTGGGGCAGAAAATAGGCCCGGACTCCCAGTTAGAAGTGGCACCCATTAATGAAGTAGACTGTTAAAACAAGAACATCGCCAAAAGAAAAAAAAAGCGGCAAGGAAAGGATCCCTTTGAAGTGGCCGTGAAAGTGAAAGCTATTAGGGGGAGGAGAATTGAGGCCAGCGCACGCTGGGGAAGCCTGTGGGAGGGAGGCTGATGGCTTTGATGTGGGGAAATGCACGTGCTTGTGTTCACGTGAACTGTTTGAAATCCGCCCGATGGTTTGAGAACTTTTTTGCCTCCTATAATTCTCGACTATCCATTCCTTGCGGAATGGGATAGGCGAGGCCTAAAAAAGGAATGCATTACCCCCAGTTTAGTGGCTCAACTAGATACGCTCCTAAAGATTCAATATAATGACTTATTCACCAGATTAGAATCATTGGTGAGATCCTTTAGAGCGGACCTAACAGCATAAATCGAAGCAGGATGTAAAGAAGTGGTAGCATCATCAGGAAAAAGCAGACCCGAGGTATACCTAGCTGGTTGTAGCGCCATAAACAACCTCTACGCTTGGTCGCTTCCCTGTCCTGTCAGCCCCGGGTCCGGTACCAAATCTTCCACTTGTGTTGACAGCTACTCTTCACTCTTTGGGAAGTCAGAATAACATTATCTCAACTACAGGGAGAACAGTCAGTGGACTATAGGATAGAGAAGCCTCCTCTGAAGGGGCAGGAAACTCGACAAATATATCTGAGGCCAGATCCAAGCAAGATCTCCCATATTGGACACATCTTCACTTACCACCGGAATCAACACCCTACGTGATTATTCTTGACATTATTCCGACCCTAGCTATGGTGAAGAAAGAAACTGAGGCGGGCATAAAACATGACATTATGCTCTGGTTAAGGACTAATGTGTTGTGGGTGAATGATCTCTCATATGATATACTAACAATAAGAAGAGTGTCAGGAGCAGGTTATAGCTTGCCACCACAACCAACTTAGTCCTGCTGTATTGAGTATATGATTTGCCAATAAGTGCAATACAAGGACTCTTTTTAGTGGAAGCACACAACTTTGGCCCTATCAAAATCCTCTACTCAGTGAAGCCACATGTGGGCATAGCCTAAGCCCCTCTCTCAGTAGTACTATCCACACAGCTCTTTGTTTGTTGTTTGCAAGTGGTCCGGCAACAGCTGAGCTCTGAAGGCAGCCCTAAAAATGCATTTAGATTACTGTACCTTTGATCATACCAAACTGTTCTCAAACACAGAACTGCACTTTAAAATTGCAAGCTAATGATGGACTATCAAGGGGATCTGTGTTGGTGCCAGAGAAAAAACGAATACTATAAGTCATCTATTTTTCTAAGGCAATTTAACAGTGTCGTGTGGGGGCCCCTTAAAGTTCAAGCTCCATTCTATTTTAAGTCTGATAATTAATGCGTGTCCGTTAGGGTGACCAACCGTTCGTAAATTTCACGGGTCATCCATACTTTGGACCTCACGTCCGTTGAACGTAAGGATCCTTTTTACGGATGCCTTTTGTCCGTAATTTTGGGCATTGCAGGGAACAGCACTGTTCCCTGCATGAAGCCTCAGCTCCCTGATGGGGCCACCTCGCACTACTCCTCGGATCACAAGAGCATCAGCACCGCGCCCATTGTCATTCTGTCTATGGCTGATTGCCACATACACAATGACAATGGGCCAGTCTGAAGTGTTACTGCATGCGGTGGACCTCCTCCTGCCTCGGTCTAGGGCAGCGCATTTTGTTAGATGGAAGGAATGTGCAAACATGCAAATGCTGCTACAGAATCCAGTTCATTCAAAGAAGCTGGTGAAACAAGTTGAAAAGAAGGGGCCCGGGCTAGAGTTCTTTTAGTCTCATCATTTTAGATAAGTGCAGTTACAATATTATATTCACAAAGCCATGGTTGCTGCATTTTTAGGTTTCGCCTGGGGCCGGAGCTCCTAGCTCCGCCCAGGAGAAATCTTTTGTTTTGCAGTATGGGGGACTTGAATCCACCCCTTCTTCCATTGTCTAGCTCCATAAAAGGAGGCTAGCCATTGGAAGCCGGATCTGTCCGTCAAGGCCGGACCAGATTCGTGGGCGTTCCCGAGATTTTTTCCCTCTCCACCCTTTTTGCATCGTCATCGGGCGGTGGGCGGAGTTTCGGTTTTTTTTTCTGGGTTTGTTTTTGTCTTTTTCGAAGTGTCTTCTGTTGGAGTGGGCTGTGAGTTTTAAGTTGCCAGGATGTACTGTGTATTTGCGATCAGGTAAGCTAATTTTCTTTTAACTTTTGCGTGTCTCCGTGCTGTTGTGTTTGTTGACCCGTGTCATGTTCGTTTTACGTTTTTCCGTGTCTTGTTGCTGTTGTCTCTGTTTTCCGTTACCCCGTGGTGTTGTCTATGTTGTCCCCGTCTCATGTCCTCTCCATGTTTGTTTTACGTGTTTCGAAA
This sequence comes from Lissotriton vulgaris, assembly GCF_964263255.1. Taxonomy (NCBI): domain Eukaryota; kingdom Metazoa; phylum Chordata; class Amphibia; order Caudata; family Salamandridae; genus Lissotriton; species Lissotriton vulgaris. The sequence continues at coordinate 948,875 of NW_028247848.1, forward strand.
ATATGACCAAATTAAAAAATACACTTTAAGTTATACTTTCAATGCTTTTTGTACTTTACTTTAAAGAACCGTAGCCTAAACCCATCTGTAGTTTAAGTAATTCAAAAGCTAAAAAAAATGTCCTTATGCTTTGCGTAGTGCCCGTGACGAAGTACAGTTAAGCCGCTCCCACTACGAAGTTGTCAGACCATGTTTTTTCCCATTCGTTTTGAAGTTCTTGTGTAATTGAATTTTGTTTTGACAGAACGTACTTTATCATGTGCAGTGCTAGCTTCATACATATTTAAGTAGATGTGTCCAATGGAATGAATATTCGTTCGTTGCCCATATAGATTTTAGCTTCAAAGAATGTGCACAGGATAGACCGAATTTACGTGTATTCGTCCCAACTGACATTGACGGGACACCGGGTAGGTGTCTGCGCTCCCTTCCTGTGTCATGGGCGGGTAACTTCATGTGCTTCGAAGCAGGTTGTCCTCCGTGTGTCATTGTGCTCAGATAGGCTGTGTTCCTCGTGGCCTTTGGGAGCACGCCCGTAGTGCAAGTAGTGTTGGGGCGGGGTGGGGGGAGAGGGGGGACGGAGGGGGAAAAGGGGTGCATATCAAATCAGGTGAAACTGTACACGCCCGATATTAATCTATTAAGCCTTCCGTTTTAAAATCGCTCAAAGAACAGTAAGCAAGTATTTGGCTGTGAAACTCGTTCACACTCGTATGCTACATCATGCAGATGTAGCATACATTCTCTTCAGACGCCAGGTCCCCCGCAGACCCACTTTCTACCAGTTGCAGTGATGCCCGCGGGCTGGCCGCCTCACTCCTGGTTATCAGTGAGCACCGCAGCGTTATCCCAGTGTTCTGTCAAGACGCTGGCCCCAGCCACTTTTACATCCACAGAGAAAGCAGTGGGGGGTCGGAAGGGACGCTGCGACGGGTGGGGGAGGGGTGAATGAACTCCATTGGCAAAGTTTACCAATGTTTGTGCACATGCATGGACGTCTTTAATTAATTAATTCTACTTTAGATGGCTTTGGCATTTATGGGCGTTTAATGCAAATGTCCGTTTCATTTTCTGCATCATTTAACACGTACTTCACTGCCAATTTGAGTGCAGAGTTACTTGCAATGTGTTACTGTGTCGTGTATGAGTGTGTGGGTCCGTGTGAAGAAAGTGTGTGAGGTGTTGAGTGCACTTTGGTGTGTGATGTTTGTGCCCAAATGTCTTCCTTTTGCATACTTTTGTTTGTCGGCCACATGGATGGGAGGGCGGGCCCCAGGGTATTCTGATGCAGACGTCCTGTTTGTGTGGAGGATGCGTAAGCCACAGGGTTGAAATTCCATGTGCTGTTTGCGTGGGGTGTGTGTGTAGTCCACTGGGTTGAATGCTTGTGTGCTGTTTGCGTGGCGGGTAAATACTCCACTGAACTGAATGCCTGTTTGCTTGGAGTCTGCATACTCCACTGGGTTGAAGTTCCATATGCGGTTAGCTTGGTCGGTGAGTACTCCACTGGTTTTAATGCCCATATGCTGTTTGCGTGGATAGCGATTACTCCACTGCATTGAATGCCTGTTTGCTGGAGGGTACATACTCCACTGGGTTGAATGCCTGTGTGCTCTTTGCGTGGCAGGTACATACTCCATCACGTCGAAAGCCTATTTTCTCTTTCCATAGAGTGTGTGTACTCCTATTTGCATGGAACGTGCATACTTTACTGGGTGTGATGGCCATGCAGAGTATTGGTGTTGAGGTTATTTATGGTTGTGTGTGCCTTTTATGGGTGTGTACTTGCTATTTGCTCTGTGTGAAGGTGTGAATGGTGGTGTTCAGCTCAAAGCTTATTTCCTGTACGGTGTATGCATGGTTCATGAAGTTCTATTTTACTTTCATTGTTTCAGTGTTATGTTCCTTTAGTTTGGCTGTTATGTATTCAGTTTCTTGTGTTCCTTTTATGTTCTTGCACTTTATTGAGCTACTGTTTGTGCGGGGGGGCGAGTGAGGGGGAGATGTGTGCTATTACCCCTGTGCCCTCAGCTCTTACCCCTCTGCCCTCAGCTCTTACCCCTCTGCCCTCAGCTCTTACCCTGCCCTGTGCCCTCAGCTCTTCCTAGGCCCTCGCTTCTGACTCCTGTGCCCTCAACTCTTACCTCTGCCCTCAGCTCTCACCCCTCTGCCCTCAGCTCTCACCCCTCAGCACTTATCCCTCTGCCCTCAGCTCTTACCCTGCCCTGTGCCCTCAGCTCTTCCTAGGCCCTCGCTTCTGACTCCTGTGCCCTCAGCTCTCACCTCTCACCCCTCTGGCCTCAGCTCTCACCCCTCACCCCTCTGCCCTCAGCTCTCACCCCTCTGCCCTCACCCCTCTGCCCTCAGCTCTCACCCCTGTGCCCTCTGCCCTCACCCGTGCCCTCAGCTCTGACACCTGTGCCCTGTGACCCTCACCGGTGACCATGGCTAGCATGGAGGGGGAGATCGTGGCCTTGCTGCTGGCCCTGTCCGGCTGGGTGCTGGTCTGCTCCACGCTGCCCACCGACTACTGGAAGTGTGTGGCTCTGTGTGTGTGTGTGGCTCTGCGTGAGGCTCTTTAGGTATATATGTGTGTGGGACTCTGTGTGGGTCTGTGTGTTTGTGCGTGGCATTTGCGAGAGATTAAGCTATTGGCATTGTAAATGACAGTGCCATTTATTTATCTATTTTCAAAACCAACACAAATAAAATGTTTGTCATTTACAATGCCAATAGCTATAACTTTTCCAAAGGCGAAACCATTGCTTGTTATTTTATGCAACTAACAACCATTGACAAAGCCAATAGTTCTGGCTTGTTGTAGGTGTAACGTTACTTTTTGTTATTTATCTGGATACAATGACAGAAGAGGCAAAATACCAGTCTGGCTGCACACTATGCTAAGCACAGATTTTTAGTTTAGGTGTTTTAAGGCCCACCCTTAATTACATCAAACACTTCCTTTTGAGAGACCCCCCACCCCCCTTTTTTCATCCAGCTTAAAGCCCTGGAAACAACACCATGCCACAGTCGCCTCGCGTCATGGCACTGTGCATCATGCATGACTCATGACTTCCACTTTTTTAGATTGCCTATGTTCAGGGGCATAGTGAGCACTCCCCCCACCCCTTGCTTTAGGAAGTACAGGGAGGATGAAATTATTGATGGGCCCCTTCTGTCTGCAACTCTGCAGACAAAGGCTCAGCACATAATTAATAAGAAAAGGTTGGCGAGTGAGTAGGTGAAGGGATGGGTGGATGGCTGGATGGATTAGTGAAAGGGTGAATGGATGAATGAGAGGGTGAATACATGGAAAATGAGCGGATGGATGGATGAGTGAAAGGGTGGAGGAT